>NC_061108.1:123752783-123832080 GCF_015104395.2 Macrobrachium nipponense
CTGGCTCGCTCACCTTATATATAAAGTGTCGGTATGGTTTCTGGGGCGAGTGAAACCACTACCAGGGGTCTCTTGCCATTTAGATTCATCCTTCTTCGAAATCCCTCTACCAGAGAGGGGCCGATCCAAGGCCCACTCCCCGCTACAGCTACTACTAGCGCCTCTAACGGCATCCTTTTCGTTAGCACCATCCAGACCGCACATGTTTTTTCTTGCTCTGTGTTTTGTGCTCGTTTCTGGATTATCTTTGCATCATGGAACGTCAAGCTATTGCTGCATCCAAGTTAAGTACTGCTAGAAGTGTTTCATGTCAATTTAGCCGGGCAAGGGCCCGTTTAACCATTTTATTTCGGTTATGAAAGACAGCGTCCCGGCAGGGCGGCTCGCTCCCACGTGTTTCATTGTTTCGTGCTACTTTCGGTCTCCTATACCGCTTGTGCTCCAATGTTTTAGCAGTACATGTTTATTACTATGGTTTTGCATTATTGACGTGTCATTACGATTATTTATACTTTTATCTTACACGGGGGTTTCCTTGAGTTCTCATGAACTTGTAGCCTACATCGCTCCTATTAGCTCAGAGTTCATGCATGCATGTTCTTTTGTAATTAGGTCTATGATAGGCTCCCTTAGGACATACGTCCTTTCTTTTGGTCCTGAGCCACCCTGGCCACCACCCTACGTTCCTACGTATCAGCATAGGCCAGCTGCTTTGAGTTGCTAAGCCTTCTTGGTTGGTCCGACCCAGCTTCTCCAGGACTATTCTTTCTCTTATCTTCGTTTTTCTTCCTTCCCCCCCTGTTTTTTGCTAGGATGTTATTGTCGAGTTGGTTTGAGATGACCTAGGCCACCTCAGATAGCTTGGTCTTTCTCACTGCGTGGCTCACTCCACGACCGCGAAGAGGGCAGGCGATCACCATGAGCCACCCAGCGTCAGTCCCTTACGCTTCCTCCCCCCTCCAGGGGGGAGATACGCTCGTTCACGCTGTCCCTGGCAACCGATCCGAGCTCCCTCCCTTCTTCCCCCCCTCCACACGGGGGATACAGGAGTTAGTAGGGGGACACGCGACACTGGCTCGGCTCTCACCGCTCTCATCATAGAGTACAGGGGGGGTTCCCTGCTCGGCCAAGCCTCGGTTGGCCACCAGGCTCAGTTGCGCTCGGATCTCCTCGGTTCTCGGGCCAAGCTCTCTCACCCCGAGTCACCACCCTTCCCGCTCCGGCGGTTAGGGGCTCCGGCACCGCCAGGCCCCAAGGTTAGTGACTGTAGAGAGGCTCCGGCATCTCTCTTTTTTACCTTTTGCAAGTTTACGTTTATTCTTTACATCCATAATGTTAGCCTAAGTTGTCGGAGACCCCGCTCACCACCTACTTATTCTAATGTTAAGTTTTTACGGCGGAGATATCCTCCCTGCTCCTCACCCACCGTCCTAGTACTCCTCGCTCCGGCGTATAGGTTAGGTACTACTGTCTCGGTGATATTTTTGTCCTCCGGCAACGCCGGAGACACACTGATTCTAGTTTTAGCAACTCTATCGGACACTCACCACGTTACACGCAGAACGCAGAGACAGGTAAGACCAAGCCTTAAAATTGTCTATGAACTCTGGTGCACTTCGGTGTTATGATATATCACTTCATGGATTTAGTCCAGCAAGTTAGTGTTGATACTCATGTATCATTTCACTTACAGGCTACCCACTGTCCGGAGTCGGGCTGCAACGCCGTTCTCCAGGACCCCTGTGGGCACAAGGTCTGCCGGAGCCACGCTACCTGTGCAATCCGGTTCGGTGATCTGGCAGTTTGGCACCACAAGAGCTGCACCATCTGCTATGAGCTGGTGGATCAGGTCTCCTCCGGAGTAAGTACACCTCCGGATACTAAACCTTGTCACATATAATTTATTGGCCTATATAATTTGTGATATATCATTTACTGTACATAATTTAAGTTAATCTTAAGTAGTCTTAAGTATTAATTCTGACCCTCTCTTTCAGGGTGCTCAAACGGTCAGGGACGCCGCCCAAACCACTCTGAAGGCCTGGGTTAGCAGGTTTGGTCGGAACGTTACCAAGGGGCAGCCATACATTTTAGACAAGAAGATGGCCGCCCTCATCTTCCCCGGCGGAAAACCGACCTCCTATGTCAACCCGGAGGCGGCGGCCCCTTATGTCGCCACCATTCAAGAACAGGTGGCTCTAGCTGCGGAGGAACCTGGAAACCAGGAGGTGTTTTAGACATAGCAGCTCTCAACCTGGACCTCGAGCCCATGACGGTAGACGCCGCAGATAGGAGTGTAAGTGAGGCAAGTTTGGTAGGGGCTCAAGGTCTCCCCTCGAGTCAATCTAGATCTTCTCCTACTACTGCTTCTTCTTCTTTCCAGGGATTCACCGGGGATGGGCAGTCAGTCAGACCGAAGTCCACCCAGGCGATCCCCAAGGTTAAAGGGAAGCGTGAGTACAAGACGCTTCAGAAGACGCCATCAAAGAAGTCTAGTTCGAGTGGCTCTCAAAAAACTCCGGCTCACCATCCCGGAGGAGAGAAGCCTAGGACATCTTCTTATTCTAAGGGCTCCAAGAGTAAGTCTTCTAAGGACAAGGCTCAGCTCTTACCCGACCCTGAGCCTTCGACCTCGACAGGAGCCTGTCCTAGGACCCCCAAAGAGAAGGTGGAACCTACTCTGTTCGACACAGACTCATTAACTGCAAATATTATGCAGCAAATGGGTAGTCTGGTCGGGAACTTGGTTCAAAACAAGTTCCAGGAGATGTTTACTCAGATCTCATCTTCTTTGGAGGAGTCAGGCCAGTCAATCCGAGCCATTTCGGAAAGACTGGTCACTCAGGAGAACCTCATCGCAGGTCTCTGTGAGAACCCCGCAACAGGTCTTGCACAGCCCGGCATGGCAGTCCAAACCATGCCGGACTATAATACTCTCCCTGCTTTCACGGCGAGTAATCCCTGGAGGATTTCGTCGTACTCTCCCTTCAAGGACGGGATGCTGACGTTGGAGGGCTGTGGAACTCAAAGGCTTGAGGACTTCGAGTTTCACCCTGCAGGTCTGCAACCCCCCTTCATCGGTTATGCCCGCCTTACGGAAGCGGCCATGAGGAGAGAGGATAAGATCCCAATGGAGACGGTTATCCTCTCCCGGGATCAATCCCAACACAATTGGCTTAGGAGCCTGGAAGATTGGGAATGTATAAACACCAGGGTCCAAGCGTTTAAAAGCGCTTTCACAATCTTCACAGTGGACAGAGAAATGCCCATCCCGTTCACTACGAAGGTAGCGGAGCTGACGATGCAGGCCGCGATGAGAGACGAGCCAATGCCGCAGCTCCGGGAAACGTAGCCTACATCGCTCCTTCTCCCCAGAATGGAAGATCTATGGTTGGATCTCCCAGCCACCTTTTCAGTCGGGAAACTCAAACCAGACTGCGCCATCACGCAATTTAGCGAGAGGCTACCCAGGCTTCCGGACAGCCTCATCCAGGCTGAATTCGACGCCCGAATGAGGTTGTCCAGGTCCCTCAATACACTTGTTATGACGGAGGTATCATCTCTGATGTACAGAGATGAACCTCTTAAAATCATAGCCAAATCACAATTGCATACAATGCAGTGTGATTTATATGATTTTATTGTAGCAAGACGAAATTGTCGGAAGCATGTCCTGGCGGAGACCACCATCTGACATGAGCCCAATAAGTTATTGGCTGCTCCGATCTGGGGTGCCGATCTGTTCCCAGAGTCGGTGGTGAACTCGGTTCACTGTGAGGTAACCAGACTCAACCAGAGTCTGAAAGTTCGCTGGGTTTTAACCAGTAAGAGGAAGTCTGAGTCGGCCTCTTCAACCAAGAAATCTAAGAAGCCTAGGAAATTCTAGCCTTTCCAAGCTATTCAGCAACAGACAGTGATGCAGGCGGTTCCGGTATCTCAGGTACCGCAACCATCTACCTCGAAGTCACAGCCTCAACAACAGTTTCTGCTGGTGGCGCAGCCACAAACCCAAGCTTTGACCTCCTACGCTGTCTCCCTGGCCTTCAACCCAGTATTTGAGGGCCAGTCCTTTCAACCTTTTAACAGGTTCGGCAGGGGTAGCAGAGCTACAGGTGCCTTCCGTCAGAGAGGCGGCGGAAGAGCATCCAGCCGAGGTAAGCACTTACAAGGAGGGCGCGGGACACGCCCTTCCCCGAACCAGTGAGAACCCAGGAGGGAGACTGTTCCTCTTTCGACACAGATGGAGGTTCAGCAACTGGGCACAGAGCATTGTGTCCAAAGGACTAGGATGGAGCTGGATCAAAGGTCCTCCTCCATCCAAAACCTTCCATCAACAACCAACAGCAGAATTGATAGAGTACGCCCAACAACTCCTTCAGAAAGTAGTGTCAAGAGTCAAGCACTTAAAGTTTCAATGTCGCTTGTTCAGCGTGCCAAAAAAAGGCTCAAACAAACGAAGAATAATTCTAGACTTGTCCCATCTAAACTTATTCATTCGTTGCGACAAGTTCAGGATGCTGACTATCTCGCAGGTGCGGACCTTACTACCCCGTGGGGCCGTCACCACCTCTATCGATCTTACAGACGCATACTATCATGTTCCAGTAGCAAGACACTTCTGCCCGTTCCTAGGTTTCAGGCTAGGGAACCTGGCATTCTCCTTCATGGTAATGCCTTTCGGGCTCAATGTGGCCCCCAGAATTTTCACAAAATTGGCGGAGACAGTGGTTCAAGAACTCAGGTCTCAGGGAATAATGCTAGTTGCGTATCTGGACGATTGGCTCGTTTGGGCCACAAGCATCGAGGAATGCCACAAAGCAACGGTCAAAGTAATCAAGTTTCTGGAACACTTAGGATTCCAGATAAACAAGACCAAGTCCCGGTTGACACCGGAGTCTCGCTTTCAGTGGTTGGGCATTCAGTGGGACTTGAACTCACACTCTATCAATTCTGTTGTTGAAGAGGAGAGAAATAGCCAAAGCAACCAGACAATTTCTCAAGTGCAAGCAAACGTCTCAAAGGAGCCAGGAAAGGATCCTAGGCTCCCTACAATTTGCTTCGGTAACGGACGTTCTGCTAAAAGCAAAGCTCAAAGACATAAACCGCATCTGGCGCTCAAGAGCAAACAACAGATCCCGGGACAAACTATCCACTATCCTGGCGATCTTACGCAAATGCCTCCGCCCCTGGACGGAGGCCAAGAATTTGTCGAAGTCAATTCCTCTTCAGTTCCCTCCGCCGGCATTAGTTATCCACACAGATGCATCACTAAGCGGCTGGGGAGGGTACTCTCAGTACAAGAAGGTACAAGGAACCTGGTCCCTTTCATTCCGCCAGCTCCAATTCAACGTATTGGAAGCTATGGCAGTGTTCTCACCCTGAAAAAACTTCACCCAGCCAAGAAATCTCACATCAAGCTGGTGCTAGAGAGTGCAGTAGTAGTACACTGCATCAACAGGGGAGGCTCCAAGTCAAACCATGTGAACCATGTCATGATAGCCATATTTTCACTGGCAGCCAAGAACAAATGGCACCTGTCCTCCACACACCTAGCAGGAGTAAGGAACGTGATAGCGGATGCGCTATCTCGCTCAGTCCCACTAGAATCGAAGTGGTCCCTGGACAAGCAGTCATTCAATTGGATCTGTCAGCAAGTCCCGGGGCTTCAGGTGGATCTCTTCGCCACGGAGTCGAATCACAAACTCCCTTGCTACGTGGCTCCCAACCTGGACCCTCTGGCTTATGCCACGGACGCCATGGCTATAGACTGGAATCAATGGAAGAAGATTTACATCTTTCCTCCAGTGTATCTTCTTTTGAAGGTTCTGAACAAACTCAGAATGTTCAAGGGCCGCATTGCTCTAATAGCCCCCAATTGGCCCAAGAGCAATTGGTTCCCACTACTATTGGAGTTGGGACTCTGACCTCAACGGATTCCCAATCCCAGACTATCTCAACTAGTACGAACGAAGACTGTGTATGCTTCTTCAGGAATTCAGAAAACCCTAACTTTATGGACTTCATGAAGTTTGCAGCAAAAAGGGATGCCAACATTGACCCTCAAAACATCCTATTCTTAGAATTGGATAAACGAGAGTCAACCCTACGTCAGTATGACTCAGCAGTTACAAAACTAGCTAATTTTCTGAGGAATTCTGAATCTCAAACTATGACAACCAATCTGGCCATCTCCTTTTTTAGATTACTGTTTGAAAAAGGTTTAGCAGCTAGTACTATCACTACTACTAAATTGGCACTCAAGAAAATCTTCCAATTTGGTTTCAAAATAGATCTAACAGACTCTTATTTTTCATCTATCCCTAGAGCCTGTGCTAAGCTCAGGCCATCAGAGAGGCCTAAGTCTGTGTCATGGTTCTTAAATGATGTTCTCAAAATGGCCTCAGACACTGATAATGATTCATGTGACTTTTTACCCCTCCTGAGGAAAACATTGTTCCTTTTTAAGTCTAGCTTCAGGAGCCAGGGTATCTGAACTGTCGGCTCTATCTAGAGACTCAGGTCATATAGAATTTCTCCCTTCAGGAGAAGTCTTACTTTCTCCGGATGGTAAATTTTTTGCTAAAAATGAGGACCCACTAGCTAGGTGGGCCCCGTGGAAAATTCTCCCACTTCCTCAGGACCCATCCTTATGTCCAGGTCCTGCCTAAGAGCATACCTTGCTAGAACGGCCTTAAGATCTTCAGGCCCTTTATTTATGAGGGAAAAAGGTGGCACTATTTCCTTAAAAGGAATTAGGCAACAAATATTATGTTTCATTAAACAAGCCAACCCAGAATCTTTCCCCGGGGTACATGACATTAGGGCAGTAGCTACCTCAGTTAATTACTTTCAGCATATGAATTTTGATGATCTTAAAAAGTATACAGGCTGGAAATCTCTGACATAGTGTTCAAACGCCTTGGAAGCACTTAAATTTCCAGCAATGGCTGCGGGAAACACAGTTTCCCCTGACACTGCTTAAGTAGTAGTAAGTAGCTTACATCTAGATCTCCTTTCTACCTGCCTCACTGACATTCTTGCCGTGGCTCTGCCACCATGTACTTTGTCATGCCTTGGATGCCACATATTGTACATAGTTGTGATGTTTCCTTGTTTTTATTTTAGGATTAGTCACACAGTCTGTTATATTGTATTTAATTTTAAGGTTAATATTAAGTTACTGTATTTACTCTTAAGTCTTCAGTACAATTATTTCTAGTTCATAAGTTGATTTTAGATTATACTATTAACCTTAATTGTTTTTAATTTTTCCTTGCAATATTTCATTGTACTCCTTTGTTCCAAGCTTGTGGCCAATTCTCTGGTACTATTTCACGTAGTGACACGGGCTGAGCCCACCCAAAAGGGATTTTGACGAAGGAAAAATCTATTTCTGGGCAAGGGCCCATGTCGCCCAGTGAAATCCCACCCTTCTCTTATAACCCCACCCTTCTTTGGCCCAAGCTTGGGTGCTAACTCCAAGGATGCCGTTAGAGGCACTAGTAGTAGCTGTAGCGGGGAGTGGGCCTTGGATCAGCCCCTCTCTGGTAGAGGGATTTCGAAGAAGGATGAATCTAAATGGCAAGAGACCCAGAAACCATACCGACACCTTTATATATAAGGTGAGCGAGCCAGAATATTCTGGCATTTCCATTTTAGCTTTTTCTCTGGTATGTTAGCATTAATTTACCTTAGAAAAGAAATGTGTGCTAAAGGGACATTTCACTGGGCGACACGGGCCCTTGCCCAGAAATAGATTTTTCCTTCGTCAAAATTCCTTGATTACGTACGTATACGTACTACATAACATAATTATGTACAGTATATACATAGTCACGGGTCCCAAGAAAGTTGAAATTCACAGAAAAAAGATGATGCTCTCTTTGGAAACGAAGATGGAGATCATTAAAAAATATGAAGCTGGTATGCAATTAAGTGCGATCGCTAAGTAATAAGGCCAAAATCCGTCGACGATAGGCACCATCCTTAAGCTACACCTTCCAAGGGCGTGACTATTTTGTCCAGCAAAAGGACCCACGTGCGCGATGAAATGGAAAGGCTTCTTGTCTGGATAAAAGACAAAGAAATCACTGGTGATACGATAACGGAGACGGAATCTCCCACAAGGCCAGCGCTATTTTCGGCGATTTGATTGTCCAGGCCAAAGACGATGGAGGAGAAGGGACATCAATGCCAACCCCAGACTTCAAGGCTTCGCATGGGTGGTTCGAGAAATTCCGTAAACGGACTGGCATCCATTCGGTGGTGCGGCATGGGGAAGTGGCCAACTCGGACACGAAAGCAGCCGAAACCTTTACTAAGAAGTTCGACGAGATGACTCTCAATGAAGGCTACAGTTCTCAGCAAGTCTTCAACTGTGATGAGACTGGCCTTTTTTGGAAAAAAATGCCTCGTCAGATGTACATCACGCAGGAAGAGAAGAAGCTACCCGGGCATAAGCCTATGAAAGACAGGCTTATGCTCGCATTTTGTTCCAACGCCAGTGGGGATTGCAAGGTGAAGCCCCTACTTGTGTATCATTATGAGACTCCTTGAGCCTTCAAGGTCCACAAAGTGCTTAAGGAGAAGCTTCCAGTGATGTAGAGGGCTAATGCAAAAGCCTGGGTAACAAGGCTTTTGTTCACCGAGTGGTTAAATCTGTGTTGTTCCGATACGGAATACAAACCTTCGGTCCTTTACAATAGAAGGTACTAAGCTGCAGCTGAACCGGTCGTAAGCTTTCGAACAAGGGCTTCGGTAGTTAACTACTTGTCCGGCAGTTAGCGGTACGCTCGACTGCGAGGCGAGAAGTCACTTTGCTTGGTTTACTTCACTGAGTGAAGACTTTTTTGCTTTTTCTTTTACTTGTGTGTGTTTGCAAGTACAAAAGTAAGTGCTTGTGTTTTTGGTTTTCATTTACTATGGAAACTATGCAACAAAAGCCAGAGAAACCCCCTCGCCCCCCCATCAACTGCAGACTATGCCCGGGTATTGGGGACCATAAGTGTAGTTCTTTCCACTCTTCTGTGGAGGTTAATCCTCATGATTTTTGTGCTCAGTGTAGAGGGCGGGAATGCTCTCGCACTGACTTGTGACACGTGTATATTTTGGTCGGAGGCGCAGTGGGAGCGCTACGGGGGGAGGAAGAAGTCGCAGAAGATGGCTAAGGGGTCGTTGGAGGACTCCCCGGCTACGCCCTTGGTTACCGATATGTCTTCCTCCTTTCTCCCTCCGGCTCAGCTCCCTCGTATGGCTCCTTCCCCTTCAGGGGAGGTTTCTCGCTCCCTCTCCACCCTCGATCAGTCAAGTGTAGAGGAGGGGGCGAGATACCCCGACATCCAGTTGTACTCGGGGTCCTCCATTCACTCTGGCTGAGAACTATCCCCCCCACTAATCTACAGTAGTACCTCAAGATACGAAATTAATCCGTTCCGAGGCGCCCTTCATATCATGAGGTTTTCGTATCTTGGACCACATTTTACATGTAAAATGGCTAATCCATTCCAAGCCCGCCAAAAACACCCCAGTAAATTATATTTCCAGGCCTACAACACATGTTCTAGGGTTACGACGCCAATCCGACGGAAGAAATATGACTCCAAAGAGGCAAAATACTGTACATACTTGAGTAATATTCAACTGCATGTAATGTTCAACCCCATTTTTACTGCATATATTAGGACTTTAGCATATGTCCCTTAGCAATAAGCCTAGCGTATGTTAGCGGTTGCTACTGTAGCCTAGTCTATGATTCTGACATCTAAACCTAAGAAGCTAAAAGCGTGGAATATGCAAATATAATGTATAAATAATCAGTATGTACTCATTTCAAATATTTATTAATTAATCATTAACTATACTAATACACAAACAAAAAAATAAAAAAAACCTTCCAATCGATTGTTTACATTCAGCTCTTACGAGTACCGAACGAACGCCAAGCAATCACTTTTCCTAGGACACAGTAAGCCATAAATTTTCATTAGTAACTCTCTTCAACAAATAAAACTACCAAACAGTATAATAACCATTCATTTCTATTCTTTATTCTATCTTTACCTAATGGAGATACCGAGTTACTGACAGCTATAATGAAACACATACGTAACGTAATATTAAAACAGAAGAAGAATGAAAAAAAATGATATTGTTATTGTACAATAAAGTTTCATACATACTTACCTGGCAGATATATACTTAGCTATAGACTCCGTCGTCCCCGATAGAAATTCGAATTTCGCGGCACACGCTACAGGTAGGTAGGTCAGGTGATCTACCGGCCTGCCGCTGGGTGGCAGGAATAGGAACTATTACCTTCTAAGGACAGATTTTTCTCATTCAATCGTATATATCTGCCAGGTAAGTATGTATGAAACTTTATTGTACAATAACAATATCATTTTCATACATTCAACTTCCCTGTCAGATATATACTTAGCTGATTGGCACCTTTGGCAGTGGGTAAGAGACAGCTAATTACTGATTAGACAGGTAAACAACATACGTTGTAGGTAATAGATAAATAAAACCTTGGTTCCTATGTGTTTAGACGAAGGGTTGACTTCCTAGCTATTGCTAGGTGTCTGCTTCGTCTCAAGAGCCTCAGCAAGGATGTGACCTATGGCTAAGAGTTCTTGTAGATCTGTCAATGGGGTCTTATCCACTTACTCGACAGAATCTAATGGTCATTTGTCAATGGGGTCTTATCCACTTACATGACAATACACCTATGCCTAGGGGCATAATTAAGGAGCACAACACCGATCCCGATCACCTGATCCTAACACGAGGGTTTGTGCATAGTTTGAAAAGAGCTATCCCAAACTCCTTTCAAACAAACCAAAGAAAAAAAAATGTTATTGTTATAATACAATTAAGTTTGTTCATACTTACCTGGCAGATATATATATAGCTGTATTCTCCGAAGTCCGACAGAATTTCAAAACTCGCGGCACACGCAGTGGGCGGCCAGGTGGTAGTACCCATTCCCGCCGCTGGGAGGCGGATATCAGGAACCATTCCCATTTTCTATTCATATTTTATCAGTGCCACTGTCTCCTGAGGGGAGGTGGGTGGGCACTTAATTATATATATCTGCCAGGTAAGTATGAACAAACTTAATTGTATTATAACAATAACATTTTGTTCATGAAACTTACCTGACAGATATATATAGCTGAATCCCACCTTCGGATGGTGGGAAGAGACAGAATAGGATTTGTAGGAAACTTAAATTAAGTAGATGATGTACACCTTGGTTCCTCCTGTTAGCAAAGTAGACTCTGTGATTACTGTCACTTAAGCCTGCTTGTGCTTAATCAGAGCTGCCAGCCAGGTGGAGACCTGTAGTGCTGGTGCGCTCTGGATGCTCTGTCAACGGGGACGTGACCTCAACGTGACAAGAGCATAGAGCCATACATATGAGGGCAACGAAGCAACTGACCACCACCTGACTAACTATCCAAGACCCCTGAAAACCCTAAACAAGCTAAGAGATGGGAGGTCTTCACCAAAGACTCACCACAACCAAAAAACACAACCAACTAAAAACTAACCTAAAACCTAACTAAGGGATAGGGAGAGAGCTACCTTCAGCCCCCAAGACTGTGTCTGCAGAAACGTATGGCCCAAGAGAACAACAGTCCTCGTATATCGTTCTCACATCTCTCAAGTAGTGTGAGGCGAATACTGAATTGCTCCTCCAAAAGGTCGCGTCAAGGATGTCCTTGATCGACATGTTCCTTTGGAAGGCAAGCGAGGTTGCGACAGCTCTGACCTCGTGAGCTTTCACTCGCAAGAGGCTCAAATCGGTCTTCTGTAAGACGAATGAGCCTCCTTAATCACGTCCCTCAGAAAGAACGCCAAAGCATTCTTGGATAATGGTATATCGGGCCGTTTAACCGAACACCACAGATTATCTGAGGGACCTCGTAACTCCTTTGTCTTGTGGACATAAAAACTTTAGAGCCCTGACAGGGCACAGGGCTTCTCTCAGGTTCTTGGCCCACAAGGCTTGTCATACCCTTAATTTCAAAGCTCCTTGGCCAAGGGTTAGACGGGTTTTCATTCTTTGCTAAGAAAGTGGGACTCAAAGAGCAGACCGCATTGTCACCTTTGAAGCCCACTCGCTTACAAATGGCTTGAATTTCGCTAACTCTCTTCGCCGTCGCCAGAGCAGTTAGGAAAAGAGCCTTCTTCGTCAAGTTCCTAAGAGACGCTTCATGGAGAGGCTCGAAAGGACTCGACATCAACAGTCTAAGGACTAAATCTAAGTTCCAAGAAGGAGGCCTCGCCTGAGGTATCTTGGAAGTCTCAAATGATCTCAGGAGATCGTGAAGATCTCTGTTGTCAGTAAGGTCTAATCCTCTGTGTCGGAAGACTGCTGACAGCATACTCTTATATCCCTTGATGGTCGGGACTGCCAGCTTCTGCACATTTCTTAAAAATAGCAGGAAATCGGCTATATGGCTCACAGAGGTAGTGGAAGAGGAAATTCCCTCCTTTCTACACCATGCCCTGAAGGAAGCCCACTTCGACTGGTAAACAGCTCTCGAGGAAGTCCTCCTTGCGTTGGCGATCGCTTTCGCAGCTGCTTTAGAAAAACCTCTCGCTCTGGCCAACTTTTCGATAGTCTGAACGCAGTCAGACCCAGAGCGGAGAGGTTTCGGTGATATCTTGCGAAGTGGGGCTGTCTGAGTAGATCTTTCCTCCAGGCAACGTCCTCGGAAAGTCTATGATGAAAGGACATTACCTCCGTGAACCATTCCTTCGCGGGCCACATCGGGGCGATCAGGGTCAACCTCGTCCCTTCCGATGCCGCGAACTTCCTTACTACTTCCCCCCATGATCTTGAATGGCGGGAAGGCATACAAGTCCAGGTTCGTCCAGTCCCAGAGCAGAGCGTCTATAGCGACTGCTCCCGGATCCAACACAGGGGAGCAATAAAGAGGCAACCTCTTCGTCCTCGACGTCGCAAATAGGTCAACTAACGGACGTCCCCACAGTCTCCATAGCTCTCGACAGACGTCCTGGTGCAACGTCCATTCCGTCGGCAGGATCTGATCCTGTCGGCTGAGAAGGTCTGCTCTGACGTTCTGGACTCCTGCGATAAATCTCGTCAGGATCCTGATTCGTCTCGCATCTGCCCACAGCAGAATCTCCCTCGCTAGGTAAAAAAGAGGACGGGAGTGTGTACCTCCCTGATTCTTTAGGTACGCAAGGGCTGTGGTGTTGTCGAGTTGACTTGGACAACTTTCTCTGCAACCTTTTGTCTGGAAGAACTGTAGCGCCAGGAAAACCGCCGCTAGTTCCTTCACATTGATGTGCCAGGACACCTGTTCCCCCCTCCAGGTGCCTGACACTTCCTCCCCTCCTAGTGTTGCTCCCCATCCCGACACCGAGGCGTCGGAAAACAACACTAGGTCGGGGCTCAGAAGCTTTAGGGACAACCCCTCTCGAAACTTCCGAGGATCTAACCACCATCTTAGATGGTTCTTCACCGATTTGGTGATCAAAAAAGGTCGCATCCAGATCCTCTTTGACTCTCCATTCTTCTGCTAAGAAAAACTGGAGAGGCCTGAGGTGTAGTCTTCCCAGGGAAACAAACTTTTCCAGCGAGGAAATGGTCCCCAGCAGACTCATCCACTCCCTCGCCGAGCAAGCTTCCTTCCCCAGGAAGGCCGAAACTCTCTCTAAGCCTTGCAGCTGTCGTTCCTGGGACGGAAACGCTCGAAAAGCCACTGAATCCATCTGAATCCCCAGATACACGATGGACTGTGTTGGGGTCAGATGCGACTTTTCGAGGTTGACCAGAAGTCCCAGGGGGACCTCGCCAAGGCTAACGTGAAGTGAATGGTCCTTCAGACACCTTTCTTCTGACGATGCTCTGATAAGCCAATCGTCGAGATACAGGGACACTCTTATTCCTGCAGAATGTAACCATCTCGCTACGTTCTTCATGAGCATGGTAAAAACCATCGGAGCCGTGCTAACCGAAACAAAGGGCTCGGAATTGCCAAACTTTGTCCCTTAACATAAACCTCAGAAACTTTCTTGAAAGAGGGTGGATAGGCACGTGAAAGTATGCGTCCTGTAGGTCCAAGGACACCATCCAGTCGCCCGGTCTTAAGGCTCTAGAACCGACTGAGGCGTTTCCATCTTGAATTTTTTCTTTTCTATGAAAAGATTCAGGCTGCTTACGTCCAAGACTGGACGCCACCCCGACGACTGCTTTGGTACCAGGAAAAGTCTGTTGTAATATCCTGGTGACCCCAGGTCTAAGACCTGTTCCACCGCTCTTTTCTTGATCATTTGATCTAAAAGATCTAAAAGAACCTGATGTTTCTCCCCTTGGTATGACGGGGAAAGATCTCTGGGAGTTGTGGATAGAGGAGGAGGGTCCAAAAAGGGGATCTTGTACCCCATGTTACCACTATCTTGAGGGACCACGCATCTGTATCTCTCTCTCTCCACGCCCCGCAAAGAACTTTAGCCTGGCTCCGACCGGCATCTGAAGGACTCTCTTCTCACTTAGAGGATTTAGGTTTGAAGGAACCTCTTCCTCTTGCAAGCCCTCTCCCTCGAGGAGCAGCTCTCGAGGGAGGAGAGCCACGAAAGGGTTTAACCTTCCTAGGTGGTCGTCCAAAAGACGACGTGGTAGGGACTGCGGGACGTCTTGAAGACTGGGCCAAGAGGTCCTGGGTAGCCTTCTCTTGTAGGCTCACTGCCAGGTCCTTTACCATAGCCTGGGGGAAGAGATGGCTCGAAAGAGGTGCAAAGAGAAGCTCCGCTTTCTGCGATGTAGAAACAGACCTAGCTGTAAAGTTGCAGAAAAGCGCTCTCTTCTTGAGAAAAGCAGTGCCGAAATGAGACACTAACTCTTCCGAACCATCCCTGACGGCCTTGTCCATGCAATGATAACACATTGACAGCTCCCCCAGACTCAACGAGTCAGGACTCCTAGATTGAAGATCCAGGACTCCCAAGCACCAGTCTAGAAAGTTAAAGACTTCCAGAGTCCTTAACAGACCTTTCATGTGATGGTCAATCTCCGTTGGCGTCCACGAAATCTTAGCGGTCGATAAAAGAGACCTCTTCTGTGCATCGACCAGACTAGCAAAAAGTCCCCATTGGGAAGACGACGGGATCTTAACTCCTACTTCTCCTTTGGTCTCATACCAGATGCCGCCTTTCCCACTGAGTCTTGAAGGCGGAAGGGCGAAAGTCGACTTGCCCTGATCCTTCCGACGTTCCATCCAATCCTGCAACTTCTTGAACGCTCTCTTAGTGGACAAAGAAGTTTTCATTTCCACAAACTCCGGAACCTTGCACGACTTAGATGACGAAAACTGAGAGGGTGGAGACTTGGGAGCTGCAGGCTGGAACTTCTCACCAAAATAAGAGCGTAACAGTCGAACCAGCACCTTGTAATCGGACACCGACGAAACTGAAGGCTGTTCCTCCTCAACTGAGTCCGCCGGACTACTAAGCTCTCCTTCCTCCCGAAGAGGCAAAGGAGATTGAACCTCTGGAGAGGACGTGCGCCCAAACGGGTTCTAGTCCTAGGCCTTCAACAAAGGCTTTCGAGGATGACTGATATCAGCCTCTTCAAAGCGACCGACCTTCTGTCGATCCTTAGAGCTCGAAGAACGAAAGAGCGTCTTGACCGCGCTGAGCGTCAAGAGAGGCTACTCTTACTCGATCTAGAGGAGCGTCCTTACGCTTTCCGCTCAAGCGTCCAGCTTTCGCTTTCAAAGCGTCCTTCTGGGCGCTCTCGAAAGCCTTCTCAACAGGCAAAGCGTCAAGCAAAACATCCTGACGAGCGTCTTCAAAAGCGTCCTGCCGAGCGTCTTCAAAAGCGTCCTCCAAGGCGTCCTGCCGAGCGTCCTCAAAGGCGTCCTGACGCGCGGGCTGATCAGGACGTCGAGAGAGAAGAAAAGCGTCCTGTCCACGAGACTTCCTACCCGTATAACGAGAACGAGGAAGCTCCGAAGGAGAAGCAAGCGGAGACAGAGACGAACGAGGAGACGGAGAAGGGGACTGCCTCGTCCTCTTGACAGGCAGTCTAGCGTCCTTCCTACGTTTGGGCTCAACTGCTGCTGGGCGAGTCTTCTGACCATTAAAGCCGTCAATTGGTCTTGAAGAGACACAAGAATATTCTTCGTTGGCGAAGAAACAAGAGGAGGTGAAGGGCTGCGCCTGCGAGAAGACGAGGGGCGAGGGGACGCCTCCTTCCTTCTCACAGGTACAGCAACCTGCCTCTCCGAGGCGCGAGAGAAGCGCTTCTCAGCGTCGTCCTCGGACGACGTCCTACCTCTCTTCTGTGGAGGAAACGCGTCATACGACGCAGGCGAAGACCGCAACGATAACGGAGAGAGGCTCGGAAAAGTCCTTTTCAACGGACGCGAGTCTCTCCGAGCGCTCCACCCCTTGCGCGGGGAGGGCGCCTCGGAGGACGAAAACAGTCCTTAAGGATGCGAGCCTGAGCACGCTCCCTTGGCAGCCTGGGAACTAACAACAGGTCCTGCCGAAGGGACGCCAAATCGGTGGGGAGCCCCCGTAAACCCTCTTGCGGCCTTTTCGACATGCCCCACTCCCTGAGTCCTGGGAGTCCGACAGAGGTCTAGGCCTAGAGGCATTATGGGGCCGATCTGACGCCCCCTCCACACACTAGGGGGCCACGATCACACACTTTACTTGAGCCGTTTTCTAGGGCCAACACTTTGGACTCTAGAGTGCGTAACGACTCTAGAATCAGAGAAAGGGCATTACCTTCTCCAGACACAGAACCAGGGCCCTCAGGCAACAACACAGGATTAGGTGAAGCAAATTCTACTGGTGTTAAAATAGGAGAAATGTTACTTCCCTTACCTTTCGTAGAACCGCTCTTGGAGGAAGACCTCCTGATCCTATCGCCGCTCCAACTTACGCCGATAGGACTCATACACCTTCCATCCATCATCAGTCAAACTTTTGCATTCAATGCATCGATCATCCAACAAACAAACATGCCCCCTACACCCATACATACTGTGTGGGGGTCTACCAATGATTTCGGTAGCCTCACCTTGCAATCACTCCTCACACACACTCTGAAGCTCACTGAACTTGATCCCGACATCACGTTCACAGAAAAGCCAATCCAAAATCAAAAACAGTCCACTATCGCGTATGCCAATCAAAACAATCCAAGAGTCAACAAAAACCAAAAGTCAATCCAGATACTTAGAACAGTCAAATCCAAAAATCCTGGGCGGAGGTCTGTAAACAGGTGTTTACGACCGGCGACAGAAAAAATATGAATAGAAAATGGGAATGGTTCCTGATATCCGCCTCCCAGCGGCGGGAATGGGTACTACACCTGGCCGCTCACGCGTGTGCCGCGAGTTTCGAAATTCTGGTCGGACTTCGGAGAATACAGCTATATATATATCTGTCAGGTAAGTTTCATGAACAAAACACTATGTTAACATAAAAATTAACTCACTTAGTTAAGGATCAGTGTCGGCTCCCTATCCCAGCAACGTATCCGTAGACACGTAAAACCAAGAGAGAAGGATCTCTCGTAGGTCAACTTGACCTCCTTCGTGCAAAGGGAAGTCAACAGAGTTGCATCTCCCTTAAGTTACAGCTAATATGGTCCTTCACGACATATTGTTATGTAACGAACAAGAATTCATAAAAGCTCGCACTTCAAGCGCTTTTAATTCTCAGCTGTTTGAAGGAATCATCAAGTCATTATGAAGTGCTTTTAGCGATCACACTTATTTCAAAGAAGACCAGGGCTTCCTTTGAAATGGATCTTTTCTGGATGAAGCCTAGAGCCTGGCTTGCGCCTGGGTGGCGCCTCGCGCCTGGGTGGCGCTCGCGGCCTGGGTGGCGCCCTCGCTCTGGCTGGCGCCTCGAGTCTGGTTGGAGCCTCGAGCCTGGCTGGAGCCTCGAGCCTGGCTGGCGCCTCGCGCCTGCCTGACACTTGGTTGGCCGCCTAGCTCCTGGAAGGCGCTTTTCGCCTGACTCATGGCTGGCGCCTCGCGCCTGGAAGTAGCTTCGCGCCTGGCTCCAGACTGGCACTATTTGGCGTCTGGCCCCCTGGCTGACTCCCTCTCCACTTGCTGGAGCTTCGAGCTTGTAGAGTCTTGAGGATGTCTGGCGATGCCCACATCAGGACACTCTTATCTGTCTGACTTGTTCGCCTCCAGCGCATCTGCGCTAGGTTGGAGGCCCCCTCTTTCTCTTCATCAGACAATGACAGTGTTCCTTGAAACTGTCTGCCTCTGGCGTTTTTTTACGCCTGTTTTGGCATTTGGCGCCTGGTTGGCGCTACATTGTCCGAAAGTCCTGAAACTCCACAATGGTTTATCAGGAGATTGGAGAAGGGTGGAAGAAATTCTTCCACTTTGAGCTTCTGGCCTCTCCGGCAAGGGAAGGTGATTGTAGTAAACTACATCCATTAGACGATAGGACATCTAACAGTACGAGAGATAAGAGTCCTTCCTCCGAGGAGGATCCTTCTTGAATCCTTCCGTTGCTAACGAGATCTCTTCTTACTTGCTGATGAAGTTCCTCGTTGCAGAATCTTCCCTATCCTTGTCCGAAGGAAGGGAAGGGGCTTGGAAGTCGAAGGAGACTCCGAGCTGAAATTGGGAGGATTCCTGATTTCTAGCTCTTTACTGTATCTCTCTGAATACCTTCTGGGAAGCATTTCGAGCCCTCATCGCATCCCAAAGACTTTGTAGGCAAAAACATTTAAACCATCTCTTCTTATGTAGGTGAAAAACGTAAGTACCCTGCCTGGGCAACGAAACTTCTATCTGAAATCGTTGAGTCAGGAATAGAGGGTTTTAGTTCTCTTGCCAGACATACTATGCTGGCAAAGAACCCATTGCCGAGTCTCCATTAAATCTGATGCGAGATTCCAATGCACAAAAAATTCACTTGTCTTCGGGGACGACGGAGTCTATAGCTAAGTATATATCTGACAGGGAAGTTGAATGTATGAAAATACATATTATTTGTTGGCTTCCATGGATAGCAGTCTGGATTTTATTTATATTTTATATCTAATTCACAATTTTTATTATTAAATGTATTGCAAGTACTCATTTCAAATAGTTATTAAGTAACCATTAACTATAATAAACAAAAACAAAAAAAGCTTCCAAACTTCTGTTTACGTACATCCAGCACTTACGAGTATCGAGTAGAATACCCCATTCCTTCAAATTCCCATCCCACAAACTCAGGTCCATTATCACTCAACATTTTTGCCGGCTTACACACATGGGCAACATCACTTGACCCACCATTCGTGCAATAGTTTCACACCTCTTAATCTTTGATGGGAACCACATAGGCAAATTTACTCATGTGATCCACCATCACAATCATCCCCACGTGTCCTCTTGCAGTCCTCAGCAAAGAAACACAATCATTCACAAGCATTTCAAACGGCTCTTTCATATGCAATCGCAACACAGGTGGACTTGCATGCACACACTGATACTTTCCCCTCTGACAGTCTTCACATGTGACAGCCACATCCACACAAATCTTATTCAACCCAGGAGCATACAATCTCTCATGCATTCCCACAACTTAATTTTCCCCATATGCCCAAACCGATCATGCACCAACACACACATATTCACAGCTGACTCAACAGAAAACACCGGCACATACACTTCCCTGTCATACACCCCTTCCTGATGCAAAAAGTACACTATGTTTTTGCACACCACAAAACATTTAGCAACCCTCTTATATACATCCAACTCACATGGCCAGTCTTCCACACGCACTCCTCCCAAAACTCATTGTCGCAACACACTTATCTCCAGGCACTCATTTTGCATTTCCTCAGTCTCTTCGTCACTCAACAGATCATTCTCACTCCTAGCAATATCAATCATACCCACAAAGTTTGCTACAAATACATTACCATCTTGAATCCTAGCTACTTGTCTAGCCCCCTTTCTAAGAATTCCATTTCCTATATCTACGTCTATATCGTGGATCCTCAAAAAATCTATCTCTATTAAAAAGCAAGATGGCATATAATTTTCTCATATAACTATAAAGATGATATTGTTATAATACAATAAAGTTTCATACATACTTACCTGGCAGATATATACATAGCTAAGACTCCGTCGTCCCCGACAGAAATTCAAATTTCGCGCCACTCGCTACAGGTAGGTCAGGTGATCTACCGGCCTGCCCTGGGTGGCAGGACTAGGAACCATTCCCGTTTTCTACTCATATATTTTCTCTTCCACCTGTCTCCTTGCGGGGAGGCTGGGTGGGCCCTAATCGTATATATCTGCCAGGTAAGTATGTATGAAACTTTATTGTATTATAACAATATCATTTTCATACAATCAACTTACCTGTCAGATATATACATAGCTGATTGGCACCCTTCGGTGAGGTAAGAGACAGCTACTACTAGAAAAAAACAAAAAAAAGAAAAAAAAGAAAAAAAAAATAATAGACAGGTAAACAAATCTGTTGTAGGTATAAAATAAAAACCTGGTTCCTACCTGATAGGTGGTAGACTTCGTGGGTGTTTTCCCCGTAGTCTGCATCACCTCAAGAAACTTTAGCGAGATATGTGATCTATGGCCAAGAATTCTTGTGGGTCTGCCGAAGGGGTCTTATCCACTTACTCGGCAGAGCCTGAAAGGACTTTGTCAATGGGTGCTGATCCACTTACATGACAACACACCTTATTAAGGAGCATACAACCAATCCCGACCACCTGATCCTAACCACCATGTTAGTATTAAAAATTGCTCAGAGTTATCCCCAACTCTTCGCAACAACCGAACTAACAAACCACAATGCACACGCACACAATAATTTCAAAAAAAAAATTTTATCTAATACAAGATATCACAAGAGTTCCTTACTAAACTGAAGTGACTGGCCGGTTGTGCGGCAACTGCACTTGTTCAGCAGAAAGTCTAGAACATATCTATTAGACTTAAGTAGTAAAAAAAAAAAATTTTAAGGATTGTTGTAAGCTCCTGTACCCAGGATTGTGCCTGCAGACACAAAAGGACCTAATGAAAAACATTTTTCATAGGTCACACGCACGTCCTTCAAATAGTGAGGCCGCAAACACAGAATTACATCTCCCAAATATGTCGCTTCCAAGATATTCTTCAGCGACATATTTCTCTGAAAAGAGAGAGACGTCGCCACTGCTCTCCTTCACTGAGCTCTTACTCTCAGGAGTTTTAAAGAATCGTCCGTGCAAGCCTTATGAGCGTCCATAATTACGTTCCTGACAAAAAAGGCTAATGCATTCTTAGACATAGGTCTTGATGGATCCTTCACTGAGCACCACAGGCCTTGTCTAGAACCTCCCAACTGTTCCTTTTTCTTTAAGTAAAACTTTAATGCCCTTACCGGGCAAAGAGACCTCTCCGGTTCCCTGCCGACGAGACCCGATAATCCTTTTATTTCGAAGTTTCTCGGCCAGGGGTTCGAAGGATTTTCATTCTTCGCCAAGAATAATTCCTTGAAGGAACAGATGGCTGAATCTACATTGAACCCGACTTTGTCACTAAGGGCGTGCAGTTCGCTAACCCTTTTTGCCGTCGCCAGTGACAAAAGGAATAAACATTTTCTCGTTATATCACGAAACGAGGCCAAATGTATGGGTTCAAATCTCTCTGAAGCCAAGAACTTCAGTACTACGTCTAGATTCCAGTTAGGGGGAGAAGTCATTCTAGACTTCTTGGTCTCAAAACGACCTAATCAGATCATGCAGATCCTTATTGTTTCCCAAATCTAGGCCTCTATTCCTAAAGACGGCCGATAGCATACTTCTATAGCCCTTTTCTGGGCTCAGCTCGTGTCGCTGCGCGAAATATCCTTTAATCTATTATTTCTAGGGTAAATGTACTAACACATACCAGAGAATAAATAAAATAAAGAAAAAGGTCAGTATAACTGACTCGCTACTACCCTCCAAGAGGGTGTCGGTATGAACACTAGGCGAGTGAGACCACTACCACGAGCCAAATACCAATAGAAATCTCCCACAACAAAAACCCTCCATGAGGAGAGCCGACCCACAGAGTGAGCAGCTCGTACTACTACTACTCCATCCCATGCTGCCGACTGCTGCGCCTCTAGTGGCCATCCTTTTCAGTTTAGCGCACCACGAGTCACACTGTGATATTTTTCCTCTCTGTGTTTTTTGTTTTTTGGGCCCTTTAGCGTTGGATTTATCTATAATGGAGCGTGGCAGCTAATTGCAGCAGCTAAGTTTAAGTACTCAAGTATTTATGGTTAGTTGGGTTTTTTTTCCAGTTGGTTTTTTCCGGCCCTCAGTCAGTATTTGCCGTTTTTAGGTATAAATACGAACTCGGGGTCGGAAGCATGGCAGCATGGTTCTGCCGCGTGGTGGGTTCGTTCTCGGTCTCCCATACCTAGAACATCCCCTTATCTTTGTACGCTCTATATTGTTATCCGTTTTACTTAGGGTACTGTCTACTCAGGTTTGTCATGCATGCATGTCTTTTACCTTATGTAGGCTTCTTCTTTCCAGACCCTAGTCCCGGCTCTTAGTATCGGCCTCTGACTAGCTTTGAGTGGTAGACTTTCCTTCGGGTTAGTCGACACTCCTGATTTTTCTCCTACTATATTGTTTTCTTTCTTTATTTTATTATACAATGATTGTTTGGTTAGTTAGTTAGGCCCGGCTGGCTTAGCCTAGGTCCTGGCTCATCGAGCCTATGCTACCGCTCATCAGTTCGGTTGCTTCCCTATAGCATCTCTCTGATCAGCCGGTTTTTGGCCCAGTGGGTCTCCTTGCTACGCTTTCAGTTCAGTTGCTTCCCGATAGCATCTCTCTGATCAGTTGGTTGGTCCTAGGCTTAGTGGTCTTGTTTTAGTCTTACCGTCTCGTGGTCACTTCGCGATCACGAGGCAGCCAGACGCCTGCCCAGTCCCCTTCCCCCCTCCTCCCGCTCTTCCATAGACCGGTCGTGGGGGAGGGTGGGTCGGGTCCCGCCCACGCTCGCTCCACATACCCGAGCATGCTTCCCTCTCTCCCCCCAGGCGGAGGGGCCAGGGAAGCGGGACAGACCCAGACTGGACGCGACCAACTCTTCCGGGCTCATCGGTCCGGCCTCCCGGTGGGTGATCCTGGTGGGGCGGGGGGGTACTGGCCTTTTCCCCCCAATACCGTTGCTTCCTTGTCGCTCCGGTTCGCTCGAGCCTGTATGTCTCCTCGCTCTTCCCGGCCTTACTAGAACTCCTTTCCTGCGGAGTCCTGGCATCCAGCGGAAAGATGTTAGTCTCGTAGGACGTTCTTATTAAAGCGGTCCTGAGCAGACTGTAGCGAAACAGACCTGCTGAAGGGACGGCCTGACCGTTGGGGATTCCCCACAACCTCCGTACGACTTTCGACTTTCTACTCCTCTGGGTATGTGAGTTTGGAAGAGGTCTAGGCCTGGGAGCATCGCAGGTGGGACGGTCAGACGCCCCCTCCACAACACTGGGAACACTCACTTCACTAAGTAATTCACTATCACTTCCCTTACCTTGCATGGCCGCCATCTTTGTCTTCATTTTACGAAGAGTAGCCTTCAGATTGGCGATTTCCGAAGCCGAATCCGAATGCAAAGCCTGTGAGGATTCAGATACATAGGGAGAATCATATTCATTAATAAAAGGAGAGTTAGACTCAGAAAAAGGCTCAATAGGCCTTGTACTCACACTCTTTTGTGCAGCCCGTCTAATTCTATCCCTCTCTAACTTCTTCAAGTAAGAAGTAGAGTGTTTCCATTCATTAGCATTCAACTTTTCACACTCAATACAGGTGTTAGCCAAAGAACAGTCAAACCCCTACATTTACGACATACAGTGTGAGGATCAACCGAAGCCTTCGGTATCCTCACCTTGCAGCCTACATTCACACACTCTCACACTAACACATGAATCAGAACATTCTATCAGAAAAATCAAAAGCAAGTCCAAATCCAGTCCAGTAGCGAATGCCAAAACAACGATCCAGTACGTCACCAAGAAATCCAATATAGATGATCAAAAAAAGTCTTGAAAAGCGAATTCCAGTCAGGAGGTAGTAACAACAATGTTGATACCACCGGCGACAGAGAAAATATGATAGAAAACGGGAATGGTTCCTAGTCCTGCCGCCCAGGGCAGGCAGGTAGATCACCTGACCTACCGGTAGCGAGTGGCGCGAAATTTGAATTTCTGTCGGGGACGACGGAGTCTTAGCTAAGTATATATCTGACAGGTAAGTTCATTGTATGAAAATGATATTGTTATGATACAATAAAGTTTTATACATACTTACCTGGCAGATATATACATAGCTATTACTCCGTCGTCCCCAACAGAAATTCGAATTTCGCGGCACACGCGGCAGGTAGGTCAGGTGATCTACCCCCCGCCGCTGGGTGGCGGGAATAGGAACCACACCCGTTTTCTAATTCATATTTTTTCTTCCAGCTGTCTCCTGAGGGGAGGCTGGGTGGGCCATTTAATTGTATATATCTGCCACGTAAGTATGTATAAAACTTTATTGTATCATAACAATATCATTTTTATACATTCAACTTACCCGTCAGATATATACATAGCGTTCACACCATTGGTGGAGGGTAAAAGACAGCTATTACTGAATATACAGGTAAACAACATACGTTGTAGGTAATAAATAAATAAAACCTTGGTTCCTATGTGTTTAGACGAAGGGTCGACTTCCTAGCTATTGCTAGTATAGTCTGCTTCGTCTCAAGAGCCTCAGCGAGGATGTGACCTATGGCTAAGAGTTCTTGTAGATCTGTCAATGGGGTCTTATCCACTTACTTGACAGAATCTAGTGGTCATTTGTCAATGGGGTCTTATCCACTTACATGACAATACACCAATGCCTATTGGCATAATTTAAGGAGCACAACACCGATCCCGATCACCTGATCCTAACACGAGGGTTTGTGCTTAATTTGAAAAGAGCTATCCCCAAACTCATTACAAATAACCCCAGAAAATAATACACTTATGTTAAAAAAAAAATATAAAAAAAATAAAAATAATTCACTAGTTAAGGATCAGTGTCGTCTCCCTATCCCAGCAACGCATCCGTGGACACGTATAACAAAGAGAGAAGGATCTCTCATAGGCCCACTTGATCTCCTTCGTGCAAAGAGAAGTCAACACAGAGTTGATCTCCCGTTATTACAGCTAATATGTCTCTCACGACATATTGTTATGGAAAGAACAAGAATTGTTAAAAGCCCGCACTTCAAGCGCTTTTAATTCTTAGCTGTTTGAAGGAATCATCAAGTTACTCAAGAAGTGCTTTAGAGATTCCACTGTTCCAAAGAAGACCAGGGCTTTCTTTGAAATAGATCTCTTCTGGATGAAGCCCAGAGCCTGGCTGGCGCCTCACTCGCGCCTGGCTGTCGCCTCGCGCCTGGGTGGCGCTTCGCTTCCCTGGCGCCTCGCGTCTGGCTGACTTCTCCCCACTTGCTGGAGACTCGAGCTTGCTAAGAGTCTCGATGAAAACTGGCGATGTCCACCTCGGACACTTTATTTGCCTGATTTATTCGCCTCTAGCGCATCTGCGCCAGATTGGAGGCCTACTCCTTCTCCTTATCAGACAATGACAGTGTTTATTTGGACTGTCTTGCTCTGGCGTCTTTACGCCTGTTTGGCATTTGGCGCCTGATTGGCGCTACATTGTCCGAAAGTCTGAACATCCACAATCGTTTATCAGGAGAATGGAAAAGGGTGGAAGAAATTCTTTCACTTTGAGCTTATGGCCTCCGTAACAAGGGGAGGTAATTTTAGTCAGCTACATCCAGTAGACGATAGGAAATCTAATAGTCCGAGAGACCATTCCTCCTCCGAGGAGGATCATACTTGATACTTCCGTTGCTAACGAGCACTCTTCCTACATGTTGATGAGTTCTCTTGTTGCAAAATCTTCCCTATCCTTGCATGAAGGCAGGGAAAGAGCCTGGAAGTCTAAGGAGATTCTGAGCTGAAATTGGGAGGATTCCTGATTTCTAGCTCTTTAAATATCTCTTCGAACCTTCTGGGAAGTGGTTTTTTTTTTTTTTTTTTTAAGCCCTCATCGTATTCCAAAGACACTGTCAGCAAACGTTTAAACCTTATCTTCTTTTGTAGATGAGAACAACGAATCCTTTATCTGAAAGCGTTGATCCAGGAATAAAAGGTTTTAGTTCTTTTGCCAAACATACTATGCTGGTAGGAACCCATTGCCTAGTCTTTCTAGAATTTGATTCCAGATTCCAAGCCCAAAATTTCACTCGTCCTTTTGGTCGTTTAGTACCAAGAGAAACATTGATGAGGAGCAGTTCCATCTTGTCAGAACACAGAATCTGAGGCCCAAATAGGATCCCATTGTAATTATAAGATCTCCTAGTCTTGTCGTATAGAGGTATTGTATAAGATCCCGAAGATCTTAATGCTCTGCTATCTCCAATTCCCTTTATAGAGACAGAGTATAACCTTTTACTGTGTTCTTTGATAGCAGAAATATACAAAGGTGATTCTTCCCTCTGAAAGGGAAGAAAAAACCACTATGTGGTTCACAGAGGTATCGGAAGAGGACAGTTTCCTCATTCCCTCTAGCACGACCTGCAGTAATCATATATCTTATTCATGACTACTGTCATTTACCTTGAAACATCCTCTCATTCATGTCCACTTCTGGTCAGTCTGCACGCAGACAGACTCAGAGTGGAGAGGTTGTTAAGGTCCATTTAAAATAGATGCTGAAAGAATATTCAGACTGTCTTGGAAAAGACTTCCAAAACTTGCTGTGAGAAGAACGTGACCTCTATGAATCCAACCTCTCTAAGTCTAAAATGAGGCATAACGTATTATCCTCTCTTTCTTTGACGCCCTTTGTCTTACATTCTGTAAAGAGTTTATATTTTAGGGGAAAAAGACTAAATTTTATTCCCCTTTCTATAAAATAAAGATGGCGTAGATTGCTACCTCTCTCTTATATTCTTTCTTCCCGTCCTTGTGCCTGGGCAACGAGAGAATGGAAAATTCTATCATCGTTATTCAGCAAAACAACAAATTATTATTATCCTATTCTCCTAAAAAATGATCCAGGATCGAGGAGAATCATTCAAGATTCCTATCCTAGGACATCAGGCCGTAATGTACGGTTCAAATACTTGAAAAAGCCTCTCACCCAATACTGAGAGCTCTTACGAGTCTTTTCCAGTACCAAAACATTACAAGGTCTCCCTTGTTATATGTTTACATAGGAGTAGGATAATATAACATCCTGTTAATAACAATGAAAGAGGAGCTGCATGGTTCAAGGGACTAGCCAAAACGTGCAATAAAAAAGGGGTTGCCAAGGTCTTTCTAAAACCTGCACCCAGATTAACTTATGAGTCCGTTATATTTTCTATCACTTGTCTCATAAGGTTGAGGAAAGCGAGAGACTTCTAAAGATATCGGTTCTCTTCACCATGTAAAGGTCTATAAAGCAGAAGAACCCACTTATCCTGACACGTACTACGTTCGCCTGTGCGATATCTAGAATACTGCAGTAGAGGGTTGATCTGGCAAAGAAAGTTTCTTTCTCCCCAAAACAACTCACCTCTTGCCAGGAAAAAAGAAGTCGCTCACTCGCCCCACATATCACCTGACATGAGAAGTCTGTTCTTGTTAGAGACTTCCGCAATTTCAGTTAATCCTGACAAGGGCCACGGCCGCCTGTGTATACCTTGTGTCCCCTGTCATTGAAAAAACTGATCTTGTGTCAGTTCTCAAAGAGGAAACTCTTGGAAAGTCTATCTCCAAATACTGAGAAATGAAGTTGTTATTGTAAAACTAATATTGTAATACCTACCTGAACACCTGAACAACCCCTGGTCACTTACCAGCCCGAACCATCATTTATTAAAAATTTACCAAATCTTTGGTTAAAATAAACGATCAGTGTTGCCAATCTCCTGGCAAACACCCTCGTTACCTAGTTACCAGCCCACCGCTGATAGCCCTGCCTCACGGGCCGGTCACACCTGCCCTCTCACGTCAATCATAACTCAATAACTCTGTATGAGAGGGGAGGAGGGTGGGAATCATTCAGGTGTTCAGGTAGGTATTACAATATTAGTTTTACAATAAAAACTTCATATTGCAATACACCACCTGAACACCTGAACAAGCCCGATTAACAACATTAATTTGGAGGTGGGGAATCAAATCTACTCGGCCCTCCACTGTACCAGTTGTCAGTCAATATAATTGAGTACGCGGGTCAGTCTCAAGTTCATTTGTCACTTGTCCAAACTAATCTCCATGTGTGGCCTTCTAGGCCTCCCATATGTGGAGGGAAAAACTCCCTGGCAACCTCATACCCTAAGGTCAAAACTCATTGAGTGCGGGAGGGATACAAACCTGTTTCCTCTCAGTGGCTATGTGCCTCACCTGAGTAGAGGAAAAACTGAAGACCTCCCATGTGGCTCTCGGCCTCTCATGTATGGAGGGAATCTGAAGACCTCCCATGTGGCTCTCGGCCTCTCATGTATGGAGGGAATCTGAAGGACCTCCCCATGTGGCTCTCGGGCCTCTCCTGTATGGAGGGAACTGAAGACCTCCCATGTGGCCTTAGGCCTCTCATGTACGGAGGAGACAACGGTGTCGTCGATCGTAGTGATGTCCTCTCTTGAAGTGTTGTACCTGCCTGTCTGTACTCTGCCTGGTTGGCACTTTGAAGAATACCCTCAGAAAGACCCAGACATGTTCTTTCCTATCTGTCCTAATACTTAAAATCCTCTCGTGATATATCATATCATGAATACCTTATACATATTCCTAATATTCGCTCCCTACTCCTAATACTAACTCAGACAGCAAGATTGTTGGGTTTAAAAATAGAATTTAGGCCAAGGCCGTGTATTGGGACCTATGAGGTCCAGTCAAGCGCTGAAGGGAAATTGACAAAGTTTGAAAAGGTGTGACAGGAAGAAAAACCTCTGTTGCACAATGAGTCCAGTGTTAGGAGAGCGTGGAAAATAGGATGAGAGGAATATGAAATTCAGAAATGTAAGAGAGAGAGAGAGAGAGAGAAGAGAGGAGAGAGAGAGGAGAGAGAGAGAGATACAATCGAATGTTACCTAGTATTAAAGAAAATAAAAATAAAAATCAGGGAAAGTGAGCAGAGAGAGAGGGGGGGGGGGGAAGGAAGAGGAGAGACGAGAGATGAGAGACGAGAGGAGAGAGAGAGAGAGTAGAGAAGAGAGATAAATTACAATCGTCTAACATCTCCACCTCCGTAACTTGCACCCTCTTCTAAGTTAAAAGGGTATTATCTTAACGATAATATACTCGTATAACTCCGTACAGCTATGAACAACTGAACGAGAACTTGTTGTTAATGCGATCGACTCCTATAACAACATCACTTTATTGTATTGATCAGCGCGTGTGACAGTAATCGAATCCGATAGCAACATCCGTTATTGTATTCATCCGCGTGCGACGGTTACTGTATTCATGTTATAAATGCAGCTGAAGCTAATAAGGCAAAATTACGTGCATCAGCAACCTGGACCGAAGTCCCGAGCATTTGTATGAATTCAAACGCAGCCGTGGTAAAAGAAACTAATAGCATGAAAGAGCTCATTACTATTGTTTTTTACACAGACAAAGGATTAATAAAGTATATAAAGTGTAAGGTTCGTAATACCTATGAAAACGAGTGAAAAACGAACGGAATCCTAAATTTAACGCCATCTAACCTGAGGGAAAAACTAGCTTCCAATGAGACATATCAATCAAATTTTGGTCTTAAATTACCTCGTAAGACGAACAGTATGACTTCGTTCCATAAGTTAAGTATCCAGATATTCATTAATATGCTACCTAGGGACAAAAACATTAGCCGAGACCAAGTGATATGGTAAAATCTGGGGCCAAGAAAAAAAAAAAAAAAAAACAGACTAGCCGGCATCCTTGTCTGTCTAAGCCACACCTCCTTACAATAGTGCTGTTTGACGACAAGCTAGTGTAATTGTAATTTAATTGAAAAGTAATAAAATAATATTTAAAGGTAATTAAATTAACTTTATTAGGCCTAAATATTAATTTCAGTTTGTCATTGCAATTTGATAATACGACTGGAGTAATTTGGTAACTGTAATTGACATAAGCGCAATGTAATTACTGACGGCAATAATCGGTTAAACGTATGAAGACGTCATACATACGAATTCCTTATATCTGACATCTGATTATATGCCCCAAGATAGATACCTCATTGACTATGTTAAATGTCAACATAGTTGAACACACGTCTCCTTCAAGACGTTTGTACAAACTTGGCATAAGTGAGTGTTGTTACGTTAGTCATTTTAGGCAATCCAGGAGAGATGAGATGGATACGGCGACGCAAACCCGTATTCGTCACCGCTGATTCCAGCGTGAATGACTGCCGAGTTAGTGTTTATACTACGATAATATGATGATACATATAATACAATTAAAATGCTTTAGTCGGACAGAATCCGATCTTCATTCTGTTCGATTACATTCATATTAATTATCCTCAGATCGGATTCTCGTTCGTTTTCAATTACACCTGTACTGAATTATCCGAAGTCAAGAATGCCTTGAGCTACAGCGTTAGCCAATATAAAAATAACTACCGATATGTTGTACAGCGAATACTTTAGGCTAGGCTAGGCTACTGAATATGCATACGATATATCATCGTGAACACTAGGCTAACCGTAGTTAATTTTATTCGATTTCTCTCCATACTGAATATCGTAAGTCAACATGCATTGAACGGAGAATTAGTTGATATTAACAATTATCGTATCGTATAAGTATAGGAAAGTAACCTTAGACGAAGGAACTATCTGAAAGACCACCATGGCCTAAAGCTTCTGATGCAAGGAACTCGAAGCAGGAAAAAGCCTAAAGATGCTCTAAGGACACTGTGCCTCTATAAACTACTACTTTTAATAGAAAACCGACCTGAAGAAGCCTGCACTTCTCTTCCTAAACTAAATACGATATATCATCGTGAACACTAGGCTAACCGTAGTTAATTTTATTCGATTTCTCTCCATACTGAATATCGTAAGTCAACATGCATTGAACGAGAATTAGTTGATATTAACAATTATCATATCGTATAAGTAGAGGAAAGTAACCTTAAAGACGAAGGAACATATCTGAAAGACCAACCATGGCCTACAAAAAGCGTTCTGATGGCAAGGAAACTCGAAGCCGGGAAAAAGCCTAAAGATGCTCTAAGGACACTGTGCCTCTATAAACTACTACTTTTAATAGAAAACCGACCTGAAGAAGCCTGCACTTCTCTTCCTAAACTAAACACTATGTAGCCTATTATCCCTACTCGTCTATATCTGACCTAAGTTTTTATCATCCTGAGAACTTACACATCGAGGGAAGGGGAATCTGCTGCCAACACTGCCTGCTCCGCGCCAGGGGGGACGGCGGATCCTGCCCTGTGGGCTTGCGGATCCCCATAACCCCCAGCAGCCGGTTTAGGGCTGGTTCGGAACAGGCAGGGAGCTGGAAAGAACGATTAGTAATTTCAGTATCCTATTGCTCGATCTATCCTCACTTAATCTTGGCATAAAATCGGTAACAGAGATGTCATACTCGATGTCAGCCTACTCTCAAGTCGCTTAAAGAGCACTGTCTCTAAGTCTTTATCTTGATCTACGTTAGTCTCTTCCTGCCTACACTTACTTCTTAATACGAGACCTTTCCTACGTTTGAGATACCCTAACATCTGGTCCAAAGACCACTCCTGACATTCCAAACATCTGGTCTTTACATTATATTGAACAGGCCTACAATTTACGCATAAAGAATGACTATCGTGTCATAGGGTACTCATCCTTTTCTTGCATTGTTGGCAAAGACGATACGTTGTCTTGGACCTTTAGGCTCGTCGTTTTTACTGTGATGTCGTGGCCGAGAATGCAGTAGTCGTTGTCGTAGCTTGTGTTGTTTCTTCCTTTGCAGAATCAATGTCTGATGACAAGGTATTAAGAGCAATCCAACCGTAATCCAAAGGGATGCGTAATTCGTCACCAAAATCAATCAAATCAAAGGTGCAAATGAAGGCTGGGCAAGAACAAAAAGGAGTTCGCTGTGGATACATCTGTACTCCACCGCGAACGATAAGTGATTGACGTGAGAGGGCAGGTGTGACCGGCCCGTGAGGCAGGGCTATCAGCGGTGGGCTAGTAACTAGGTAACGAGGGTGTTTGCCAGGAGATTGGCAACACTGATCGTTTATTTTAACCAAAGATTTGGTAAATTTTAATAAATGATGGTTCGGGCTGGTAAGTGACCAGGGCTTGTTCAGGTGTTCAGGGGGTGTATTGCAATATTGGAGATCCTGATGTCTTGCGCCTGGTTGGCGCCTCGCTCCTGGGAGGCGTCACGCTTCTGCTGGCGTCTCGCGCCCTCGCAGCGCCTCCCCGTTGCGCTTTGCCTGGTGCCTCGCTCCTGGGAGGCGTCACGCTTCTGGCTGGCGATCTCGCGCCTCGCCAGCGTCCTCGCGCTTGCCTGGTGCCAGTCGCTCCTGGGAGGCGTCATGGCTTCTGGCTGCGTCTCGCGCCTCGCAGCCGTTCCTCGCGCTTGCCTGGCTCCTCGCTCCTGGAGGCGTCAACGCTTTTGGCTGGCGTCTCGCGTCTCGCAGCGTCTCGCGCTTGCCTGGCGCCGCGCTCCTGGGGAGGCGTCACGCCTTCTGGCCCATTACTTGCAACCGTGGTCATGGAAATCTCGATATCAAAATAAGAAGAGGTGCTGTAAGAATCCTATAATTCTTTTTACAGTACTTCCATAGTTGGATTTTTCTTCTCAATTTTCCTCCTAATTCGGAGTATATCGGAAGGGAATTATTCTTTCCTCGGTTAATTCTTCCGTATCCCCCCCCCCCTTTTTTCCTGACGAGAAATATTTTGGCTGGCGCCTCTACTAATTATCTTTATGTTATGTGCCAGAACATCTGTGTCTTTATGGTACCCGACATCCTTTCATATGTTAATTCCGTTCTTATTATGAAAAACTATTATATACGTAGTATAATCCATTCAGGGAAACCATTTCCCACTAAAAGAATGTTTCCCATTCGACTGCGCAATATCCGATTCTAAATACGGTTGTGTCGTTTCTCGAAAGACTTAACCATAGAGTAGTCTTGAAGTGAATCTCTATTACATCTCTCTTCTCACTAAGTATGTATGTACTCTAATAAGACATGCTTTCGTAAGTATGAGTGCATTAAATAATATAATGTTCTGCTGCATTAGAATCCTTTAATCATGTTATCTACGGTAAACAGCATTGAAAGGTTGTAATATCTTTCTTATTGAAAGCTTCCTAACAAAAGGCAGACAATATTTATTTGACAGCTTAGGTATTCCCTCAATCTGAGGCTAAGACCACGATTGTAGGGAAGAGATACGGTTAGTTATCCCATTCCGCAGGAGAGAGAGCTGTAACCGACCGCTCACGACTGAGAACAACATGGTACTGCCGCTGGTCTCTCTCTCAATTCAAAGCGAAAGCAGTCTTCGAAAGCCGACTGGCCTTCCCTTTCCAGAGTTACCAGTTACTCCATTTAATAAAGGAATCTTATAAAATTTTTATCAAGCTTCAGGAAGTTTTTATATAAGCAAAATTAAGCGAACGAGACTTCGACAAGTCTAGAAACTAAATAGGTGTCGTCTAAACAATCCTTTTAAACAATTTCTTCCTAGGAAAGTCCTAGAAGGGTACTGGTAATTCATGGAAACCTCTTCTAACACGAAGAAAAATGTTTCTATCCTACTCTCAATTCACCAATAAAGATATGCTTCTCCGATCACTTCTCGAAGACACGAAAGCATCATATAACTCATACTCTAGCGTACTAGAATACTCTATAATACTGTTACATTAAGGTAAACCGTATTAATTTAGGAAATTTTGTAAGGATTTCACTTGACCATTAGTATAGCATAAATTTCGGTATGTGAGTATGCCTTGCCATACCGTAGCCTAAGGCGATTTGTCCTAAGCATGGTAGGAGCTAGAAGCTTAAAAGTCATACATATATGCTTTATCACTCAACGAGATCCAAATAATTCATTCGATTGACAAATAATCTAAATCGTTCTAATCAGAATAGATCTATATCTAAAAATGCACCGATGGGGAATCTTATGTTGAAATAACAATTTCATACCCCCATGGGATAGCGTTCTCGTCTAGTTGCGAAAAAAAAGTTCGAACAATGACTTATCACAAATGTTATCGAATGATCTCTAATATTAGAAGGCGCTAAATCATCGCCTGATTTGAAAGGTGGATCGATTAAAGTCATTCTCATTTTGAATAATTCTACCAGAAGGCATTATACGAGGATCTTCGTCAAATTCATTCATTCGAAGTTCTCCTATCCATCATGGAACAGTAGGCATAAAAAAGGGAGAAACACTGTTTTTAGGATGCCTTTCCAATGGCTATCCCTGGCAGTCTGGTGGGACGCTCTACAGAACCTGCCGAGGGGACGCCTGACCGGTGGGGATTCTCTGAAACCTCCTTACGGTTTTCGACATTCCTTCTCCTCTGGGCTTGTGAGCTTGGAAGAGGTCTAGACCTGAGAGCGAGACAGAGCCGATCAGACGCACCCTCCATTGTAATGGGGGAACACTATATTCACTTCTTACGTTGTAAGAGTTCGCATTTGGACTATATCCAAAGTCTACAATTTGCAAATATGATATTGTAGATTCTGCGGAGTAAGAAGGTGATGAGGATGCAACAACTAACTAGTGACTGTTTACTACTATAATTGCTCGTTAACACAAGAGCTAATAAAGCTTCTAAAGGATAGTTACTTTTCTGACTTCCCCAACTAGGAAGAAAGATATACATTTCTCAATCAAATCTAACACTTATTTGTATTAATGAATAAATATAAGTAATTCCCTTTCATGAAAGTATAAGTAATTCACTTTCGTGAAAGTGCATGAGTGTCTACCGAAAACTTCGGTAGTTAATATTATCAAAAAGTTAACAAAAGCGTATGCCGAACCAAAGATCCATTACTTCCCTGTTAAAAACGTTAGGGCCCAGACGATCGATGGCGATGAAACACGAAAATCCATCAGGAGGAACTGCACACGTTGTTTACATTCCAAGCGACAGAAAAAATATGAATTAGAAAACGGGTATGGTTCCTATTCCCGCCACCCAGCGGCGGGGGGTAGATCACCTGACCTACCTGCCGCGTGTGCCGCGAAATTCGAATTTCTGTCGGGGACGACGGAGTAATAGCTATGTATATATCTGACGGGTAAATTGAATGTATAAAAATATGTTTTCAAGGCAGTTTTGAAATCCAATATGGCGGCTACCGTGTGGATGTACAGGTTCTGATCAGTGACAACAACCATCTTTCCCAGCACTCATTTGAACAATGTTAACGTATATGTATATGTAATGTTTATTGATCTTACTCAAGATTGCAGTTGTAATCAGCACAAAAAAACAACAATTTGTTGCCTATATTACTGAAATTAAGAAACTTTTTATTCCCAAGGTCATGGTTTGAACTGAATTCATTTTTACCTTGTAATCGGTGGTTTTTATCCTTACTCCCATCACAACTGAAACTCCACAGTGCTTATTTGATTGTTATTATAAACATTTTGGTCTCAATTCACTCCACATTGCACTTTAAACAAGTTGCTGTTCCTGGTTCTTCAGTGCGCGCGTCACAAACACAGTTACGAGCAGCAGACGACGAAACTGCAAAGTTTTATTCCCTAAATTGTTTACTTTACTCGTTATTTAGTTCAACTTTACTTCGTTATTTAAACATTTTAATTTAATTCATGTATATTATCCCTTTTTCGCAACCAAATTACCCCGAAAAATTACAGATATTTCTACAGTAGATACAATCCAATGTTTCTAATGTTTTCGTACGTCTGGCTGCCAAAAACCATAGAGGAACGACTACCGATAAGTGGATTATATATTTTTTTTTTGCTTTTTTGTTTTTGCTAGCACTTTTCATTGAATTCAGTCTATATTATTTAGAATTTCTTTAATAACAGTATGCCAGAAATAAATGTAACCTTTAATGTTTGCATGCTAAAAATGGCAAAATCATCGTTGCCATATTCGTGGAGGCTTCACACATATGCCGATTCATTATTATAAACTGTTTCCATGAATTCTAGTTGTCATAGTAATGCAATAATGATAAAATTGCTTTTATATTTATGTATATATACTTCCAATATATGCCTAATTTCACCAATTTCAACGTTTTGTGTGTAGTCTTATACCCAGTTTGGAGGGTCAACACATACCGAATGGCAACAGAGAGAGAGAGAGAGAGAGAGAGGAAGGCGAAGGAACGAAGAAGGAAAGGGGTGGCGGTGGAGAGAGGGGGGGGGGGGGGAGAGGGTAGGTGGAGCTTTTTACGCATGTTTGTATCCATTTCTGCATAATGGAGTTTTTGTCTCTTGGTACAAGGACAAGTGTCGTTATTCTTTACGATTAGTGATTCACGATACCCTTATAAATTACGGCACTGGGTGTAATGCACTATAGCAAAATCTCGTTCTGATACAAGTGTTCGTTACAGAAATAGGTATTGCCCAAAAATGTGACTGCAATGTCACTGATACCCATAGTAGGTATGCTGCTTAGTAGTCAATCAAGCTTTTTGTACGAATAAATTTGTATTTTTCTCAATCAAAACATATGCCCCTCAATGCTAACTTTCCTCTTTTAACGACTTTCTGGTCATTGCAAATTCGGCCCCATAATTTCTTATGGTGCGAAAACAGAGGCCCAGGGACCGAAAATGATTGCATCGCACTATGGCGATAATCCGGCAGTACATCTTCATATATCCAAAAAGTAAATAATAAAAGATATATATGCGCATTACGATTATAACAATTACATGAATAGCTGATAATCTGCATGAATAACTGGTAAACTGTTCTGCAAGAAAGTTGAGTAAAGCAATTATTTACAATAGGTACAAAAGCCAAGATGTCATGACGTCATAATACAGGACTTAAATGAACATTCTAATTCCAAAAAATAATTACTTAAATTTGAGTCAGAATTAAGTTACTTTTTCAATAACGAATATTTTCAAATTAATCATAAATATGTAAAATATTGATGTTTTACTATTTATTTAAAAAATTATCCAAGTGCACGCTTCGTCGACGTCTTCTACAAAAACAGTTGTTTACTAACAAACAAGCCGGTTAGGGACCGTGTTCCGATGAAAGTGCCCCAGCGTCTGTGGGTGCAAGTGGTGTGCGGATTCATCCCAGGAAATGGGAAGTTTATTGACACAAGCGACTCCGTAAACATCGAGATGGCGTCAATCTTCTAAATATTTCGAGTTGTAAGTAAAAATGTTGAACACGTTTTGGTGAGACTTGGACTGCCTTGTACCACCATTTCACTACCCTCTGTTTAAATCTTAAAATTTGGCCTTAATTTCTAACTTTGGAGAAAATACTTACTTCGAAAGGAGAGTAGAGGTCTTTAGCTCCGTTTCTCACCAACAACAAGTCGCGACTGATGCCCATCTCCGATGTCAGGACACGTTATAATGTACTTTTTTGGGGGTTGTACACGTTGATCGTACATGGTCCACCCCTGTACCATGCGGTTTTTTACCCTAACATCCATGCTCCTGATTACGCTCTTCTTACCTTTCTTTCTACCCACCTGTTTCCACTCACTGCTATCCAAACCACTTTCACCCCTTTCCCCAATGTATTCAGTCCTAGTCATCCTTAGTTGTCTTTTTTTCCTCAGCCCCCTTCTTATTCTTGTCCTCTGGTTTATCCTTATCCTGTCTCTTTCCCTTCTTTCCTTTACCTATCACAACCAAGTCACCTTCGTCACTCGTAGTTTCATCCACTCGCTCTTCCATTGTCTTTAACACTTCTGGCCTATCACTAGACCTAGTAGGCCTACCTCCTACAGCTCCCTCTCCCATGAACCCCTTCTCATCTCCTGCACTGCATTCATCATCACTAAGAATTTGTCGTCCATTTTCTCAACCATTCTATCTTCCGCTCCTTTCACTTCTTCTTTCATTTCCACTTTTGCACTCCTTAGCATTCCTCTCATTTCCTCTACCTCGCTCTTCAGCTCCTCACATTCTACCCTTAACCTCTCATAATCCACTTCAAAGTGTCCTCTTACTTCCCTCTCCAACCTCAACTCCTCCTTCAGCCTCTCCACCTCACTCAATCCTTCCATCCCAAACTTTCTCACCACTCACACACACTGGCCTAGACCAATCGTCCTGCAGCTGCCACACCAGCAGTCCCTGTTCGGGCGCCAAAAAATAATGTGGCGGGATCACAAGCTTAGAAAAAACAAGTAAACTCTCCACAGTCACGTTAATCGTATCGTACCAGCTAACAAAATTTCCCGCACACAGACTTTCCCCTTTACGTTACCTTTAGCCTGCAGGACATTTGGTTCAATAAAATACCAAACACACAAAACACAAACAGGTACTCACCTCTGGCTTCTGCTACTCAGGGCTAGGCTGTGCTGCCCACTGGATATAGGCTATAGCCTAGCCGACACACAACCACCGCCGACAACCAAACACAACCCAACCACCTGAGACTCACAACAACTCAATAACCCAACAAATCACTGCAGACGGACACCAACAGCCCGAAAGAACACGACAACCACACAACTTACAGAAGCACAACAACCTGCCAAAACCAACACTGCCCCAACCACCACTCACAGACACCGAAAATGCACCACCAACTTCCTTAACCTCACCACAACCAGACAGACACTCGCACAACTACTTCACAACCCCAAAATCTATCAAATAACACCAAAACAACTAATCAACAAAGAATAACTGCTGTCAAAACCGACTCTGACTTCACCACTGCTTGACTCCCCTCGTAACAGACATCCACTGACTTTCTACAGAGCGCTACAACAGACATGCTTCAGACCGCCATTTAACCACTCCCATTCATTCTTCCACCAATCTCTCTCTCTCTCTTTCTCTCTCACACACAACTTTTGGAGATGTTGTCAAATATGAACTATCATTACTCCTCCATAACAGGGTACTACCTACTCTGACTCTAAAATAACAATTTGTCAAAAAATTATATTGTTATGATACAATGAAGTTTGTTCATACTTACCTGGCTGATATATATATAGCTGTATTCTCCGAAGTCCAACAGAATTTCTAAAACTTACGACACACGCAGTGGGAGGCCAGGTGGTTAGTACCCATTCCCGCTGCTGGGAGGCGGGTATCAGGAACCATTCCCATTTTCTATTCAGATTTTCTAGTGCCACTGTCTCCTGAGGGGAGGTGGGTGGGTACTTTGATTATATATATCTGCCAGGTAAGTATGAACAAACTTCATTGTATTATATCAATATCATTTTGTTCATGAAACTTACCTGTCAGATAAATATATAGCTGAATCCCACCATTGGAGGTGGGAAGAGACAGAATAGGATTTAGGAAACAAATTACATGTAAATGATTGACATCTTGGTCCCTTACCTGTTAGCATAGCTGACTTCGTGATTACTGTCACCTAAGTCTGCTTCTGCTTTACTAGTCTCCAGCAAGGTAGTGACCTGTATAGTTGGCGAGTTCTAGATGATCTGTCAACGGGGGCGTGACCTCAATGCGACGAGACCATATTGACCATACTATGAGGGCAACGAAGTAATAAACCACCACCTGACCAAGCCTAGCAAAAGTTAAAATAGCCTAACTTAAGCTAAGGACTGGGAAGTCCGCCTCTGGCGGCCGACCCAACAACCAAAAAACACAACAAAATTAAAAACTCTTCCTGACCATTTTCTACAGGATAGGATGAGTGCTACTTCCTGCCCCCAAGATTGTATCTGTGGAAATGTATGGCCCTAGCTAGCAGCAGTTCTCATATGTCGTCTTCACATCCCGCAGGTAGTGTGAAGCGAACACCGAGTTGCTTCGCCAAAAGGTGGCGCCCAGGATATCACTGAGTGCTATGTTCTTCTGAAATGCCACCGAGGTTGCGATAGCCCTCACCTCGTGAGCATTAACTTTTAAAAGTCTTAGATCACCATCTCGACAGGACGAATGAGCCTCCTTGATGGTACTCCTTAAAAAGAACGCCAGTGCGTTCTTTGACATAGACAAGTCTGGTCTCTTAACGGAACACCACAGATTGTCCGAAGGACCTCGACTCTCTTTCGTTTTATCTAAATAAAACTTGAGAGCCCTGACAGGGCACAGGACTCTCTCTGGCTCTTGCCCAATAATTTCTGCCATCCCCTTGATCTCGAAGCTCTTGGGCCAAGGGTTAGATGGGTTTTCATTCTTGGCTAAGAATGAAGGGCTTGAGGAACATACCGCATTATGTCCCCTAAAGCCTATATGTTTGCTGATGGCTTGAACCTCGCTAACTCTCTTTGCCGTAGTTAGAGCAGTTAGGAAAATAGCCTTTCTGGTCACGTCCTTTAATGTTGCAGAATGGAGAGGTTCGAAAGGACTAGACAACAGGAACTTCAAGACTACGTCTAAGTTCCATGACGGTAGCTTTGGCTGAGCCACTTTAGAGGTTTCAAAAGACCTCAAAAGGTCGTGAAGGTCTTTGTTGTTCGAAAGATCCAAACCTCTGTGTCTAAAGACCACTGACAACATACTCTTATACCCCCTAATAGTTGGGACTGCCAGCTTATCAACTTTCCTCAGATGAAGGAGGAAGTCGGCAATCTGATTCACAGAGGTCGTGGTGGAGGAAATGCCCTTCTTCCTACACCATCTCCTGAAAACGGCCCACTTCGATTGGTACACTGCAAGAGAGGAAGCTCTCCTTGCATTGGCAATAGCCCTTGCCACTGGTCTTGAAAAACCTCTCGCTCTGGCCAACTTCTCGATAGTCTGAACGCAGTCAGACTCAGAGCGGGGAGGTTTTTGTGGTACCTCTCGAAGTGGGGCTGTTTGAGTAGATCGACTCTCCCGGGCAGGGTCCTTGGGAAGTCCACTAGGAAGGACATGACCTCTGTGAACCAGTCGCTCGAAGGTCAAAACGGGGCGATCAGCGTCATCCTCGCTCCCTCTGATGCCGCAAACTTCCTGATCACTTCTCCCAAGAGCTTGAACAGGGGAAAGGCATAAACGTCCATCCCCGTCCAATCCCATAGGATGGCGTCTATCGCTACTGCTCCTGGATCGAGAACAGGGGAGCAGTATAGAGGAAGCCTCTTCGTATTTGACGTTGCGAAGAGGTCTACCAAGGGACGTCCCCATAGCCTCCACAACTCGTGACATACTTCTTGGTGAAGGGTCCACTCGGTCGTAAGCAGTTGCTGCCATCAACTGAGTAGATCCGCACGGACGTTCTGTACTCCTGCAACGAACCTCGTCAGGATCATTACGTTCCGTGCTTGGGCCCACAGCAGGATTTCTCTTGCTAACTCGAACAGGGACCGAGAGTGTGTTCCTCCCTGCTTCTTGAGATACGCGAGAGCTGTGGTATTGTCCGAGTTGATCTGGACTACTCGGCCAAAAACTCGTTCTTCGAAGAACTGAAGAGCCAACCAAATTGCTCCCAATTCTTTTAGATTTATGTGCCAGGACATCTGTTCCCCTCTCCAGATGCCTGACACTTCTTCCTTTCCCAGTGTTGCTCCCCAACCCGCAGTGGACGCGTCGGAAAACAACACTAGGTCGGAGCTCAGAAGGCTGAGAGAAACGCCTTCTGCCAGCTTTGCAGGATCGTGCCACCACCTTAGGCAATCCTTGACCGACTGAGAGATGCTCAGAAGGCTGAGAGAAACGCCTTCTGCCAGCTTTGCAGGATCGTGCCACCACCTTAGGCGATCCTTGACCGACTGAGATATGCTCAGAGTCACTTCCAGATCCTCCTTGTTTTCCCAGTTCTCCGCAAGGAAAAACTGGAGCGGTCTGAGATGCAGTCTCCCCAGGGAAACAAACTTCTCCAGCAAGGAAATGGTCCCCAGCAGACTCATCCATTCCCTCACCGAGCATGTTTCCTTCCCCAAGAAGGCTGACACTTTGTCTAAGCAGTTCTGCTGACGTTCCAGGGATGGAAAAGCTCGAAAAGCCACTGAATCCATCTGAATCCCCAGATACACGATGGACTGCGTAGGGATCAGATGGGACTTTACCAGAAGTCCTAGGGACTTCGTCAATTGCAGCATCGTATGAAGGTCCTCCAGACACCTGGACTCTGACGATGCTCGAATGAGCCAATCGTCCAGGTAAAGCGAGAGGTGAAGCCATCTCACCACATTCCTCATCAGAAACGTGAAAACCATCGGTGCTGTGCTTAGCCCGAAGCAGAGAGCTCTGAATTGAAAGACCTGCCCCTTTAAGACAAACCTCAGGTACTTCCTTGACTGAGGATGGATAGGGACGTGAAAGTAGGCATCTTGGAGGTCTAAAGAAGCCATCCAGTCGCCTGGTCTTAAGGCTCCTAGAACAGACTGAGACGTTTCCATCTTGAATTTGTCTTTCTTGACAAAACGATTCAGCCTGCTGACATCCAGGACAGGTCTCCATCCCCCAGACTGCTTCGGCACTGGGAACAACGTAGAAGCCTGGGGATTCTAGAGCTAGTACCTGTTCTACAGCTCTCTTCTAGAGCATTTGCTTAAGCAGATCGAACAGAATCTGTTGCTTCTCTGGATGGAAGGAGGGCAACAGATCTATGGGCTTCGTGCTCAACGGTGGAGTTTCGAGGAATGGGATCTTGTATCCCCTTTTGATGACTTTGAGGGACCAGCTGTCCATCCTTCTCGCTTTCCAGGCTTCTGCAAAGGACAAGAGCCTGGCTCCGACGGGTGTCTGAAGGCCCGACACGTCACTTCTTACCCCTGGGCTTGGAAGGGGTTCTGCCTCTAGAGAGACCTCTTCCTCGAGGAGACGCTCTTGAGGAAGCTCCACCACGAAAGGGCTTCTGCTTCTCGGAAGCCTGTGCAAGTGGAGTTGTAGACAGGGCTGCAGGACGTCTGGAAGACTGAGCCAGGAGGTCTTGGGTCGCCTTTTCCTGAAGGCTGACTGCTAGATCCTTCACCATCGACTGCGGGAAGAGATGACTAGATAGAGGGGCGAACAGCAACTCTGCCCTCTGAGATGGAGACATTGACTTCGCCGTGAAGTTGCAATATAAGGCTCTCTTCTTAAGGAGCCTCGTACAAAAGGGGGAAGCCAGCTCATCAGAACCATCCCTGACTGCCTTATCCATACAGGCTAAGACGCTGGACAGCTCCTCAAGAGAAAGTGAGTCCGGACTCCGAGACTGCAGGTCCAGGGCTCCCAAACACCAATCTAAGAAGTTAAAGACCTCCATCATCCTAAACAGCCCTTTCAGATGATGGTCCAACTCTGAAAGTGTCCAGGAAACCTTAGCAGAGGACAAGAGAGCCCTCCTAGGAGCATCTACCAGGCTGGCAAAGTCCCCCTGGGAAGAGGAAGGAACTCTCAAACCAGCTTCCTCTCCCATCTCGTACCAAATGCCAGCCCTTCCACTCAACCTCGCTGGAGGCAGGGCAAAACAAGTCTTGCCTTGAGCTTTTCTGGAGTCCATCCAGTCATGAATTCTTTTGAAATGACAATTTGTCGAAAATTGCATTTTTCCTAACTATACAAACCTGAGGTCCTTTAACAATAGGAAAGGAAGGTAACTAGCGGCAGCTGGGACGGTCGTAAGCTTCGAACAAGGGGAGAACGGTAGTTAACTGCTTGTCCGATCGTGCACGCGGCGGTGAAGAATCACTTTTGCTTTAGGCCCATGCAAAAAGTTGCAGAGTGAGGGGTGGTATGAGGTGGGACTATATGTAAAGGACCTCAGGTTTGTATAGTTAGGAAAAATGCAATTTTCAACAAATTGTCATTTGTTCCGATACGTAATACAAACCCTCGGTCCTTTAACAATAGGAAGACTCACTTCTTGGTGGGTGGAATCTGAGTCTTTTTGGTGAACAGACTGGTGTTTGTCCAACCTTGGAATGCCTCCCTGGTCATAAGAGCAAGGGAGGGATCCAAACCTCTGTCCGATTGATCGGGGTGAGCACCGCAGGATCAATGTTCAGACCTCTGAGCCAAGTACTAAGAGAGAGGCAAGCGTATCTCGTTGTACCAGCAAGTAAGAACTTGCTCCTTTACAAGAGCCAACATAAAGTTATGGGTTTGTCTCAAGTAGCATCCACTCCTTCCCCCTTGTTGGAGGGAGTGGAGGATATTTGCTTCTATCCCTAACTAAAGGGATAGATTGGGGCTCGGTCGAGTAGCTTACCTGCATCGGAATTCCTTCCCAGTATGGTGACGACCGTGACCCTCTGCCCACAGGTAGAGAGAGAGAAAGATGGAGAAGAGAAGCCAGTCGCACTCTCATTCACCCATTCATTCCTACAGTCACACCAGGAATCGATGCTGTTCTGCCTGCTCGGGTGCTGGGTAAGCTTACACAACGTGTTGAGCAGCCACCACAGGTCCCAAGGACTTGTGGGCAATATCCCGAAGGTAGAAGGACGTGAAGGTAGTCTGGTTGGCCCAGACATCTGCCTTCAGGACCTGCGCCACGGAGAAATTCTTACGGAACGCCAAAGAGGGTCCAATACCTCTGACTTCGTGGGCTCTCGGTCGGAGCGTACGGATTTCGTCACTACCATCAGCCTCGTACGCCCTCCTGATCACCTCACGCAGCCAGAAAGAAAGTGTGTTCTTGGATACTTCTTTCTTGGTAAACCCAGTGCTAACGAAGAGGCGTCGACACTCAGGCCTGAGGTGTCGAGTTTTCTTCAGATAGCGCCGTAGCGCCCTCACAGGACAAAGCAGCATCTCATCCGTATCGTTGTCGGTGAAATCCATTAGGGAGGGGATCGTGAAAGACTCGAACCTGTCGTCAGGGATCGACGGATTCTGAGTCTTAGCTACGAAATTCGGGACGAAATAGAGCGTCACAGATCCCCAGCCCCTGGTATGTTTAACATTGAAGGACAGACCATGAAGTTCCCCTACTCTCTTCGCCGATGCCAGGGCCAGCAAGAAGAGGGTCTTGAGGGTCAGATCCCTGTCTGACGACTCTCGGAGTGGCTCGAATGGTCTTCGAGTCAGACTCCTAAGGACGAGAGTCACATCCCACTCAGGGGGCCTGAGTTCCCTGGGTGGGCAAGACCTCTCGAAGCTCCTAATGGGCAAGGAGATCTCGAACGAGTTCGAGATGTCCAGTCCCCGCAGTTTTAGGACAAGGGCCAGGGTGGCTCTGTATCCTTTAACTGTGGGTACTGAGAGGAGCTTCTCTCGGCGAAGAAAAACGAGGAAATCCGCTACCTGCTGAAGAGTGGCTCTGAGAGGAGATAGACCCCGTCTACGACACCAACCACAGAAGACGGCCCACTTCCCCTGGTACACAGCTGCAGAGGACTGTCGGACGTGTCCAGCCATCTCTGTTGCTGCGCTGCGAGAAAAGCCTCTCGTTCGCAAGAGATGGTGGATAACAGCCAGCCGTGAAGTTGTAGGGACTGGACTGCCCGGTGGTACCGCTCTACGTGTGGCTGGGCTAGAAGGTTGTGCCAGTGGGGCATCTCTCTCGGTTCTTCCGCAAGAAGAGCCAGCAGGTCCGGATACCAAACGGCTTGCGGTCGTTTGGGAGCCACCAGGATCATCCTGAGATTGGGAGTGACCAGCGCTCGGCTGATTACTTTCCGAATCAGACAAAAGGGAGGAAAGGCGTAGACGAAGAGGTTGTCCCAGGGGTGTTGAAGAGCGTCGTCTGCAGCTGCCCATGGGTCCGGCACGGCCGAACAAAAAACTGGAAGTTTTTTGTTGTGCCGGGTGGCGAACAGGTCTATGACCGGACGCCCCCACAGGTTGAAGAGCCTTTCCGCCACTTCTGGGTGTAGGGACCACTCGGTCCCTATCACCTGATCCCGACGGCTGAGCTTGTCTGCTACTACATTCCTCTTGCCTGGAATGTAGCGTGCTAACAGCTCTATTGAGTGAGCCGTGGCCCACTCGTGCACCTGCACGGTCAACTGGTGTAGCGGGAGAGACACTAGGCCCCCCTGCTTGTTGACGTATGCCACTACTGTAGTGTTGTCGCACATCAACACCACCGAGTGTCCCACCAAGCGGTCCTGGAATTCTTGGAGAGCGTAAAACGCCGCCTTGAGTTCCAGGACATTGATGTGAAGGTGCTTGTCGTGATGGTCCCACACACCTGCAGCCAGCAACTCCTCCAGGTGTGCGCCCCATCCCTCGGTCGATGCGTCTGAAAACAGCAGCATCTCCGGGGGGGGGAATGCGTAGAGGCACTCCTCTTAAGAGGTTCCTGTCGTCGAGCCACCAGGCTAGGTCCTGCCTCACCTTCTCCGTGATGGACACGGGGAAGTAAGGTGGATCCTTTACCTGTGACCAACTCTCCCTTAGTCTCCACTGGAGAGACCGCAGGTGAAGACGTCCGTGAGGAACTAACTTCTCGAGTGACGACAGGTGGCCGATCACGACTTGCCATTGCTGAGCTGCCTGTTCCTGCCGAGACAGGAACCGGCCGGCTGCCTCCCTGAATTTGCTGATCCTCAAGTCTGCGGGGCGGACTTGAGCTGCTACCGTATCGATCAGCATACCCAGGTACTTCATCTTCTGCTTGGGTTCGAGATCGGACTTCTCGTAGTTTATCACGATCCCCAGATCGCGACAAAGCTTTAGAAGTCGATCCCTGTCCTGCAGCAACTGCGAGCGGGAGCTCACCAGGACCAGCCAATCGTCGAGATACCTCAGAAGACGTATCCCGTGCGAATGGGCCCAAGCAGACACCAGCGTGAACACTCTCATGAACACCTGTGGGGCGGTTGACAGACCGAAGCAAAGTGCCCTGAATTGGTACACCGTCCCGTCGAAGATGAAGCGGAGGTACTTTCTGGAGGACTGATGGATGGGTATTTGAAAATACGCATCCTTCAGGTCCACTGAAAGCATGAAATCGTTCTCCCTGATGGAGTCGAGCACGGAACGTGCCGTCTCCATCTTGAACCGAGTCTGGCGAACAAATCGGTTCAGGGGAGAGAGATCTATCACCGGGCACCAGCCCCCCGATGCCTTCTCCACTAAGAAAAGGCGGCTGTAAAAGCCCGGTGACCGATCTACTACGACTTCTACAGCTCGTTTGGTCAGCATGGTCTTGATCTCCTGCCGAAGAGCGTCGTCCTTTGAGGATCCTAGAACATATGTCTGAAGATGGACCGGGTTGGAGGTGAGGGGTGGCCGAGATTCGAAGGGTAGTAGATATCCCTCCCGAAGGACGTCTACTATCCAGGTCTCAGCACCGTAGCGCTGCCAAGTTGCCCAATGGCTCGCTAGGCACCCCCCCACTTCCGGCAGCTGGTGAGGGGGAACGCCGTCCCTAGCGTTTCCCACCTCGCTTCGACTTCTTCCCAGCACCTCCTCGGGGAAAGGAGGGCTGGTTACGGCCTCCTTTAGCAGAAAGTTGAAGAAGCAGGAAGAGTCTTTCCTCGGTCTTCGATGGAGCAGCCGTCTTAGCAGCCGAGGAAGCGCTAGCTAAACTCTTAGGCTTAGCCGCAGTTGTACGAGGTTGCCCAGAAACCTTCGTAACTGCCTGGTGAACCAGACGGTCACTGTCATCAGTGCGCCGTCTCTCCACCGCAGCGTCCACCATCTCTCCGGGAAAGAGAGCGGAGGAACTCTTCATAGGTCTGTTACGGAGTCCATTTACCGCCTCACGCCCAGCCCCCTTGGCTACTCGTGTAAGGACAGCGTCCCTACGACGGAGAACCAAGTTGGCCCACAGGTTTGCCGTCTGATGGGCGAGGTAGGAGATGGCCCTACCTCCAGACTGGCACAGTCTCCTGAAGTCGGGGTCGTCTTCGAGGGCGGCGCCCCCAGAGTCGGCCGCGACCTTGGATACTGTGAGGGACCACAGATCCAACCAAGAGACTGCCTGGAAAGCCGCCATAGCGGTAGCTTCCAGACCCAGTGCCTCCTGCTGCGAGAACCACAAGTTCTCCGACAGGAGCTGCTGCAGGGACACACCTGGAGTTAGCCTAGCTAGCTCCGGGTTAACCTGTTTGGGCGGTATTGGATCCACTGATGGCACGTAGAACTTCCGCTGTCGCTGCAGAGGAGGAGGAAGTAGCTTGGAAGACCGTCCTGACTTAAGTGAATCCTCTCGTCCTGAGACGAAATTCTCCACCTGGTCAAGGACTGAGTCTGCAAGCTCCGATCGCGGCAGTCCCACCGTCAATTTGGGTTCCCTTCTTCGGGCCCCAAAACAAAATGACTCGAGCCGGGACGTGGGCTCAGATGGTGGTAGCGGCGATCCTTCCCCCAGGTCGTTGTGCTGACGAATCAGCGCAATAACCTGGGCAAAGTTCCTCTGGATCTCGGGAGTTACAGCGTCCTGAGGAGTAGGACCGTCCAGTCCCTCCAACAAGAGCAGCTCTCGAGACCCTCCTCCTTCAGAAGGAGGAACAGCAACAGACCCCTGACGGTCGCCTCCAACCACTTGCGCGTACGACCTGGCTGGTCCTAAGACCATACCTGGTGCGTGCGGCATCGTGACGGGATCGTGAGCGGCGCACCTCTCACGATCACTCCTAGCTACCTCGCTCTTCCCGGTGTAGCCCGAGGAAGTTGAAGGTAGCGGAGAGACAGACCTGACGCTCCCCCCCCGCTCGCTGGCAGGACCAGCGTACGTGGGGGGGCTGCAGCCGATCACCAACCCGCGGTGGGGATCGATCTGCAGGCCTGGCCGTGCCGCTCACCTGTGGCGAGCGGCTCGACTGAGCACGTCGACCCCGGTCCCGTGCGTCAGACGAGCTGCTGCTGGCCACCGTCTCCGTCCGGTCCCTGTGGGAGCAGCGGTCAGGTAATCTGCAGAGCTCGCTTTCGCGGTGAGACCGGTGAGCGTCCTCACGGCACGTCAAACCGCTGGTACCAGCCGAAGCTGGTACCGTTGGTCGAGGGACCTCTTCCCAGCCTCAACCGTGGAACCCGGTCAGGAGACGTTCACTGTCAAACCGGACCGGCGAGTACCGGCTGGTTGCCTACGGAGCGGCCGCTGGCCTGCGAGAGTCACCTGCGCGACTCTCGACAGTCTTCTGCTCCGTGCCTCGGTCATGACGGTGAGCGAGCTCAGGCATCTTGACTTTGGCTGCACGGTCGCCCGAAGGAGACCGTACACTCGGAACTTCTCGCGGACGAGAAGCCGAGCCGGTACCTGGCTTAGCAGCAGCGCTACCAAGACCAGGCGAGGATGTACCAGCAGTAGCCAGCACACCCTTGGTCCCCGTCTTCTTCTTCTTCTCAGAAGAGGAGACGGGCCCTGTTCCCGAGGGAACAGGAGGACCAGCAGAAGCACCCCCCGTCACACCGGAGTGAGACGGGCCCTTCGAAGGTCCCGAAGGAGCCTTCTTTAGGGGGGGAGGAGGCAGCCTTCTTCTTCTTCGGCTTGGAAGCCTTAGAAGTCGAAGGGGGAGAGGCGGCAACAGACGACGAAGAAGACGATGAAGACGACGACAACACCTTCCTCTTCTTCGTCAGCTCCCTCAGGACGGACGTCAGGTCTTCCATCCACGGAAAAGTCGGGCCAATTGCCAAAGCAACACGCCCCGACTGATCCTGTCCGGAAAGACCTGAGTCCGGGGCAGCACCTCCATGACGAGACGCGACGTGGGCAGGGGCAGGCACGGCAGGAGCGGCAGGAACATCAACAGCAGGACCAGCACCATCAGGACCAGCACCATCAGGACCAGCACCAGCAGGACCAGCACCAGCAGCAACATCAACAGGAGCGTCATGCACCGCGCGCCTCGTAGGAGCGGCGCGAGCGGCTGGGCCAGCAACACTAGCTGCAGGTACGGCAGGTACGGCAGCATAGTCCGGCGTCACAGGCATCTCCAACTCAGCCAGTTTCATCATCGGGACGGGCGGCAGGTCCAGGGGAGAACTTTTCGGACAGCGAAAGTCGGGGGTCGGCAGCACATAGAATCCAGGTGGAGGCGGCACGCCCCTCTTAGGTACGGCAGCAATCGGCTTTTGGATTGATGCAGTGGGGGTCACAGATGCAATATGCTGTGTGTAAACCACATGAGGAGGGGCGGCGTACGCTGGGGTAGACATTGTATTAGTCGTCGTTGTGACTACACCATGAGTTACTACTGCCGACCCCGCCAGTCGCTGAATTAAGCCCTGGATACTGGGAGCGCCCTGCAGTCCCAACGACGCCCACACCTGTCCAAGGTCGTCACTCACAGAAGGCACACCTGAGGGAGGAACAGTCGGGTCAGTTAGAGGGGTACCCGAACAGTCGGGTCAGTTAGAGGGGTACCCTCACGCCTGGGAGAGGACGAACCCCACCCAGAGCGGACGGAAGACCCCGAATACAATTGGACATCCGGGTATCGAGCGCCCTCCTCCACACTCGACGGATCGAGTGAGGAGAAGGACTCCGAAACCCTCCCCCTGCAGGGGAAGGCGCAAACCGTGGGGGCTGAGCTGGAGGCAGGAAGGATGACGAGGTATCCGTCACCAAAGGAGTCGCTGGAGAGCTTTCCGACGACTCCTTGGTCGATCTACACCTCTTCCTACCCTCGTACAGCACCCACTGCGCCTCGGACCAATTCATACATACATTACATGGTTCGGTTCGGGAACATTCGCGCCCCCGACACCGATAACATAATTCATGTGGATCTATATCAGGATAAGAGCGAAATCTGCCGCATTTACGCCCCTCCAGCCCGGGACACACTCTACGGGCAGCTGGTGGGCGCGGCGAAAGCTCTTCGAGATCCATAATTCAGTCACTTTACAATAATATGAAAATGAAAAAAAAAGAGTACTTACAATTTCATTCACAACCACAAACAAACCAGTCAGAAGAAATTGTAAACACATCCAAAGCACACGACGAAATAGCGGGCAGAGCGATGACGAGCACGTCCTGTCACACCACGGCCGAAAGTAAAAGTGGTTCTTCACCGCTCGGGCGCGCGGCGCGGGCACGATCGGACAAGCAGTTAACTACCGTTCTCCCCTTGTTCGAAGCTTACGACCGTCCTAGCTGCCGCTAGTTACCTTCCTTTCCTATTGTTAAAGGACCGAGGGTTTGTATTACGTATCGGAACAAAGCTCTCTTCGTAGACAGAGACGTGGCCATCTTGATAAAGCCTGGCGCTTTCCTCGTCTTCAATGATGCCAACTGCGAAGGAGGAGAGCGAGGGGCCGAGGGCTGAAACTTGTCGCCAAACAAGTCCCTTAAAAGGTGGGCCAAAACCTTGTAGTCCGATGATGAAGACGTAACAGGCTCCTCTTCATCTGCAGGCTGCAACTCACCCAAAGACTCCCTCATCCACGGGAGCAAGGCCGGGCATCCTTGACGGCATACGCTGAAGCTTTCTAATGATCAGCGAAAGAGGCGTCCTGCCGAGCGTCCTGAAGAGCGTCCTTTCGAGCGTCTTGGTGAGTATCTCGACGAGTGTCCTGACGAGCGTCCTGACGGAACGCAGTAGCAACAGAAGCGTCATAGCGAGCAGCCTGAGAGGCGTCCTGCTGAGCAGCACGTCGAGCGTCATGAAGAAGAGTGCGAGGAGCATCATGACAAGAAGTACGGCGATCGTCGCCAAGACAAGCCTTACAGTATAGAGTGTGTCCTGTATGATGCTCATTGACACTTCTAGATAAGCGCTGAGGAGGTAAACTAGATCTAGAAGGTGATGAAGCAGAAGAGGGAGATGAACGAGGAGAAGGAGAGGGGGACTGCTTGCACCTCTTGATAGGCAGTCTCGAATCCTTCCTGCGGCGACGTGACTCTGCCTCCCTCTTGGCAAAAAACGAGGCCAACTGCTGCTGCATATCGAGGAGAATCTTCTTAGAAGGAGAAGATTCCCGATCAGGGGAAGGGCTGATCCTGTGGGAAGACGAGGGGCGAGGGGACGCCTTCTTCCTTCTCACCGGAACAGCCTTAGAGCAACTGGGGCGCTCAAAGGCGTCATCCTCTGATGACGTCCTGGTCCTCTTCTCTGAAGCTTCTCTTGAGAGGGCGAGAGTCCTTCCGAGAGCTCCAACCCCTGCGCGGGGAGGACGCCTCGGAGGACGAGAAGCAATCCTTAAAGATTCGTGCACATGCACGATCCTTGGCAGCCTGGGAAGCATCATCAGGTCCTGCCGAAGGAACACCAGATCTGTGGGAAGCCCCCGTAACCCTCCTTCGGCTTTCGACTTGCCCACTCCCTTTGTCCTGGGAGTCCGACAGAGGTCTAGACCTTGAGGTATTACAGGGCCGATCTGATGCCCCCTCCACAACACTAGGGGCACTAACACCATCACCACACTTCACAACACTAGATTGAAGAGCGAGCACTTTAGATTCCAAGTTACGGATGGAATCCATAATTACCGAAAGGGCATTACCTTCCGCAGACACAACCTCAGGGCCCGAAGGCAACACCACAGGGTTAAGCAAAACAAAATCTACAGGAGGGTTAGCGGGTAAAATATCACTACCCTGACTTCTGCTCACTGATGCACTCCTGGAGGAAGACCTCCTGATTCTGTCACGCTCTAACTTGCGCACATACAAATCATACGTCTTCCAATCGGAATCAGGCAAACTCTCACACTCCTTACATCGATCATCCAACAAACATACATGCCCCCTACACCTCGTGCATACCGAGTGAGGATCTACCAAAGCTTTCGGTAGCCTCACCTTACAACCTTGCACACAACACACTCTGAAACTAGCAGAACTAGAACCAGACATCTTATTCAAAGAACTGTCAAAGCCAAATCCAAATCAATCCACGATAGCGTATGCCTAGCCACAAATCCAAGTCAATAAACCAAAAGACAATCATGATACTTAAGTGGCAACCAAGTTTACAAAATCCAATGACGGAGGTACTGAAAACAGGTGTTGACAGTACCAGCGACAGAGAAAATCTGGATAAAAAATGGGAATGGTTCCTGATACCCGCCTCCCAGCGGCAGGAGTGGGTACTAACCAACTGGCCTCCCACTGCGTGTGTCGTAAGTTTTGAAATTCTGTCGGACTTCGGAGAATACAGCTATATATATATCTGACAGGTAAGTTTCATGAACAAATTGTATTTTTCAACGGGAGCGTGACCACAAAGTGACTGGACCATATTGACCATACTATGAGGGCTAAGAAGTAATATATATCACCACCTGACCAACCTAGCCAAAGTTAAGGATGTTTAACTAAAGCTTAAGAATTGAGAAGTCCGCCACTGATGGCGACCTAACAACTATAATTAACAGCTCTTCCTAACCATTTTCTAAGGATAGGATGAGTGGTACTTCTTGCCCCCAAGATTGTGTCTATGGACATGTATGGCCCTAGCGAGCAGCAGATCTCATATGTCATCTTCACATCCTGCAGGAAGTGTGAAGCAAACACAGAGTTGCTTCGCCAAAATGCAGCACTCAGGATGGTACTGAGTGCCATGCTCTGTTGAAATGCCTCCAAGGCCACTTCCTCACCTCCTGAGCATTTACTTTAAAAGGTTTTAAAACCTTGTCCAAACATGACGAATGAGCCTCTTTGAAAGAGCTACTTAAAAGGACACCAGGGCGTTCTTTGACATGGGCAAGTCTGGTCTTTTACTGAACACCGCAGATTGTCCAAAGGACCTCGACTTTCTTTTTAGTTTTATCTAGATAAAACTTGAGAGCCCTGACAGGGCACAGGACTCTCTTTGGCTCTTGCCCAATAATTTGTGCTATCCCCTTGATCTCCAACCTCCTGGGCCAAGGGTCAGACAGGTTTTCATTCTTATACAAGAACGAGGGGCTTAGAGAACACATCGCATTATGTCCTCTAAAGCCAATATATGTCTGATGATGGCTTAAACCTCACTAACCCTCTTTGTCGTAGCTAGAGTGGTTAGAAAATTAGTCTTTCTGGTCACGTGCTTCAAGTTTGCAGAAAGGAGAGGTTCGAAATGCTTCGACATCAGGAACTTCCAGACAGGATCGAGATTTCCACAGACCTCAAAAATCGTGAAGAGCTTTGTTGTTCGACAGATCCAAATCTCTGAGTCTAAAGGCCATCGACAACATACTTCTGTATTCTTTAATAGTCGGTACTGCCAGCTTATCCACATTCCTCAGACGGAAAGGGAAGACAGCAATCTAATTCACAGAGGTGGAGGTGGAGGAAAAGCCATTCTTCCTGCACCATTTCCAGAAATGGCCCAATCCGATTGGTACACTGCAAGATAGGAAGCTCTTCTTTGCCTTCGCAATCGCACTTGCCACTAGTCTTGAAAAACCTCTCGTTCTGGTCAACTTCTCGATAGTTTGAACGCAGTCAGACTCCGAGCGGAGAGGTTTTGTGGTACCTCTCGAAGTGGGGCTGTTAGAGTAGACCGACTCTCTCGAGAAGGGTCCTTGGAAAGTACGCTAGGAAGGACGTGACCTCTGTGAATCCAGTCTCTCAAAGGCCAACATGAGGCGATCAGTGTCATCCTCACTCCCTCTGACGCCGGAAATTATCTTATTAGTTCTCCTAAGACTTTGAATAGGGGAAAAGAGACTAAACATCCATCCCCATTCAATCCCATAGGATGGCGTCTATTGCTACTGCTCCCAGATCGAGAACAAGGGAGCAGTCTAGAGGAAGCCTCTTCGTCTTCAACATTGCGAAGAGATGTATCAAAGGACGCCCCTAAAGTCTCTACAACTCTCGACATACTTCTAAGCGAAGAGTCCACTCGGACGTCAGTAGTTGCTGCTGTCGATCGAGAAGATACGCATGGACGTTTTGCAATCGTGCACGAACCTCTTGAGGATCGTGACGTTCCGTGCCTGTGCTCATAACAAGCTCTCTCTCGTTAACTTAAACAGGGACCAAGAGAGTGTTTCTCGATACTTATTGAGATATGCGAGAGCTGTGGAATTGTCTGAATTGATCTGGACCACTCGGCCAAAAACTCGTTCTTCGAAGAACTGGAGAGCCAACCGAATTGTATCAAATTCTTTTAGATTATGTGCCAGGACATCTGTAACCCTCTCCAGATGCCTGGCACCCTCTCGCTATCACCTTAGGTGATCCTTGCCCTACTGAGAGATGTTCAGAATCATTTCTAGATCTTCAAAGTTATTTCAGTTTTCTGGCAGGAAAACTGGAGAGGTCTGAATTGCAGTCTATTCAGGGAAACAAACTTCTCCAGCGAGGAAATGGTCCCCAGCAGACTCATCCATTCCCTCACCGAGCATGTTTCCTTCCCCAATAAGGCTGCGCTTTGCCTAAGCAGGTGTGCATTATTATAGTGCTATGCCGCGGTAGACTCGTACAGAATTCTGTTACAGTGCGGTTAAACAGAACCGAAAAGGTCTAAGAGATATCTCTGTTGAAAAAATTCTCGCAAAACGAAGGCGATGTTCATTCATGCATGCTAGAATTCCCCTTAATCCTAGGCTAAAGTCCGTGATTGTAGGGCAGAGATACGGTTAGTCAGTCAATCCCGCAGGAGAGAGAGACGCACCCGACCGCACATGGCAGAGAACCAGCTGGGACTGAGCTGCTAGTCTACAGTGACAGCAGTCTACGTTCACCGTCTCGCACTACTCTGCCTGAGTTGCCAGCTATTCCATTCTACAAAGGAATAGGTTTGTTAATATCATCGAGCAGAAAGAAACTCTCACTCAGGTATCTTTAAGCAAAACAGATTTTGCTAAATACAGAAGCTGAGTTGGTGTTGTCGTAACAATACCTTAAATATCTAAAAGGGAAACCGGAAACTCCTGGAAGGTTGCAGGGAGTACCGATTAAATGCAATTAGAATAATAGTCCTCTCGGTTGCCATCCGTAAGAGTGACTACGGTATGCATATTTGAACCATACAATCACTTATTAGTAATATGACGCAAAGGTAAAGTACGTAGAGTATTGTAGTCACTTGGACAGCTACCTCCCTACTACATTCTTTCCTCGACGAGGAAGAGAGGGAATGGAAATCGACTGTCTTCGTTCTCTTAGCCAAGAGAACGAACTAGTATTAGTCGAAGGAGATCCTCAAGTGAGAACCGAGAACCGAAGAGGACAGCTCAAGCTTCTTATGTTATTGGACAGAAGACTTCATGGATGTAGTCTACAAGTCTTTTTCCTCGACGAGCCTCTGACCAATAAATGAGAGCTCTTCTGAATCTTGTCAATGAGAGCTTATCCGCTTACGCGATGAAATGTTATTGAGATCTTTGTCAATGGTAACTAACCCATTTACGTGACAAAGAGTTTTACATTTCGTCAATGGGGGGTTACCCACTTACTTGACAAAACGTTTAGTATTTTGTCAATGGGGGAAACCCACTAATATGACAGAAAGTAATCCAGGAATTCGAGCATATAATCTTCCCGATTCCCGTAGAAATCGAGAAAGGGGCAGGATTCCTGCTCAGAGACTGGGCTTACGGCAGGTAGGACCCTCAGGTTCCCCTTTGGCAGCGCAGTCCCGAACGCAGAAGAGGCTTTTTACACCGAAATCTGCTTTAAGTTTACTAGAGTCCATATCAAATGCCTGCTCTCCCGCTTAATCTCGCTGGAAGTAGAGAAAAGGAAGTCTTGTCTTGCGCTTTCCTGGAGTCCATCTAGTCATGGATTCTATTGAATGCTCTCTTCGTAGAAAGCGAAGTTGTCATCTTGACAAAACCAGGTGCCTTCCTCATCTTCAACGACGTCAACTGCGAGCGAGGAGAGCAAGGGACCGAGGGCTGAAACTCGTCAGCAACCAAGTCTAACATAAGGCGGGTCGACACCTTGACATCTGAAGATGATGACGAAGCAGTCTCTTCTTAATTCGCAGGTTGCGAGTCGCTCGAGGACTCTGTCTCCTCTACGGGAACAGGAGAAGGGTCCTTAACAGACAGCGAAGCAATCAAACCCTGAGGCCCCTCTCGTAAAAGGGGGTCTCCTACTTGAAGTAGGGTTCAAAGACGAAAGTCGGGAATGCTTAATAGCAACTCCGAAGCTTTGCGAAGTTCCGGTAAAGGAACCTGCTGCGGAGCGTTCTGAAGAGTGTCCGGTAAAGGAGCGTCCTGTGGAGCGTCCTGAAGAGCGTCCTTGTGGGCATCCTGCCGAACGTCTTAACGTGCTCCTGTTGAATGTTTCGGTGTGCAGGGCGTCGAGTGTCCTGAAAAGCGTCCTCGCAAGCGTCTTGCCAAGCGTCCCGATGTGGAAAGCGTCGAGTGTCCTGTGAAGCGTCCTCGCTAGCGTCCTGAAGAGCGTCTGGAAGAGGAGAGCGACGAGAGTCAAGAAAAGCGTCCTGGTTAGCTTCCTGACGTGACGCTGAAGACACTGAAGCGTCAAAAAAGGCAACCCGAGAGGCGTGCGAGCATTATAAGAAGACGTACAGTGATCGTCGTCAAGACGAGCCTTAAGGACCTTTCTTACCTCCTGACAAAGGCAACGGCCGCCTGTGTGACATCTTGCGTCTTTGTAAAGCCCATGGACACTTCCAGAAACGCGCTCAAAAAGGAACGCCGAGCGTTCTGAAAGGTATCCTCGCGAGGGCCTTGCCGAGCGTCCTGATGCATAGAATGCCAAGCATCCTGAAAGGAGTCCTCTCGAGGGTCTTGCCGAGCGTCTGGATGTAAAGAACGCCAAGCGTCCTGAATAACGTCCTTGCGAGCGTCTTGAAGAGCGTCCCAAAGAGGAGAGCGACGAACATCCAGAGAAGCGTCATGGAGAGCTTCCTGACGTGATGCGGCCGACACAAAAGCGTCAACACAAGCAACTTGAGAGGCGTCCTGGCGAGGGGCTCATGAAGCGCGCGAGTGTCATAAGCAGATGTACGGTGAACGTCGTCAGGATGAGTCTTATGGCCGTTCCCAACTCCTGACAAAGGCGACAGCCGCCTGTGCGACATCTTGCGTCTTTGTCACGCTCATCGACACTTCCAGAAACGTGCTCAAAAAGGACGCCTGTGCGTTCCTGGATGCGTAAGCGGGATCTAGAAGGCGATGAGCGAGGAGAAGGAGAAGGAGAAGGAGACTGCCTGCCTGATTCTCTTGACAGACAGCCTCGAATCCTTCCTGCGGCAACTGGGTTCTGCCCCTCTCTTGGCGAAAACGAGGCCAACCGTTGTTGCATGGCTAGAAGAATCTCCTTAGATAGAGAAGATTCACGATCAGGAGAAGGGCTGATCCTGTGAGAAGACGAGGGGCGAGGGGACGCCTTCTTCCTTCTCACAGTATCAATGTTAGAGCGATCTGGGCGCTCAAAAGCGTCCTGCTCCGATGACGTCCTATTTCTCTTCTGTGGTGGAAAGTCGTCAAAATGTTAAGGCGACAATTGCAATCGCATGACGAGAGAGAGAGGACGTGAAGCGTCCTCTTCTATAAGCTTCTGTCAAGAGGGCGCGAGTCCTTCTGAGAGCTCCAACCACTGCATGGGGAGGACGCCTCGGAGGATGAGAAGCAATTCTTCAAGATTCGTGCACGTGGACGATCTTTGGCAGCCTGGGAAGCGTCTTCAGGTCCTGCCGAAGGGACGCCAGATCAGTGGGGAGTACCCGTAACCCTCCTTCGGTTTTCGACTTGCCCACTCCCTAAGTCCTGGGAGTCCGACAGAGGTCTAGACCTAGAGGCATTATGGGACTGATCTGACGCCCCCTCCACAACACAAGGGGCACTAACAACATCACTACACTCACAACACTGATTGGAGAGCGAGCACTTTAGATTCCAAGATTACGGATGGAATCCACAATAACAGAAAGGGCATTACCTCTCGCAGACACATCTTCAAGGCCCGTAGGCCATACCACAGGGTTAGGCAAAATAAAGTCTACAGGAGGTTAGTAGGTTCATTACCCTGACTTCTGTTTATACGTCTTCCCTTCAGAATCAGTCAAACATCACACAAATTACATTGATTTTTCAACAAAGAAACATGTCTCGTACACCTCGTGCATACAAAGTGAGGATCTACCGAAGGTTTCGGCAGCCTCACCTTACCCCTTGCAGACAACAAACTCTGAAACTAGCCAAACTAGATTCAGACATCTTATGCAAAGAATAATCAAATTCAAATCAATCTATGGTCGCGTATGCCTAGCCACAAATCCAAGTCAATAAACCAAAAGACAATTAGGATACTTAAGTGGCAATGAAGTTTACAAAATCCCAAGACGGAGGTACTGAAAACAGATGTTTACAGTACCGGCGACAGAGAAAATCTGAATAGAAAATGGGAATGGTTCCTGATACCCGCCTCCCAGCGGCGGGAATGGGTACTAACCACCTGGCCGACCACTGCGTGTGCCGGGAGTTTTGAAATTCTGTCGGACTTCGGAGAATACAGCTACGTATATATATATCTGACAGGTAAGTTTCATGAACAAAATAATTTTCAACAAATTGTTATTTGTTCCGATACATAATACAAACCATCGGTCCTTTAACAATAGGAAGACTTACTTCTTGGTGGGTGGAATCTGAGTCAATGAACAGACTGGTGTTCGTCCAACCTTGGTTTCCTCCCTGGTCGTAAGAGCAGAGGGAGGGATCCTAGCCTCTACCCAATGATCGGGGTATGTACCGCAGAATCAATGGTCAGACCTCTGGACCCAAGTAATAAGAGGGAGGCCAGCATACCTCTTAAAACTATTAAGCAAGAACTTGTTCCTATTGCAAGAGGCAATATGAAGTCATGGATTTGTCTCTTGTTGGCTTCCACTCGCTCCCCACCTTGTTGGGGAAAGTGGTGGATAATCGCTCCTATTCCTAATGAAAGGGATAGGATGGAGCTCGGTTGAGTAGCTTACCTGCATCGGTCTCCTGTTCGAGCATAGTGACGACCGTGTCCCTCTGCCCACAGGTAGAGGGGGAGAAAAAGATGGGGAAGAGAAGCCAGTCACACTCATTCACTCATCCATTCATGCAGTCACACAAGGTTGCGATGCTGTTCTGTCTGCTCGGGTGCTGGGTAAGCTACACAACCTGTTGAGCAGCCACCACGGGTCCCAAGGAAAAAGTGTCCAAGGACCTGTGGGCTATATCCCAAAGGTGGAAGGTGAAGGTGGTCTGGTTGGTCCAGACCCCCGCCTTCAGGACCTGCACCACGGAGAAATTCTTGCGGAACACAAAGGAAGGACCAAAGCCTCTGACTTCATGGGCTCTCAGACAAAGGGTACAGATGTCGTCGCTACCATCAGCTTCATACGCACTCCTGATCACCTCACGCAGCCAGAAAGAAAGAGTGTTCTTGGATACTTCTTTCTTGGTCACCTCGGTGCTAATGAAGAGGCGTCGACACTCAGGCCTGAGGTGCCGAGTTCTCTTCAGATAGCGCCATAGCGCCCTCACAGGACAAAGCAGCATCTCATCCGCATCGTTGTCGGTGAACTCCAATAGGGATAGGATTGTGAATGACTCGAACCGGTTGTCAGGGACCGAAGGATTCTGAGTCTTCGCTACGAAGTTAGGAACAAAATCGAGCATCACAGATCCCCATCCCCTGGTATGCTTGACGTCGAAGGAAAGACCATGAAGTTCCCTACTCTCTTTGCTGATCCCAGGGCCAGCAAGTAGAGGGTCTTGAGGGTCAGTTCCCTGTCTGACGACTCTCGGAGTGGCTCGAAGGGACTTCAAGTCAGACTCCTAAGGACGAGAGTCACATCCCACCCAGGGGGCCTGAGTTCCCTGGGTGGGCAAGACCTCTCGAAGCTCCTCATGAGAAGGGAAATCTCGAACGAGTTCGAGATATCCATTCCCCTCAGTTTCATGACTAGGGCCAAGGTGGCCCTGTATCCTTTGACTGTGGGGACGGAGAGGAGCTTCTCTCAGCAAAGAAAAAAAAAGGAAATCCGCTACCTGCTGAAGAGTGGCTCTGAGAGAAGATAGACCCCGTCTACGACACCAACCACAGAAGACAGCCCACTTTCCCTGGTACACAGCTGCAGAGGACTGTACGATATACCCAGCCATCTCTGTTGCTGCTCGGCGAGAAAAGCCTCTCGCTCGCAAGAGATGGTGGATAACAGCAAGCCGTGAAGATGATAGGACTGGACTGACTGGTGGTACCGTTCCACGTGTGGCTGGCAGAGAAGGTTGTGCCAAGGGGGAATCTCTCTCGGTGCTTCTGCAAGCAGAGCCAGCAGGTCCAAATACCAAATGGCCTGAGGCCATTTGGGAGCCACCAGGATCATCCGGAGATTTGGGGTGACCAGCGCTCTGCTGGTCACCTTGCAAATCAGACAGAACAGGGGAAAGGCGTAGATGAAGAGGTTGTCCCACGGGTGTTGAAGAGCGTCCTCTGCAGCTGCCCATGGGTCCAGCACAGCCGAGAAGAAAACCTGAAGTTTCCTGTTGTGCCGGGTGGCGAACAGATCCACGACTGGACGCCCCCACAGGTTGAAGAGCCTTTCCGCCACGTCTGGGTGTAGGGACCATTTTGTCCCTATCACCTGATCCCGATGGCTGAGCTTGTCTGCTACTACATTCCTCTTGCCTGGAATATGCGAGCTGACAGCTCTACTGAGTGAGCCACGGCCCACTCGTGCACCTGCAACGTCAACTGGTTCAACGGGAGGGACACTAGACCCCCGTTTGTTGACGTATTCCACTATTGTGGTGTTGTCGCACATCAACACCACCGAGTGTCCCATCAGACGGTCCTGGATCTCTTGGAGAGCGAGGAACGCTGCCTTGAGCTCCAGAACGTTGATGTGAAGGTGCTTGTCGTGATGATCCCACACACCTGCAGTCAGCAACTCCTCCAGGTGCGCGTCCCATCCCTCGGTTGATGCATCTGAAAACAGCAACATCTCCGGGGGGGGGGGGGGGGGGGGGGGGGGGGGGTGGGGGGGGGGGGGGGGGGGGGGGGGGGGGGGGGGTGGGGGGGGGGGTGGGGGGGGGGGGGGGGGGGGGGGGGGGGGGGGTGGGGGGGGGGGGGGGGGGGGTGGGGGGGGGGGGGGGGGGGGGGGGTGTGGAGAGGCACTCCTCGTCCAGCCACCAGGCTAGGTCCTGCCTCACCTCCTCTTTAAGGGACACTGGGAAGTACAGCGGGTCTCTTGCCTGTGACCAACTCTCCTTTAGTCTCCACTGGAGAGACCGCAGGTGAAGACGCCTGTGAGGGACTAACTTCTCGTGTGACGACAGGTGGCCGATCACGACCTGCCACTGCTGAGCTGGCTGTTCCTGCTGAGACAGGAACTGGTTGGCTGCCTCCCTGAATCTCCTGATCCGCAAGTCTGCGGGAAAGACTCGCCTTGCTACCGTATCGATCAGCATACCAAGGTACTTCATTCTCTGTTTGGGCTCGAAATCTGACTTCTCGAAGTTTACCACAATCCCCAGATTGCGGCAGAACTCGAGGAGTCGATCCCTCTCCCGTAGCAACTGCTAGCGGGAACTCACCAGGACTAACCAGTCGTCGAGATACCTCAAAAGACGTATCCCTGACGAGTGGGCCTAAGCAGACACCAGAGGGAACACTTGTGTGAACATCTGTGGGGTGGTTGAGAGACCGAAGCAGTGCCCTGAACTGGTACACCATCCCGTCCAGGATGAAGCGGAGGTACTTCCTGGAGGATTGATGAACGGGTATTTGGAAATACGCGTCCTTCAAGTCCACTGAAAGCATGAAGTCGTTCTCCCAGATGGAGTCGAGCACTGAGCCTGCCATCTCCATCGTGAACCGAGACTGGCGAACGAATCGGTTCAGAGGAGAGAGATCTATCACCGGGTGCCAGCCCCCCAAAGACTTCTCCACCAGGAGAAGACGGCTGTAGAAGCCCGGTGACCGATCCCTGATGATCTCCACAGCTCCTTTGCTCAGCATGGCTTGGACTTCCTACCGAAGTGCTACGTCCTTGGATGATCTGGAAATGAAAGTCTGAAGGTGGACCGGGTTGGAGGTGAGGGGTGGCCGAGACTCGAAGGGTAGTAGATACCCCTCCCGAAGGATGTCTACTATCCAGGTCTCCACTCCATAGCGCTGCCATGTTACCCAATGGCTCGCCAGGCACCACCCCACTTCCGGCAGCAGGTGAGGGGGAACGCTGTCCCTAGCGTTTCCCACCTCTCTTCGACTTCTTCCCAGCTCCCCCTCGTGAGAAGGAGGGCTGGTGACGGTCGCTCCTTGAAGAAGTTGAAGGCAGAGTCTTTCCTCTGGGCTTCGACATTGCAATCGTCTTGGCCACAGAGGAAGCGCTAACCAAACTCTTGGGCTTGGCCGCAGTAGCTCGAGGCTGCCCAGACGCCTTCGAGACTGCCTGGTGTACTAAACGGTCACTGTCGTCAGTGCGCCGTCGTTCCACCATCTCTCCTGGGAAGAGAGAGGAGGAACTCCGCACTGGTCCGTTGCGAAGACCCAGAGCCGCCTCACGTCCAGCCGCCCTGGTCACTCAGGTGAGGACTGCGTCCCTATGCCGAAGTACCAGGTTGGCCCACAGGTTTGCCGTCTGGTGGGCTAGGTAGGAGATGGCTCTACCTCCAGACCGGCACAGTCTTCCAAAAGCCGGGTCACCTTCAGGAGAGATGTTCCCCGAGGTGGCCGTGACCTTAGACACTGTGAGGGACCAAAGGCCTAGCCAGGAGACTGCTTGGAATGCCTCCCTGGTGGTCGATTACATGGCGAGTGCCTCTTGCTGCGAGAACCTTAGCTGCTGCAGAGACACCCCGGAGTTAGCCTAGCTAGCTCCGGGTTCACCTGTTTGGGCAGCACGTAGAACCTTCTCTGTCGCAGAATGACTCGAGCCTGGACGTAGTCTCAGAAGGTGGGAGCGGCGATCCCTCCCCGAGGTCGTTGTGCTGACGGATCAGCGCATAACCTCCGAAAACAACCTCTGGATCTCGGGAGTGACTGCGTCCTGTGGAGTAGGACCGTCAAGTCCCTCCAGCAAGAACGCCTCCCGAGATCCTTCGGGAGGAGGAACCACAACAGACCCCTCCTGGTCTCCTCCGGCCACTTGTGCATACGTGGTCGGTCCTAAGACCGTGCCAGGCTCATAGGGCATCGTGGTGGGACCGTGAGGAGTGCGCTCCCCACGATCACTCTGGTTTGCCTTGCTCTTCCCGGTGTAACCCAAGGAAGTTGAAGGGATCGGAGAGGAAGACCCGACGCTCCCCCCTCGCCTACCGGCAGAACCGGTGTGCTTGGGGGGCTGCAGGCGAACGCCAACCCGCGGTGGCGATCGAGCTGCAGGCCTGGTCGCGCGGCTGGACCGAGAACAGCGGCTTCGGTCCAGAGCGTCAGAGGAGCTGCTGCTGGTCCCCCTACCCGCCCAGTCCCAGTGGGAGCGGCGGTCAGGGGACTGGGAGAGTCTGCTGTATCGGTGGGAACGGGGCCTATCCTCACGGTGTGTCGTGCCGCTGGAACCGGCCGAAGCTGGTTCCAGCGATCAAGGACCTCTTCCTTGCCTCGGCCCGCGGCCGGTCTGGGACCGTCGAGTCAACCCTGGGTACCCGCGGATCGATCGCTGGTCTGGTGGGAGTCACCTGAGCGACTCTCACCAGTCTTCCGCTCCATGCCTCGGTCCTGGCGCCGAGCGAACTCGGAAGCCTGAGCCTTGGCTGCAAGGTCACCCGCAGGCGACCGCACACCCGGTACCTCTCGCGAACGAGAGGCCGAGACGGAACCTGATGTAGCGGCAGAGCCCCTAGCACCAGGTGAGGAGGTACCAGTGTTAGCCGGTACCCCTCTGGTCCCCGTCTTCTTCCTTGGGGAAGGAGAGACAGGCCCCGCTCCCGAAGGAGCAGGAGGACCAGCAGAAGACACCCCTGTCACACCGGAGTGAGACGGGCCCTTAGAAGCTCCCAAAGGAGACTTCTTAGGGGGGGAGGAGGCGGCCTTCTTCTTCCTCGGCTGTGAAGCCTTGGAAGTCGAAGGGGAAAAGGCGGCAGCAGACGACGACGAAGAGGACAATGAAGACGACGACGACACCTTCCTCCTCTTCCTCTTCTTCTTCGTCAGCTTCCTCAGGACAGTCGTCAGGTCCTCCATCCAAGACGGAGCCGGGGCAATTGCCGACGCAACACGGCCCGGCTGCACCCGCGACTGGAGCAGCAACACCACGGGCAGGAACGACGTCGGCAGGGGTTGGTCCAGGTATGGCAGGAACGGCAGGAGGCGGGGCAGCGGCCAGCGACATCCTGGGTACTGGCGGCAGGTCCAAGGGCGAGCTCTTGTGGCACCGGAAGTCGGGGGCTGAGGCGAGAGCGGCGAACCCGGGCGGCGAAGTCACGACCCTCCTCGGAATACCTTGAAGTGGCGCCTGGACAGCAGCTGAAGGTGTTACCATGGTTACAAGTTGAGTGTACACCAGGTGAGGAGGGGCGGCATACCCCGGGGTCGAGATGGTGGTGGTAGTGGTGGTTACCGGAGCAGCCACTCGCCAGGTGATGCAGCAGCCCCCAAACACTCGGTGTCCCCTGGAGACCCAACGAGAACCAAACCTGGCCGAGGTCGTCACCTGCGGCAGGCACACCTGAGGAAGCAAAGGTCAGGTTAGTAGGGGGGGTTCCCTCTCACCCGGGGGGAGACAAGTCCCACCCCGAGCGAACGGAAGACCCCGAGTACAACTGAATGTCGGGGTATCTTGCCCCCTCCTCCACGCTCAACGGATCGGGCGGAGAGGAGGAGCGAGAACCCCCCCCCCCCCCCCCGTAGGGGAATGAGCTATACGCGGGAGTTGAGATGGAGGGAGGAAAGACGACGTGTCTGAGACCAGGGGAGTAGCCGGAAAACTTTCCGATGACTCCCTGGAAGGCTTACGTCGCTTCCTCCTCCCCTCAAATCACACCCACTGCTCCTCCGACCACACACAACAAATATCACAGGGCTCGGTGCGAGAGAATTCGCGCCCCCGACACCGAGCACATAAATCATGAGGGTCAACTTCAGGAAAGGAGCGGAAGGCCCCACACTTATGGCCCTCCACACCAGGGCATCTGCAGGTGATGGGGGGGGCGTGGGGAACTCTCCAGCTCACAAGAATCCATAATTAAACGAAAATACAAAAGTCACAAGTACTTACAGGATTTTCACACAAATACACTAGCAAGAGAAGGCAAACCAAAGTTTGAAGTACGAAGCATGCGACGATGGCGAGCAGAGAGAAGTGGAGAACACATCTGTCACCCAGCGTGGCCGAAAGCAAAGTGGCTTACAACCGGTTCCAGCTGCCGCAAGTTACATTCCTATTGTTAAAGGACCGATGGCTTGTATTACGTATCGGAACAAATAACGGTTTTTAAAAAAACTTTAATAAAAAGTGGTAGTTCTCCACGCAGACCAATTCCATGCAAGACTTTCATAATTCCATGCCTCCAGGTAGTATCATAAGCCTTTTCTAGGTCAAAGAAAACTGCCACATAATGCTGCTTGGAAGCAAATGCCTGACAAATTGCATTCTCCAAACTTATAAATACATCTGTGCAAGAGTGCATATGACAAAAGCCACACTGAGATGATGACACAATCTTCTTTGATTCTAAAAACCATACCAACCTAATTCCATAAGTTTACAAAAACAGGATGTTAAAGCTATTGGTCTATAGCTTGTAGGGACAGACGAATCTTTCCCAGGCTTGACAAAGGGCAAAACTGTCGCTAATTCCCAAACACTAGGGTAATCACTCTCTTTAAAAATTCTATCAATAATACTTAAAATGGAAAATTTAGTTTTCTTTGAAGCATTCTTGATCATTTCATATAAAATTTCATCAGGTCCAGGTGCAGTGTTTTTACTGTTACTTAGAGTAAATAAAAATTCCTCCATGGTAAAAGGCATATTATATGATTCAGATTTAAAAGGAGTAAAATCAAGTGTTTCCGACTCTGCAAGCACTCTCTCCCTGTAGAATGGAGAATTTTCATCCCTGCTTGATATCATTGGAAATTGCTTACAGCCTTTGAGTCGGTTATAAAGTCGCCATTGACATTTAAAACAGGGAGGCGACTAGGATTATACTTTCCTGCTATTTTCTTAATAACTGTCCATATCTTGGTCATAAGTGTTTTCCAGGTAATTGTTGACATAAAAAGTACCCATGATTCTCATCTCGCATGTTTTATTTGCCAACTGAATTTGGCTCGAGCCTTCTTAAAGGAGATCAAGTAGCATTCACATCAATGTTTTCTGTACCTAGTAAAAGCTGCTCTCATGGCTTTATGTCTTATTTTGCATTGAACATTCCACCATGGAACAGGCTTCCGATGCAATTTTCCATTGGTTTTTGGGATTGCCTTTTCTGCTGCAAACATAAAAATCATTGTTAAGTAAAACACTGCTTCTCCTATTGTTGGCATATCTTTTGCATCTAGTTCAATATAACTAAGTTCCTGGAAAAGTGGCCAATTTGCTTTATTGGTACACCACCTAGGCATTCTGTATACTGGCTCATATTTCTCAGTTCTGATGACAATTGAAAAATGATCACTACCGTATAGATCATCCAACACCTCCAATTTGAAGTCAATGAATATATCAGAACTGGTGATAGGTAAGTCAATGCATGAAAATGTACCTGTCTGAATGTGAAAATGGGTGGGTTTTTTCAGTATTCAAAAGGGTCATATCTGAATTTTCTATTGATGATAAGATAAGGTTTCCTCTTTGATTTGTTAAAATGTCACCCCAAAGTTCATGTCGACCACTAAAGTCTCCCAATATAAGAAATGGTCGAGGTAGCTGTTCATACAAGTGTCTTAACTGTCATTCAAGTATTGGGTTATTAGGAGGGAATACAATGAACAAATTGTTTACGTCTTTTTTAAGCGAATTTTGACAGCTACAGCTTGTAATTTAGTTTGCAACTGTATATTTGAGTGAGCAATATCTCGTCTTACAAGAAAAGCACTTCCACCCGAATTTCCCTGTAAAGGGAATTGGGAGTGGAATACAAAAAACTCTTTGGGAATAAGCATTTTGTTGTTGCTTAGCATAGTTTCTTGTAGCGCTAAGCAACTGGGTTATATGTATTAATCAAACATAATAGCTCTTCATATTTAGCGCGAAGACCCTGGCAGTTCCTTTGTAATATAGCAGAGAAAGTACCTATTTTCTAGAGGATGATCCCCTGTCCAAGATCGTTTTGTTATGTTTTTTCTTTGTAGATGACATCTGAGTTTTGTGACGGACTTTTGGTACAGTTCCAGATGTCGAAGGAGTACTTAGAGGGTTAATTGCATGTACCAAGTGATCCCTTATGATGGTATTTGAAACAGCAGTATCTTTGGTAGTATCTTCAACCCTTGTAGTATCTGGTTTACCATTTTCAGCTAGTCTAGTTTTATTGTCTAAACCAAGCTGAACTGAGTTTAACATTTTGTTTGCCTTAGGATCTACATTTGTTGCTGCTCTGTTGTAAGATAAGATAGTGGGATATGACTCATTATTTCCATCAATTCAGATGTTCTATGAGGGTTAGCTGAACCATAGGATGATGAAGGTTTACTAAGTTTTTGTTTTGACTCTAACTTTTTCTGCGGATGTATCTCCTTTCTCAAGGTGCTTAACTTTTTATTCAGGCATTGTTACAGACTCTTCACTTAAAGTCCTCTTGTTGACAATTGTCCCAGCATCCATTTTTTCCTCTTTATCTTCATTACACTTTTTGAGATTCAATTTCTTTTGTCTTTCCCCATTTCCATTTACTGCATCTACAAATGACTGCTGGGTGTTGAATTTCTGCAAAGTCTTTTGTCTTGCCTCTTTAAAGGTAATGCACTCTTGAGTCTTGATACAGTGTTTCTTTTTCAATGATATACTTGATATATGATTTATGTGCTGCATTATGGTCTCCCCCACAATTAGTGCAGCATGGAGTAATCTCACAATTCCCATGCTCTTTTCTTCCACAGTTAAAGCATATGGCTGGTTCATTCCTTTCTTTTTTCCTGCATGTTGTAATCAAATGGCCAAACATTTGGCAATGGAAACATCTTCTGGGAGCAGGAATATACTGTCTAACTGGCAGGTGAAGCCATGCGGCTTTCAGAAATTTAGGGTCTCAAACAATCAAAGGTGAGTATCAAAGTAGGTGTTGGATGTAATATTCCCAATACTTTTTACTTGATTCGTCTCACATCGACCACCTTTTGATCAGCAAATTCTTTTCGGAGAGTGTCCTCAGAATAATGTAGGAGTTCAGTACTATACACTACTCCTTTAGACTGATTCATTGTTTTGTGAGGAGTGCATTTTGCTGTGCTTCCTTCTACAGCACTAATAGACAGTAATTTCCTACTTTCATCTGGTGATGAAACTTCTACAAGCTAGCTTCCTTCACCTTGAGAGGCTATCTTTGGTTTTCTGCCAATGCTTTTCACAGGCAGTCCCTGGGTTATGACGGGTTCAGCTTACGACGTTCCAAGGTTAAGGCGCTTTTCAATTACTATATTCATTAGAAATTATTTCCAAGGTTACGACACGTTCCAGGGTTACGATGCCTACAACGCTCATCTGGCAGAAGAAATATGACACCAAAAATGCAAAATAAATATTTGAAGGTTTTTTTGATGCAAAATACAATAAGAATGCATTTTACATAGTTTTGAATGCATCCAAAGCATTAAAAGTAAGGTTTTCTTAGGATTTTTGGTGACGTTCCGGCTTACGACGATTTTCGGGTTACAACGTGTCTCAAGAACGGAACCCCTGTCGTAACCCAGGGACTGCCTGTATCTCTATGGACATCAAATATATTCAGTTCTTTTATGCTTTTGTCGAGGTCAAGAGAAACGTATTTGTTAGAAGTCTCAGGTTCTTGAGATCCAAGTAAAATTTCAATATCAGGATTAGCATTTCTATTTCTATTACTAAATCTACTATTCTTTCCTCTGTTCTGAACTACATAAGGGCTCGTAGTAACAATCAAAGAATCCTTGATGTTTTCATTGGATGAGGTTGGGGATGGCAAAGGGAGGTCCTTATCCAAGCCTAAGGTTGTCAACGGTGCCAAAGAGTCGGGGGGTCCAGGGGACAGTGTACTAGATATATCATTCATGGGAATTTGAAGGAAAAAAAAGGGGGGTGGGGAAACATATACACACATACACACAACTACTGCTTGGGACCAACAAGGTATCAAGGACTAGACAGGGTTCAACATTCTCCACACGTAGAAGTTGCTTCCCCATGGTCTGCCCCATACCCTACCCTTTCGGGATAGCACCACTATGCTTGTAGTGGCCCAGGTATAGGCCAATCTGCCTGCTGGGAGTTCTGCCCCAACTAATGGGGACCAACTCCCCACTCCAAACATAATGGTGAACTTCCGGACAAAAGCCAGGAGTCCCATCCCAAAAACCAGCCCCCCCAGGATTCCGATGGGCTGATCCCTGGAGATGGTTCCGCCCTCAAGATAGCAATGGGAAAATCCCATCACCATCTCTTGGGTCCAAACCGTATTGGGTGGCGACTCACCACCACAACTCCCACAATTAGCTTCAAATGCAAACCCCCTCCAAACTACGAATCCCTCCCAGACTCACCCTAGCAGTAAAATTTTTCGAAAGTGGAAATGTCCATTCAAGTTAATGCCAAAAGTTTTGTAGGTGATCCGTCAGGATCCAGCCTTTGCAAACTTGAAGGCAGAATCCCTTACCCCATCACCACATGAAAGAACCTACTCGAGGGGAATAGGAAGAAGATTAAACTACCTGGAAATGAAAAGCCCTATGATCATATAATTATAGCCTCAGGGTTTGTCTCAAATACATTCAAAGGTCTGTCACAGATGTGTCAGTTGCTGTTTTTTGTAAAATTGGTAACAGGGCAGATCTTTAAATGCCATGCCAGAGGTGTCTCATCATGGTGGCAAGACTATAGTCAATACAATAATTAAAATATTTTCTTCCAAAATAAGCAGTAGTGATTATACACATATAAGTATTCAGGCTTAATACAAACTAATAACAAAAAAAACTTAAAACATAATAAATTAAAAACTGTGAATAAATTATAATTCAAAGTTGGAAAAAATGATATTGTCATGTTACAATAAAGTTTTATACATACTTACCTGACAGATATATACTTAGCTATAGACTCCGTCGTCTCCGACAGAATTTCAAATTTCGCGGCACACGCTACCGGTAGGTCAGGTGATCTACCGCCCTGCCCTGGGTGGCAGGACTAGGAACCATTCCCGTTTTCTAATCAGAATTCTTCTCTTCCACCTGTCTCCTGCGGGGAGGCTGGGTGGGCCATTAATCGTATATATCTGTCAGGTAAGTATGTATAAAACTTTATTGTAACATGACAATATCATTTTTATACATTCAACTTCCCTGCCAGATATATACTTGCTGATTAGCACCCATTGGTGGTGGTAAGAGACAGCTAACTACTTTGAAATAGACAGGTAAGAAAACTATATGAGTAGGTATTAATAAACCTTGGTTCCTACCTTATTAGGCTGAAGACTTCTCGGCTACTGCCTTGGAGTCTGCTTAGCCTCAAGAGCCTCAGCGAGATATTGATCTATGGCTAAGAGTTCTTGTGGGTCTGCCAATGGGGTCTTATCCACTTACTCGGCAGAGCCTAAAGGCCTTTGTCATTGGGTGCTATTCCACTAACATGACAATACACCTTGTTCAAGGAGCACAACACCGATTCCGATCACCTGATCCTAACATCCATGTTAGTTCTAAGATTGCAAGGAGTTATCCCCGAACTCCTTACAAACAACCAAAACTCGAAACATAATTACACTTTCATTTATACAAAATATACAAAAAAAATTTTGTACTCCCCGACTAGCCATACATATCCTTGATCCCCTACCAGCAACTGACACTATGCGCCCGTGCGACACTCCGTGAGCTTGCTAATAGAAAAACCAAGCACATATCTGACAAGAGGGTTTTATGTACGATAAAATCAAAATATTTAAGGATCAGTCTTTGCTCCAAGACCCAGCACTGTATCTGCTGATACAAATGGACCTAGAGAGAAGCACTTCTCATAGGTCACTCTCACATCCTTCAAGATAATGAGACTGCAAACACTGAATTGCACCTCAAATATGTAGTCTCAATGATATTTTTTAAGAGACATATTCTTTTGGAACGCCAAGGACCGTTGCTACTGCTCTCACCTCATGGGTCTTAACCTTTAGAAGACCGAAGGATTCCTCCGAGCAGTTCTTGTGAGCGTCCGTAATTACGCTTCTCACAAAGAAGCCAAGGCGTTCTTGGACATGAGTCTTTTGGGGTTCTTCACCAGCACACCAAGACCTTGTTGACAAGCTCCCATCTGTCTCTTCCTCTCTAAATAAAATTTAAGAGCTCTCACTGGACAGAGAGACACCTCTGTCTCTCTGCCTACGAGGTTAGATAGACCTTTTACTTCAAAGCTTCTGGGCCAAGGTTTTGACGGGTTTTCGTTCTTCGCCAGAAACATTGTCTGGAACGAACAGATGGCAGCATCTCCTTTGAACCCTACTGTGGAATCTAGAGCGTGCAATTCGCTCGTCCTCTTGGCTGTAGCGAGAGACAACAGGAATAAGCATTTCCTAGTGACGTCGCGGAAGGAAGCCAGATGTAAAGGCTCGAATTTATCCGATGAAAAGGAATTTCAGGACCAACGTCCAGATTCCAACTAGGTGTTCTAGGAGTTGCTGCTTTTGAAGTTTCAAAGGATCTAATTAGATCGTGTAGATCTTTGTTGTCTGCAATATCTAGCCCTCGATTTCTAAATACTGAAGACAGCATGCTTCTGTATCCCTTTATTTCTGGGCTCAGCTCGTGTCGCTGCGCGAAATATCCTTTAATCTATATTTTTCTAGGGGTAAATGTACTAACACATACCAGAGAAATAAAATAAATAAAAAAAGAAAAAGGTCAGTATAACTGACTCGCTCACCCTCCAAAAGGGTGTCGGTATGAACACTAGGCGAGTGAGACCACTACCACGAGCCAATGCCAATAGAAATCTCCCACTACAAAACCCTCCAAGAGGAGAGCCGACCCACAGAGTGAGCAGCTCGTACTACTACTACTCCATCCCATGCTGCCGACTGCTGCGCCTCTAGTGGCCATCCTTTTCAGTTAGCGCACACGAGTCACACGTGCTATTTTTCTCTCTGTGTTTTTTGTGCCCTTTCGTTGGATTTATCTATAATGGAGCGTGCAGCTATCGCAGCAGCTAAGTTAAGTACTCAGTAATTATGGTTAGTTGATTTTTTTCCGGCCCTGAGAACAGTATTTGCCGTTTTTTAGGTATAAATACGTACTCTGGTCGGAAGCATGGCAGCATGGTTCTGCCTCATGGTGGGTTCGTTCCTGGTCTCCCATACCTAGAACATCCCTTATCTATGTACGACTCTAATATTATTTATCCGTTTTACTTAGGGTACTGTCTACTCAGGTTTGTCATGCATGCATGTCTTTTACCTTATGTAGGCTTCTTCTTTCCAGACCCTAGTCCCGCTCTTAGTATCGGCCTCTGACTAGCTTTGAGTGGTAGACTTTCCTTCGGGTTAGTCCGTACACTCCTGGATTTTTTCTCCTACTATATTGTTTTTTCTTTCTTTTAATTTTATTTATTTGTACCATGTTTTTTTTTGTATGGTTAGGTTAGTTAGGCGTCTGGCTTAGCCTAGGTCCTGGCTCCTTGAGCCTATACTACCGCTCATCAGTTCGGTTGTTCTTCCCTATAGGCATCTCTCTGATCAGTTGGTTTTGGCCCAGTGGGCCTTTATGCTCCTGCTTTTCAGTTCAGTTGCTTCCCGATAGCATCTCTCTGATCAGTTGGTTGTCCTAGGCTTAGTTGTTTTGTTTTGTGGTCTTACCGCTCGTGGTCACCACGCGATCACGAGTCAGCCAGACGCCTGCCCAGCCCGTCTCCTTTCCCCCCCTCCCGCTCTTCCATAGAGTCGGGGGAGGGTGGGTCGGTCTGCCCATGCTCGCTCCACATACCCGCCTGCTTCCCTCTCTCCCCCCCAGGCGGAGGGCCAGGGAGACGGGACAGGACCCAGACTGGACTCGACCTCTCCGGCTTCTCGGTCCGGCCGGGTGGTAATGTGGTGGGGGGTACTGGCCTTTCCCCCCATCCGTTGCTTCCTTGTCGCTCCGTGTTCGCTCGAGCCTGTAATGTCCTTCTCGCTCTTTCCCACCTTACTAGGGCTCCTTTCTTGATCGGAGTCCTGGCATCCAGCGGAAAGATGTTAGTCCGCCCAGTAGAGTGGACCGGAACATACAGTGGGTCCCTGCTAACCTTACCGTATTGCCGAGTTTCTACACTCCGCTACGCACTGGACTTGGTCCGGTTCGTTTGAGTGTTATTGGTTTAAGTATTATTAGATTAACTATCAGTTTATCTTAAGTACCTTAAACCTCCCCCCCCCCCCCCCTCTACCGGATCTCGCCGGGATTATAGCCTATTCAGGCAAAGCAGGGGGGGTTATGCCCAAATTTTTTTCCGAGCTCCGGCACGCAACGGAGTTCTTCTGTCCTTTAGCCTGTAAGTGATGTTCTTTAAGATACTCATGTGTCTTCCCACTTACAGACCACCAACTGTGAGCATCCGGGATGCGCCGCCACACTTCAGGACCCATGTGGACACGAAGTTTGCCGGTCCCATGCTCCATGCGCGACTCTGACGGGACATCCAGGTCTGGTACCATGAGACGTGTACCATATGTTACGATCTGGTGAGCCAGCTTTTAGAAGGGTAAGTATTCCATCTCCGGTAGCTGCTCCGCTTCTGTTTTAGTGCTTAAGTTTCATCATTCACTTTAACTTAAGGCATCTAAGTTTAAGTTATACTTTAAGTTTTAGTTTTAAGTGATTCTTAAATCTAATCTACGCCCTCTCTTTCCAGCGCCGGCAGTGAGGGATACCGCACTGGCAACCCTGCGGGCCTGGGTCGGCGGTTTTGGGAAGAACGCCGCCAAGGGTATGCCCTACATCTTAGAGAAGCGGTTGGCGCTGTTAATCTTCCCCGGAGGCAAGGCGACCGGATACGTTCGACCCAGTAGAGGCGGCCCTCCCCGACTATCGCCTTCATCCAACAACAGCTGGCTGCCTCATTAACTGACCAAGACCAGGATATCTCCACGGATGTCGCGACTTTGGATATTAATGTAGAACCTATGGTAGGTGTAGACGACCTGTTGGTCGAGGTAGGTATAGTGGACACCCAAGGGTCACCCTTGGGCATAACTGTTTCTTCTACTCCTGCAACCTCTCCATCCTTCCAAGGCTTTACAGGTGATGAATTGTATCTCCTCCTGACGCTTCGGTTAGACCTAAGGTCAAGGGTCAAGCAGTGAAATCCTTGTCCAAGACGTCGTCGTCGTCTAAGAAGACGGCTTCGGCGTCATCCTCCTCGCGTAAGTCTCCGGCTGGTAATCCCGGAGCAGACAGGTCTAAAGCTTCTAGCTCCGGCTCTAAGTCCTCGAGGAGTAAATCCTCCAGAGAGAGATCTCGCCCTCCGGCTGAGTCACCAGTTCCGCTACCCTTGGTTCCGGTTCAGAGCCACCCCTCCACCTCCGCAGCAGCTCCGGCCTTGGACTCCAATGCTGGCCTGTTGCAACAGGTGGGCGACCGGGTGGTTGGGTCCTTAAGAGTAGCATGGAACAAATGATCTCTCGTTTGTCGGATAGGATTACTTCCCAGGACTCCATTATAGCCGGACTGAGAGAAGCCCCTTTAGCCTCTCCTCCACTTTCCAATACGAGTGGAACTCAGCTTCCTCCGTATGACTCGCTACCTCCGTTCTCGATGAACAATCCATGGAGAGTAGCGTCATACCCCCCTTCCAGGACTGGTCTCATTTCAAGACCGGAATTTGGAACTCGAAGGATAGAGGACTTCGAGTTCTACCCGAAGACCTCCAGCTCCGTTCATAGGCTACGCAAGGCTTACAGCTTCAGCCATGGTTCGGGATGATAGGGTACCAAAGGAGACAGTCCTCTATTCACGAGACCAGGCTCAGAGAGAATGGCTCAGGTGTTTAGAGGACATGGATTGTTCTAATACCAAGATACAACCTTTTAAGAGTCCCTTTACCATTTTCACAATGGATGAGAGTACCCCGCTCCCGTTCCTGACAAAGATCGCGAGGTCTACCATCCCAGCGGCCCAGAAGGGAGAACCCATGCCTCAATTGAAGGAAGCAGATCCCACATCTCCGTTGCTCCCCTCAGCCGGAGATTGTGGGAAAGACTTGCCGAATACCTTCTCAGCTGGCAAACTCAAACCTGACTGTGCTATGAGCAGTTTGGTGAAAAGCTACCCAGGCTCCCAGATAGCCTTATTCAGGCGGAATTTGACGCGAAATCGCGATTAGCCAGGTCAATTAACTCTATGGCTATGTCCGAGGTAGCAACCATAGCCTATGGCTCAGAACCGCTGTTTAAACTCATGACCAAAGCCCTGACTCAAACGGTACAGTCGGATATGTTTGAGTTTGCCACCGCTAGAACGAATTGTAGAAGCATGTCCTACAAGAGGCAACCATTCGACATGAGCCGAATAGGTTACTCTCGTCTAGCATCTGGGGAGCAGATCTCTTCCCAGAAGCTATGGTAAAGGAAGTCCAGTCAGAAGCTACGAGGCTGAACCAGAGCCTTAAGGACCGTTGGGGCCTTACGGCTAAGAGGAGGCAAGACCTAACACCTAAAGGTAAGGGGCAGAGGAAACCTAGACGTTTCCATCCTTACCAGAAGAAGCAGCCACGCTTTCCTCAGCAAGTCCCAGCGGTGCCCTTAGTGCAAACAGCCCAACCTTCCACTTCTAAGGGTCAATCACAACCAATTTATGTGATATCCCCTCAGCCTCAGCCCTCCACCTCTTACGCCATCTCTCCAGCTTACAATCAAGCCTTCGAGGGTCAAGCTTCACAGAAGTATGACCGCTCCGGGTAAAGGGAGGCAGAGGTAAGCGTTCTTTCGTGGGATGAGGGTCGGGAGGCCCCTTTAATAGGGGAAAGCACTTCAGAGGAGGTCGAGGCGGTTACCAGAACCAATGAAGAACTTCAGGTAGGAGGAGGCTGTTTCACTTTCGCCACCGGTGGAACTTCAGCGAATGGGCTCAGAGCATAGTGTCAAAAGGCGGCCTGGGTTGGAGCTGGTTGACGAACCCACCTCCATCCGACCTTTCCGTCAACTTCCTTCCAAGGAATTGACAGAGTACGCAGAGGACCTCCTTCAGAAAGGAGCTATAGCGAGAGTCAAGAGATTAAAATTTCAAGGTCGCTTGTTCAGCGTGCCAAAGAAAGGCTCACACAAAAGAAGGGTATCTTAGACTTGTCCCGCTTAAACTTAGCCATCCGCTGCGACAAGTTCAAGATGCTCACATCTCGCAGGTCGGACCTACTTCCCCGTGGGGCCGTCACCACCTCTATCGATCTTACAGACGCCTACTATCATATCCCTATTGCAAGACACTTCCGTCCATATCTAGTTTCAAGATAGGAGACCATGTTCATTCTCCTTCAAGGTATTCCCTTCGGACTCAACGTGGCACCCAGGGTGTTCACGAAACTAGCGGAAGTGGTAGTGCAACAACTCAGGTCACAAGGGATTATGGTAGTAGCGTATCTCGACGATTGGTTTGATCTGGCGTCAACAGTCGAGGAATGCAACAGAGCTACACTGAAAGTGATTCAGTTTCCTGGAATATTCTAGGCTTCAAGATAAACAGGACCAAGTCAAGACTCACTCCAGAGTCAAACTTTCAGTGGCTGGGCATTCAATGGAATCTATCCTCCCATACTCTGTCGATTCCATCAACCAAAAGGAAAGAAATAGCGAAGTCAGTCAAGCAATTTCTAAGTCACAAACTGGCATCAAGGAGAGCTCAGGAGAGGATCCTGGGTTCTCCTCCAGTTTGCATCAGTGACGACGTCTTAATGAAAGCCAAACTGAAAGACCTAACCAGAATCTGGCGCTCACGAGCAAATGTCAGATCCAGGGAGGGCAAACTATCCTCAGTCCCTCTGATTCTAAAGATCGACTTCGGCCGTGGGCGAAGTCAAGAATTTGTCAGTGTCAGTACCCCTTCAGTTCCCTCCACCAGGGATCACCATCCACACAGACGCGTCCTTAAGCGTTGGGGAGGGTATTCCCAGGTCAAAAAGGTTCAAGAACTTGGTCACCTCAGTTCAGTCAGTTCCATATAAACGTACTGGAGGCATGGCAGTGTTTTCTTGACTCTAAAAAGATTACGCCACCAAAGTACTCCCACATAAAGCTAGTTCTGGACAGCGCAGTAGTAGTACAATTGTATAAAACAGGGGAGGCTCCAAGTCACGTCATCTAAATCATGTCATGGTAGCCATCTTCTTCCCCTGGCAGACAAGTTCAGTTGGCATCTCTCCTCCACTCACATAGCTGGAGTGAGAAACGTCATAGCAGACGCGTTATCCCGATCAGTGCCCCTAGAGTCGGAATGGTCACTGGACAACAGTTCGTTTCAATGGATCCTTCAAAGAAGTTCCAGGGCTACAAGTGGATCTCTTCGCATCTCAAGCGAATCACAAACTGCCGTGTTATGTAGCCCCCCAACCTGGACCCTCTGGCCTATGCCACGGACGCCCTGGCTCTAGACTGGAACAACTGGAAGAAGATTTATGTCTTTCCTCCAGTGAATCTTCTCATAGAAAGTTTTAAAACAAACTCAGAACATTCAAGGGTCAAGTGGCTCTAGTAGCCCCAGACTGGCCGAAAGAGCAATTGGTATCCCCTAATTCTGGAGCTGGGCCTTCGTCCTCTTCGGATCCCCAATCCAGGCTCTCCTAGTCAGTACAAACGAAGACTGTGTTCGCTTCCTCAGGGATTCTCAAAACCCTAACTTTATGGACTTCATGAAGTTTGCGGCAAAAAGAGATGCAAATATTGACCTCAGAATATTCTCTTCTTGGAATCCGATAAAAGGGATTCAACTTTGAGACAGTATGATGCTGCTGTCAAAAAGTTAGCAATCTCCTGAGAGAATCAGATATTAGAATCATGACAGTTAATTCAGCTATATCCTTTTTCAGATCCTTATTTGAAAAAGGTTTAGCAGCTAGCACGATTACGACAAACAAGTCAGCCTTGAAAAAGATATTTCAATTTTGGGTTCAACATAGACTTGACGGATTCCTACTTCTCGTCTATTCCTAAGGCATGTGCTAGACTTAGACCTTCTGTAAGGCCTACGTCAGTTTCATGGTTCTTAAACGATGTTCTAAAGCTGGCTTCAGAAACCGATAATGACACATGCTCGTTTATAATGCTCTTAAG
>NC_061108.1:123832580-123932580 GCF_015104395.2 Macrobrachium nipponense
CAGCATCCTTTTACCAATAAGATACTTAAAGCACAAGGGGTAGATGCTGACCAATAGGAGAGCAGGACCTTATGGGGTGACTAGCATCAGGAACCAATGGGAGAGCGGGAGGATGGTGGCGAGTTTACTCAGTTGGCGGCGCGGGAGTTTTAAAATCGTTCTCGGTGGTCCAGGCGAATCTCGGGACTTTACAGCAACAACCTTTCGTATCTTGAAAACTTTTCGTATGTAGAGCAGTAAAATTTTTCGCATTGGCTTTCGTATCTCGAGTTTTTTGTAAGTAGAGCCTTTCGTATCTTGAGGTACTACTGTGTATATATAATATATATATATACGTATATATATATATATATATATATATATATATATATATATATATATATATATTAGAGTAATTTTATCATTATTGCATTACTATGACAACTAGAAATCATGAAAACAGTTTGTAAATGCATCGGCGTATGTGTGAAACTCCACTGAATTGGCAACGATGAAATTTTGCCGTCGTCTGCTCAGTGATGACAAGGCTAGAAATGACAATTTGTCCAAAATTGCATTTTTTCCTAACTATACAAACCTGAGGTCCTTTTACATAGGAAGGTACTAGCGGGCAGCTGGATAGGTCGTAAGCTTTCGAACAAGGGGTTCGGTAGTTTAACTGCTTGTCCGACAGGCGCGCGCGCGCGACTGGTAGGTAAACAAATCACTTTGCTTTTGGCCCAGCAAAAACTGCAGAGTGAGGGGTGGCATGAGGTGGGGCTATGTGTAGGGACCTCAGGTTTGTATAGTTAGGAAAAATGCAATTTTGGACAAATTGTCATTTGTTCCGACACGGCAATACAAACCTTCGGTCCTTTTACAATAGGAAGACTCACTTCTTTGGTGGTGGAATCTGAGTCTTTTGTGAACAGACTGGTGTTCGCCCAACCTTGGAAGCCTCCCTGGTCGTAAGAAAGCGAGGGAGGGATCCAAGCCTCTGTCCGATTGATCGGGGTGTGCACCGCAGGATCAATGGTCAGACCTCTGGACCAAGTACTAAAGAGAGAGGCAAGCGTATCTCTTCGTACCAGCAAACAAGAACAAGTTCCTATTTGCAAGAGGCAACAACGTTATGGTTTGTCTCTTGTTGGCATCCACTTCCCCCCCCTTGTAGGAGGAAGTGGTGGATATTCGCTCCCATCCCTAGTGAAAGGGATAGGATGGGGCTCTGTCGAGTAGCTCACCGGCATCTCGTCCTTATCCAGCAAGGTGATGACCGTATCCCTCTACCCACAGGTAGAGGGGTAGAAAAAGATAGGAAGAGAGCCAGTCACTCTCTCATTCACTTATCTATTCTTACAGTCACACCAGGACTCGATGCTGTTCAGCCTGCTAGGGTCTGGGTTAGCTAGACAACGTGTTGAGCAGCCACCACGGGTCCTAAGGAAAAACGATCCAAGGACCTGTGGGCAATATCCAAAAGGTAGAAGGAGGTGCCAGTGGTCTGGTTGTACCAGACCCCTGCCCTTCAGTACCTGCGCCAAGGAGAAGTTCTTGTGTAACTCGAGGGAGTGTACTTCTAGGTCATCTTGGTGCTGACGAAAAGAGTCTTCAACACTCAGCCTGGGATGTCGAGTTTCTTCAGAAAGCGCGGTCGCGCTTTCACAGGACAAAGCAGCATCTCCTTCGCATCGAAGGCGGTGAAGTCCATTAGGGAGGGGATTGTGAAGGACTCTAACCGATCGTCAGGAACCGAAGGGTTCAGAGTCTTCGCTACGAATTCGGTACGAAATCGAGCGTCACGAATCCATCCCCTGGATGCTTGACTTCGCAGTTAAAGTCATGCAATTACCTCAGAGGAAAAGAAGGGAATTGTCGTATGACCTATCCCTCTTCTCGACTTCGGTGATGTCCTGTACCCATACTGGTCTATCCGTCTGCAGCGAAGTTGTTGTTCTCGGTAGTGGATAGGACACCGACACTCAATGGTGGGTGTCGATGGTATGGGTACTGTGACAAGCCGTTAGGACGAAGAAAAGATTGTTATGGAACAACCGAACTAAGTCCACAGCGAAGTTCGTAACAGACTTGGGCGCTCTGACAGCTGCCTACTGACTGCGTTCGGTAGGAGGCAAGTTGTCCAAGCACCCGAGCAAAGTCACGTGACCTTCGCCTTAACAGGGTTATGCCAAGAGACTAAACAAATAATTTGTTCGTCACCGATGCCAGACGGCAAGGTGATGACTCTCTTAAGGCATGTGCCCAACAGGCGAAAGTCAATTGCCTTCTAGAGACCGAGGTCCTTGATGGCAAGTTATCTCATAGTATAGCTGATTCTCGGGTAAGGAGAAACAACACTATGTGACGTTGAAGACGAAGGTGTACATAAAATGCACCTACGTCTTCATAACTGAACCGAGAGAAGGATTCTCAAGATTCTGAACCTGTGCTACCAAGACTGAGAACGCTAACCGCTATTGATTGCTGTCCGGTGAGGATCGTAGTTGCAATAAAAGCGGAGCGCTTCGAGTATGAAGACAGGGAACTACTGCCTGAAGAACTGCTTCTCATGGCTGAACATTTGGAAGTAGAGCTGTCAGGTCGGAGAGTAGGCGATGTCTTCTGACATATCTGTTAATTCGGGCGAGCAATGAAATTGCACACCTACGAATACAAGATATTTTTGAAGACAAACTCAGATGTCTGCAAAAATCATTCGCATTATCGCAGTGCGATGCCAGCGGTTGACTAGTACAGACTTATGTTACCGTGCGGGGTAAACAGAAAGATGAAAGAGTCCAAGAGATATCTCTGTTGAAAATTCTCGCAATGTCGCCGGCGATGAAATCGAGCGTCACAGCACAGATGGTCCTTCATTATTGCGAGAATCCCCGTTAATCAGAGACCTAAGTCCATGATTGTTGGGCAGAGATACGGTTCGGTAGTCAATCCAACCAGGGGAGAGAGAGACGTAACCGACCGTGTATCTCCGAGACCTAGCTGATACTGAGCCGCTATCAGGCAGTTCAATACGCAGTAAGCTCTCGGTGACTCGTCATACCTGAGTTGCCAGGTAATCCATTATTCCACGAAGGAATGCTTCGGCTAGAACCATCGAGCATAAAGAATACGCTCGAGCAATTAATATTTAACCGAAACGGATTTCGGTAAATACAAAAAGCTGAATTGGTGTTGTCATGACAATACCAAGTATCTAAAATCGAAAACTGATAAACTGCTGGGAGGTTGCAGGCAACCCCGAGTTGCAGTTCATTAAGATACAATTCGTCTCGGTCACAAACCGTAGAGTTAACTACGGTATGCGCCTACCCCACGGACAATTCAACTGTTAAAGAATCATGTTCGCGAGGGTAATATACGTAGTATATTTGTAGGGTTTCTGTACCACGACCTCCATCCTAAAATCTTTTCCCCTATAGGAAAATGAATAGAATAAAGGATTGGAGATCGGAACCGCCTTCGTTCTCCATAGTCAACGAGAGTGAAGGAGAAGTCTTTCCCAAAGGAAGCTTCAATGGTGAACAGAATACCGAAGACGATAGTTCAAGCCAAACTGGAAGTTCCCGTTCCGTTCTTCTCTATTCCAGGTTAAGCGCCTACTGTGAGATACTCTTCTTTCAGCAGCAGTCTTCTTCCAAATGCTAGAAATTACAGGAATTCGAGCATAAGCGAGGTTCCCGATTATCGTGTAACAAATTATCGGGGATTCTCGCTCACTCTGGACCGTGGGTCCTCGCCTAAGTGTTTGGAGATCGTAAAAAACAAAACTCTAACACTCTGAGTGCGCTAGAAATTCCGTAGGACTTCTAAGCACTCTGCGAAACCCCCCACCGAAATCGTCAGACGATATCGGCTGGTGGTCCTCTCGATTTCCCGTAGAAATCGAGAAAGGGGCAGGATCCCTCCTCAATGACCGGGGCTTACGTCAGGTAGGACCCGAAGGTCCCCCCGTTAGCGCAGCCCTAACGTGGGATCTTACAGAGAAATCTCTGTAGGATCCCTCCCCTTTCCCTCGTAGCCGTAAGGAGAGAGGGAATGGGGGAGGAATTGGATACTGGCTCGCCTTCCCAGCGGATCTAGCAGTTGGAGAAGAAAAGGAGCAGCCATCGCCTTACGGCGATGGCCTCTCAGAGCCTGGGAAAACGTATCGTCAGGAGAAAACGTTTTCCCGAGGAGGGTTACGAACTCATACTGTAGGTAAGTGTCTGCCGCCACTGTGAACGTCGTCTGGGTGGGGCTGATCGACACCTGAAAGGAGAGAGCCGATACCGCTCCGACTCATCCAGTCCTCGTCGAGGTCGAAACCTCAGGAGGACCGAAGGGGTATTTAAATACGGTGTCCGAAGACACGTGAGAAACGCCTCTGTCGCAGTAGAGGAGGTGAAGTAGCTTGTTCGACCGTCCAGAACTGAGAGAGCCTTCTTGTCCGGAGACGAGAGGACTACCTGGTTCAACACAGTCGGCAAGCTCCGATCGCAGCAGACCCACCGTCGATTTGGGTTCCCTTCTCGGGCCCCAAAACGACTCGAGCCGAGACGTGGCTCTGCTGGTGGGAGCGGCGATCCTTCCCCGAGGTCATTGTGCTGACGAATCACGCCGTAACCTCGGCAAAGTTCCTCTGGATCTCGGAAGTCACAGCAATCTTGCAGAGTGGGACCGTTAAGCCCTTCGAACAAGAGCATATTCCGAGAACCTTCCTCCTAAGAAGGGGGAACAGCGACAGCCCTCTCGGTCTTCCCCATCCACTTGCGCATACGTCCTGGCCGGTCCAAGAACCGTGCCTGGCACGTAGGGCGTTGTGGTGGGATCATGAGGGGCGCACCCCCTCACGATCACTCCTCAATACCTCGCTCACCTCCCTGGTGTAACCCGAGGAGGTTGAAGGTACGGGAGAGGCAGACCTGACGCTCCCTCGTTGCTCGGCTGGCAGAACCAGCAGGCTTGGAGGGCTGCAGGCGATCGTCAACCCGCGGTGGCGATCGAGCTGCAGGCCTGGTCGAACCGTCTCGCCTGTGGAGAACGGCTGGACGAGCACAGCGGCCCCGATCTCGAGTGTCAGAAGAGCCTGGTGCTGGTTGCCGTACCCGGTCGCTTTCTGTGAGGGCGACGGTCAGGCGACCTGCAGGCTCCACTGTCACAGTGAGACCGGTGCTTGTCCTCACGGCACGTCACCGTCCGCTGGTTCCAGCCGTGGCTGGCACCGGCGAACGGGAGGGACCTCTTCCCAGCCTCAGTCCGTGGTCGGTCGTGGACCGTCACGTCCCCGGGTAGCCAGCTGTTCGCCGCGAGAGTGAGAGCTGGTCTGGTGAGAGTCGCCTGAGCGGCTGTCACCAAGTCTTCCGCCCCGTGCCGTGAACCTGACGCTGAGCGGACTCAGAGGTCTGGTTCCTGGCTGCACGGTCGCTGGTAGGCGACCGTACACTCGGTACCTCCCGCGAACGAGAGGCCGAGACGGACCCTGATGCAGTGGCAGAACCACTGACACCAGGCGAGGAAGTACCGGTGTTAGCCGGTACCCCTCTGGTCCCCACCCGTAGTCTTCTTCCTTGCGGAAGAAGAGACGGGCCCGCTCTCCCGAAGGAGCAGGAGGACCAGCGGAAGGAACCCTCCCGTCCCACCGAGGTGAGACGGGTCCCGAGAATCTCCCGAGGGAGACTTCTTAGGAGGGAGGAGGCAACCTTCTTCTTCCTCGGCTGTGAAGCCTTAGAAGTCGAAGGGGAAGAGGCGGCAGCCGACGACGATGAAGAAGATGAAGACGACGACGACGACACCCTTCCTCCTCTTCTTCGTCAGCTTCCTCAGGACAGACGTAAGATCTGCTATCCAGGGCGGAGCCGGGGCTGCTGTAGCCGAAGCCACAGGGCCCGGACGCACCTGTACAGACAGACCAAAGTCTGGGTAGTACCACCACGAACAAGGGACGGACATCAGCAGGTATGGGCATCTCAGAACAGCAGCACAGCCAGCACAGCATCGGTAGGGACAGCCAGCGCAGCAACGGCAGGGACAGCCAGCGCAGCAACGGCAGGGACAGCCAGCGCAGCAACTGCATGGACAGTCAGCCCAGAATCGGCAGGTACGGCAGGCAGCACCGGAAACAAAAACAGGAAGTGGAGCAGCAGTCAGCAACATCCTGGTTACCGGCGGCAGGTCCAGGGGCGAGCTCTAGGGCAGCGGAAGTGTGGTCGCTGCAGCGCGGCAACCACGAGCGGCGGCGGCACGCCCCCCTCTCGGTACGGCGAACGGCACTTCACAGCGGCTGTAGGCAAGACTGTTACCACGTGAGGCGAGTACACCAGGTGAGGAGGGACGTCGTCACCTGGTTGCGTTTCACCACTCCATGGGTGACCGCAGTTCGGGCCCAGACATAGAACCGCAGCCCCTGGACACTAGCACGCCCTGCAAATGGAAGGACGCCCATACCTCACCAAGGTCCACCCTCGTGGCAGTAGCACCTGCGGAAATAACAGTAGTAGCTGATTAGTGGGGGGAAGTCCTCCCCCTGCGCGGCCGGGGGGGCCGAGCCCTCTCCGAACGAGTGGAAGACCCCTAATACAATTGTACATCGGGCACCGAGCGCCCTCCCCCGCGCTCGACGGATCGGGCGAGGAGAAGAACGCCGATAACCTCCCCCCCCCCAAGGGGAAGGGCCATCTGGGTGGGAGCTGAGCTGTGCTGAGCGTCTCCCCCGTTTCCCCACCCCCGCACAGTACCCATGTACCCAACAACAATATAAGAGCCCGAGAGCAATCGTGCCATCGGCCCGAATGCAAGGGCATAAGGATCAATTCCTGACTGAGCGGAACTTGAACCAAATAAATATTGATGCAATCAATAATAAGGAACAAAATGAAAATGCATCTTGCATACGATTCACTTCACAATGAATAAGGCTCGGATCGAGCGCATTTGCGCCCTAGGTACCGAGCGCAAGGTGAAAGGATCAATTCCTTACCTATGGATCAAGGTTTCTGGAAACCTTGATCCATAATGAATTGATGCAATCAAAAATATATGAAAATGAAAAGACTACTGCGCTTGCGATTTCACTTCATACAAATAAAAAGGGGAAGGATCAATCCCCGGGAATCGCGGAAACATTGAATCCCAGTAAACAATGCAATCTCAATAAAAAATGAAAATGAAAAAGAACTGCACTTGCGATTTCACTTCATTCAAAAATAAAAAGGGGGAAGGGTCAATTTCCGGGTAAGCTCGGAAACTGATCCAAAATGAGTATTGCTACAATCAAAATAATATATGAAAATGAAAAAGAATACTGTACTTGCGATTCCACTTCCATACTAAATAAGTTTCCGTGCCGAGCGCATTCGTTCGGCAACGGGCATACAGGTCAAAAAAATATAAATGAAAATGAGACACTTACTTACGATTTTCATCTACACATTTCCAACCCAATATACGCTCTGAGCGAGTGCTCCCGCCCTCGGCACCGAGCATACGCAATACGAGGATCATCTTGGGAAAATGAATTCCCGCACTTACGCCCTTCAGTCCCGGCACTCGGGTAATCGGAGGGCGTGGTGACACCAAGATCCTTTAATTCACAATTGAATTCAATGAAATGATTGTACTTACAATTCAGTTTCACTAGATAATTAGAAAAAGAAAAACACAATCATGCGAAAGCAAACGACGATGAAGCGGGCAGAGAGCGATGATACACGTCCACACGCCAGCAGGCCGAAAGCAAAAGTGATTTGTTTACCTACCAGTCGCGCGCGCGCGCGCCTGTCGGACAAGCAGTTAACTACCGAACCCCTTGTTCGAAAGCTTACGACCTATCCAGCTGCCGCTAGTACCTTCCTATTGTAAAAGGACCGAAGGTTTGTATGCCGTGTCGGAACAAATATTGGATTGTATCTAATTTAGAAATATCTGTGATTTTTTGGGGTTAATTTGGTTGCAAAAAGGGGATAATAGGCATGAATTAAAATAAACATTTTGAAGTAACAAAGTAAAGTTAAACTAAGTAATGGGTAAAGTAAACAATTAAGAGAATAAAGCTTTGCACCTCATAACCAGTGTAGTCGTGTGCTGCCCGCAACTGTGTGTGTGTGGAGTGGGTGCTTAGGAAACAGTTACTGCAACGTAGTTCAAGTGCAATTTGCAGTGAATTAAGACCAAAATGTGTATAATTGCAATCAAATAAGCACTGTGGAGTTTCAGCTGTGATGGCAGTAAGGATAAAACCACTGATTACAAGTTAAAAATGAATTTCAGTTCAAACCATGACCCTAAGGAATAAGAAATTTCATACTTTCACTAATATAGGCAACAAAATGTTGTTTTATTGAGCTGATTATAACTGCAATCTTGAGTAAGATCAATAAACGTTACATTATAAAAGCTAACATTGTTCAAATGAGCGCTGGGTGGGCTGGGAAGGGCGTGAGGACCACGCTGGTTACGAAAGGGACCGGAGACGGACGACGCCATATTGGATTTAAAAACTGCATTGAAAACACATTTTACGAAGACCTCACATGCATATTTTAGTTTGTATGGCGCTTTCATATATCACACTATGTTGACGAAACTTCAATCTTTTGAATGGTATGCTTAAAGATGTAATTGTATTCTTGTTTCACCAATTAAATATCGAGTGAATAAGGCTGATCCACCTGAGTACGATGGATCCAAGGCAGTGTTTCCCCCTAGGCTACCTAAGCTATTAGGGTAAATCTTCATATTTACTCGAGCTGAAAGTTAATTCCAGCTTTGAATACTTAAATCAGTGAAAAATTCCATTACTTACCTTCGAGAGGTCAACATGAGGAGTGACTAACGAAGACCTTATCATTTTGACGCATTTGTGAAGTTGAACAGTTGAAGTAGTGACAGACAGTGGTGGGGGGCGGAGGCAATGAGTCAATGACCATAGTAGTTTATTAGGATTAAAGCTTTGTAACAGCTCACTGATCAGCACTTTGTATTCCTGGTAGAGTTGAAGAATAGTTGTGCTCCGACTCCTTTTTATCATTCTAAGCTGAAACCACTGTAGGCGTAATTATAAAAGTCTTAATTTTATATTATAAATTATAACATTCTCTTTCCCAATTTTTCTTGTATCAAGTTAAAATATGCTTGCAGGGTTAATTGCGGTTTTCCTTTTATATTTTCTAAAGCACATGTCTATAATGGCATACACTGAATCACACTACAAAGTGTAGACACACCATTAAATAACCAATATCACACCACTCAAAAGTAAGAATACTTCTCTAATTAAAAGTCTCAATATCATATTTTTTGTGTTTCTTTTTTTTCTTATTGCTGAACCGTCTCCTATGTTGTGTATCCAAGTCAAAGCGTCTCCTACGCAGCTTTCATCAGTAAAATAAAAAACATTGACATCAGACGTAGACATCGAATCAATAAATGGAATACCTTTAAGTAAAAAGCAACCACCAAATTTTTTCCTTTCCGTGCTTTTACTTGAAGAATATGGTAACTTTATTTACCAACACGCCCTTTTCCCTAATCTTATCTGCACAAGTTACTTCATATTAAGGGTATACCTAGTTATCTTCCTCATAGCAATTTAAGTACTTTGATCTTTGCATGAGATGATTGATTCTCGACTCAACTTCCAGTATTTCTTTTTTTTTAACTCAGTCATCCTGGTATACTAGTTTACCCATCCAGTATTCCCTTTGTAATTTATATAAATAAAGTGGACTGATCTATCAGTAATTTTGTTTTTCCAGCTGCCCCGTTTTCTTAACTTTACATTTACTTCTTTCATTTTCATATACTCTGAGTTAGCCCGTCCACTTTTTTTTATCCTCAAGTTCATTCGTTCTTGTTTTATGAAATATTGTATTTTTAATTTATCTCACGATTTGTTTCATATGCAGGTGTTTTTCATGCCCCTCGGTGTTCTTTTTTCCTCTTCTGCAATTTTGAATTTTCGTCGCAACTTGTTAAGAGTACTTTTTAAACTAGTTTCTATTATTCAGACAGGCTCTGTTTCACCTTCATTTACATTCTGCAGTTCCTATTTGCTTATATTTTTCATGTTTAAGGTTCTGTTCCATCGAGCCTTCTGTAATAAATCTACTTTCTGAGGAACTTCCTGTTCCTTTCATGTACTTAACGGCTTTTGTTTCTGTTGTTTATTTCCTTTTGTTTATCACTAAAGAGAGCTTTTACAAGACTGAGATCCGAAATATCGCCGAAAAGTTTTTTTTTTTTTTGTCCACCATTTTATTGAATCCGTTGTGCTACCTGTCTCGATTTACGATTGTCAAGATAGTCGAAATTTTCTGTCCAAACTACTTTTTGTTGTTCTCTTTCAGGTCCATGACATATCGTCCTATGTTCAAATTCCATCCATTTCTTGGATAAGTTGTTGGTTTACAATTTCTTCCATCTCTTTATTCAACACGCTCTTTGAGATTTTGTTTCTTTCTCGATCGTGAGTGGCCATGTAGTCATAATGGTTCGTTTTATCTTGTCCAAATGAAGCTCGTCGTATTTCGCTTTCATCTTTTTTTTATGTATTTTCATCTGTCATGAAATCCATATTTAGGTAATGTTAGCCAGGAGAAGGTTTTTTTCCCCAAATACACATATTTCAGGTATACCGAGTTGGTTTGTCCTATTCATTATGCGAATTTTTAGTCTATGCTTATTTTTATCACGGATTTGCCTTCATACATTTGTAATATATATATATATATATTATATAGATATATATATATATATATATATATATATATATACATATATTATATATATTTCTCCCCGCTGACGTACCCTCCCCCAATCTCTACGTGCCCCAAAATATTTATTTCTCCCCGCTCCCCCTGAAGTAAACCACCTTCCTCTCCATCTCTTATTTTCTTTTACTGAAGCCCGAGGGCGCGAAAGAAAGTAGACTGATCTGTGAGCCTATAATTCATATTTAATATATCGAAGCAGAGGCTTAGGATGCTGATTATCTTTTATATCGAGGTAATCTGATAGCTAAATTACCCTGCTGCCTACCTTGTGCCTTAGTCTCCATGTATCATTGGTGTAAAGCTCCCTGTACATAGACATGCACTAAATATATCTGTATACCTATAGATTTTCAGTTCTGCGTAATTATTGAATTAAATGTGTAATTGAATTTAAAGGAAAGGAAGAGATTTTTAAGTCACAAAATGTTGGAAAACGGAAAAATATTCAAGCAACCTGCATATCACACTGCTAGCGTCTCACATGTTAAAAGTTGTAAGTAATGCCATTTGAATCATTGAGTGGACAACTATTAATCCCGACAAGCAGCTGTTATTATTCCAAGTGTTGTAAGAGAATTTTCATAAGTCGTTGAGACAGGAGAAAGGAAGCTGGCTCAGTTTAGTCCATGAGTGTCATAGCCAGTCTATACAGGGAATCGATTTCTTTCAAACTACTAAAATTTTATATACATCTATTGAGATATAGAATTCCCTCAGTATTCTTGCGCTTATAGCAACTCGCAGCGTATGTTCAATAGGATGCTTGATATTCTTTGAATTATTAATGCCCTTATGAAATAAAGAAAGACAAGCACCCAACAGCCCAATCAAATATAGGTTTCACAAGGTCTCACTAAAGAAGAAAAGTTACCTAATCAATAACCGTGAAGCTTTTGATGCTTCCGACCTTGGTATAAGTGTGGGCCGCTTCCTTTCCAACAAGTGAGTCTCTCTCCTCTTAACGGTGGTTATTGTTTCTTGAAATTTTGTATTGAACATACACAGGAAAAGATTGTTAAAAGAAAAGATTGTAGTTATGTGATACGTTGCCCAGTCTTGTCATCTTCCTACTAAAACATTAAGATTTTAGGAGTGCGAGCTTACCTTATTAGTGTCGGGTCAAGAATGTCAGTTTTTTTCAGGATTATTTACGTCATTTCAGCATGGAGGACAAATAATTAATTGATCTGAGTCTAGCCTACCTATAATATTAGTTTCTAACGGCATGCATGGCTTTCAAAAAACCAATTTGGCCATCAGTGTAATTTATGTCATTCTGATTCTTATTGTTAAAATGATATGATAATCTAAATGTTCTGATAAAATTCCGTAACGCCCATTATCTTCAATTCATTATATTTGGAATGGTTACTTCATTAACCTAGCTTACTGTTTTTAACCAGTTCAACAACCAGAATTTTCCCAGTTGCCTTAGTCACATCAACTATAAGAGATAATACCCCGTAAATCTGTGATTCATTGTGTTATGTGTTATTTTGATCACCATAAATATATGGGTAGTGCCCCAGAACCAGGTCTATATAAAAAGGGCATCTCAATCTACCAGATTTTACACGAATATCAGATAATGACGAAACATAGAATAGTGGATAATAAGTCAATTATGTACACTGGGTAGAACATACGATAATAATTCTCATCTAATGATTAATGTACGGATAAGTAGCGCTGTTTTTTTTTCATTTTAAAGGGAGGGTGTGCTGAAGAATTTGCAAGTTTCCCCTTTAATGTCACTTTTGTTTACCCTTTCCTCTGCAAAAGACTTCACGTATATGATTTAACAGCACTTCAGCCCTGTTTCAAGACGCATCTAGTTACCTATGCCCGAGACAATATGAGATAACTTATAGAATAGTCACAGTTATTAAACCACAGGCCTGATATATGATAGTTTAATGGCGCGCATCCAGGGGGCGCGAATGGTGCAGACCAATGGCGTCTGCTGAAACTTGTGAACTGTCATTACGACAGTGACATAAACAGCTGCTGCGCCCTTTAGCAAACCAGTCATCGACTCTCTCCTGCCGTATGTATAATAGAGCCAGATTCATGTTGTTTAACACAACTGGGTCCATTTTATGTATTTTGAAACTGAAAAATTCAGTTAGGTGGCAGTTAGTCTTGCATGGTGGCCTGTGAGATGGGTAGGACTAGGTAGGTTACGTTTCTCAAATAAAAAAAGATACTAAAGTTTTTAAGTTGGTGCCGTTTGAGCATTGATTTTTTCACCTCTCATGTTGAACCAGTTTGAAGCTTTCATTTAGCTCAGTTTAAGGCAATTTGCATCATAGATGACTCATAGTTTCCCTCGGTGAGGACAGACGAAAAATCAAAACAATCGTAGATCGAGTGACAACACCCAAAAGTTCCCCCTAAGCTCCTCGTAATCCAGCTTAGTCTAGGCCTACACCCTGACGCGAAAGGCAGTTAATTATGCTATTAAACGGGTTATTTGGACTTGCAGTGGAGGTATACCGTAAAAGTCATTAATAACTCGGACCAACAAGGCCTACGTATCCTAGGGTTCGTAGCATGTCTTTCGGGAAACCCAGAATGGAAAATTGCATCAGAAGGCTAGACATGTAATCGAGTCAAATCATGTGTTAAAATAGCAATTGAAGAAATGAAAGGTAATTCTAGGCCATAACTACGCACGGACTGCAAGGAACGGTCTTGCAAATACGACAGCCACTAGGATTACCTAGGAGCTAGGACATCAAATGTATTTTGCTGCATTTAGTACTGCTATCCCCTGGGGGTTAATTACTCTCCCCCCCAAAAAAATAATGGTAAATTCTTAATAAGCAACCCAAATACTACTTGATAGGAAACTGTAATTCCCAAAGAAATGTCCCACACAGAGTTGTTACCTAGATCTACTGTAAGGAACCCACAGTAAGATGTACCTAGCCAAGCTAGGTAGCTTCTTGGTAAAGGCTTTTTAAGGATCCTTTTGGGGTTTAGGTTAATAGGTATACAAATTTATAACCAAGTACACATTCATTTTCCCAAATTATCTTTGGTTTTATGCATTTCCAACCATTATTGCAATTATAAACCATTTGCTGCTGTCTCACTCAATCCTTTACATGGATCAATAATGGGGCCCCCCATTGGGGAGTTTGGCTCTTTGGTTGGGAGAAAACCAAAATTGATTGCAGTGCATTAATCAGAAAACGGTGAATTACTTGCCTCATACCTAATATAGGCCTAACCAACTGAAAAAATTCATGGTGTGCATACTATCAACAATCACCAAAAAATTTATAGAGCATGAAAAGGACAGTTAGGCCACAGGGTTGCATCATAACCTAACCTATCAGGTCACTGAATCCTTAACCTACCAACTAACCAGATTAAGAGCAGAATCTTTCTAAATTATAGGGTTCTGGGTCCTTACCTGGTGGGGCATGCCCTTTGCACGCTTGGCTCCTCCCTGGATTTTCTTGATCTTTCTAACCTAGAAGGTTGTATACACATTATTACACTGCTAGTTATAGCCTTTAGGGGAACGGACAGCCACAATTTAGATTAAGATTATAATTTCTTGCCCTAAGTATGAGAGGTTTAACCAGTAACGTGTTCTTACACCCATCCCTTACATGTGTATATTGTTATTGTTTTTATCAGTATGGTTGTGTCTAGTATATACCAATCACGCTATTGAGAGAGAGAGAGAGAGAGAGAGATGTATGGATGGTACAATCATGTAAGTTGTACTTCATGTAGCCATTGTATTATTGTTGTTTGTCAGTCATATTTCAGGGTAAATTGTACATTGTTTAGTATAAAACAAAATTAATAGTTGTGTAATGGATGTGAAGTTCATTAGAATTGCATTTAAATGCGAACTACCATTCAGCATTACTGTATGGACAATCCAATTATGTACTGCGAGTTTTTCTCCTGTTACACCTCTTAAGCCTTTTACTGTCATTTTCCAGTTTAGCACTGAATGACATCATAGGTCCCAGTACTTGGCCTGTCTTTAATTCTGTATTAAGTTCAATTAAATCTAGCCAGTTTGTGACTATTTGGCTTCTTTGGCTGTACATATGTGACAAGCTGGTTAAGTGCTCCAATCATGGGGTAGTGTTCGTGGCCTCTTTTTGAAGGCCAAGATGAGGAAGGTAATTACTCTCTCATGATATTGCTTTGAGAAGGTGAGTATTTAAATCAAGCATTAACTTTATTGAGGAAGCTGATTTTTTCTAGCTAATATTGCTTATTTCAAAAATTTTGTTTTGAGCATAAGGTGTAAAAATGTAATGGTAATTTAGATGCAGATGTACTAAGACTTTCCATTTTTCTTTATTCATTTCCTAGGTAAGGTGAGAGGACTTTTAATCACCAGAAATTTGTTCTTAGAATTCTACTTACCACGTATTTTGTTGATATATGCATACACTATAGAGAAGGCAACTTAGCTGGCTATGTACTATAGTTCATATTTGTAAATTGTTGGAACTTAGAACAGTTAATACCTTGAAGGTGGCAGATGAATCTCTGGATCAACCCTTGATTCCAGGAGTAGGAGGTTAGGTGAATGACTATACCTTATTGATATTGTCCTTTTGGACCAGGATATAAGACTGACATTTATTTATTATGTACAGTGAACTCCCTGATGCCACAGTAGCACAGATAACTGTACTGATGAGCCTCCTCTGAAACTCTGTTTTCATGTGGCTCCATTAGTGTTACTACATCAGAATCACTTGAAGGTAAAGCAGTAGCATTGTGAAATTTTTAATGGGGCCCTTGTAACCATGTCTTATAATATTTTAATTGTTCCGACACGTAATACAAACCCTCGGTCCTATAACAATAGGAATGTACTTACAGCGTAGCTGGAATTACGGCCGTTGAATCTTGAACAAGGTGGTTAGGCAGTAACTACCGTGGGGCAGGCTAGCCTGCCCGGATGTAAACACTCCACTTTGCTTTCGGCCATCTTCCGATGAAGACGTGTGTTTGTGAGCTCCGGCTGACTGGTCGTTGATCTTTTTTCCCGATGGGATCCTTTTGGTTTATTTTTTGTATTGAAATAATTATGCATATATGGTGTTTGATATTAATACTAAACAAAGGTTTGTCCTTGGTTTTTCAATTAATATACAAACCCACTTTTTGTGATAGCCTTTGTAACCGCCCCTCTACTTGTGTTAAGAGTCAGCGGCTAAGGTATACCAACATATTATTTACATTCTATCGCCGTTTAACACTGGCTCAGACCTGCTTGAGGACGAGATATGTATTTATCGTGAGGATGAAACATGTATTTAACGTAGGTGATATTGATCCTGTAACGGGACATGTATTCATCCAGAAATTACGTTTACGCTTGGGAATTACCAAGGGAACTTCAAAGGATAGTCCGTGTTTTGTTGTTATGGTAATTTTTCTTCTTCCTTTCACTTACTATCGGAAGAAGGTAGAAGGATGGGCGTGCGGTGTCAACGTTGGGGGATCTCCTCTCACTTTGGAGGGCGGTGCCCTTGGATGCGTGAGGAGTATCCTCATTACTTTAATATTTTTTTCCTTATTTTACAGACTAGTGGTGATTGTGTTTTCAGCAGTATTGGTTGGATTTCTCTTTGTATTGGTTATCCTAACCTTGGAATTGTACCTATGACTCGTAGCATATTGCGTACCGATCCTCGAGTGTGTGTAATGATCCCCTGCTGATAATCATATTCATTACCACTACTACCTGGGAGTTATGTCACTGGACTAACCTGTTGCGCTGCCCTGTGAGGTATATCTACTGATGGTAGAAGTCTGGCAGAAGGAGAAACCGAAGAGGAAGAGAGCTCATCAAGTGTCGTCATCCTCCTCTTCGAGATCATCATATTTTCATGCCTCCTCCCCTTTTCTGTAAAAGAGAAGGTGGTCTCCCCCCCCAAGAAGTCTTGTCACGGGACTTCTAAGGGTCTGTCTCGCTCCGGTGAGACAGGTATGTCTAACACTGGTCCTCCCGTTCCTTCGGGAACGGGGCCCGTCTCTTCCTCCTCGGGGAGGAAGCAGATGGGGACCATGGAGGTACCGGCCACCGCTGGTATCTCCTCTCCTGGTTCCGAAGGTTCCACCTCCGGACCGGGAACCTTCTCGGCCGCCCGCTTGCGAGCGTTACCAAGTGTACGGTCACCGACTCAGGCACAGAGCGGAAGATGGTAGGAGTCGCTTGGGTGACTTTCGCCAGACCGGCGATCGCTCTCGCAGCAATCATCCGGTGCCAGGGTTGACGTGACGTTCCCACAGGTCCATGCACACAGAGACCGGTGGAGGCCGGCCATCCAGCCCTCCTTTAATTAATCCTTTTCTTTCAGAGAGGTATCGGCCTCAACAAGGACTTGGGAGAGTCGGAGGACGGTATCGACTTTCGCCTGTCAGGTGCACGCTCAGCCCCACCCAGATGATGGTCGCGTTCGCGCATCCGACCAGTCTCGGGGGTGGCATACGCTTCACCTGCCAGGTAAGTTTCGTAGCCCTCCTCGAGGAAGCGTTCACTCTACTGCTACTCCTGCAGGTCCCTCCGGACAGGTGCAGTTGGGCCGTGTTGCTTCGGCAACTGCCCCAGCTCCGTCCTGGGTTGTCCTGAGGAAACTGGCGAAGAGGAAGTTCAGGAAGAAGAGGAAGGTGTCGCCATCGTCTTTTGCCGCCTCTTCCCCTTCGACTTCCGAGGCCCCCCAGCCGAAGAAGAAGGTAGCCTTCTCCCCCCCTAAGAAGTCTCGCTCAGAGACCTCTAAGGGTCTGTCCTACTCCGGTGGGACGGTTGGGGCTTCCGCTGGTCCTCCTGTCCCTTTGGGAACGGGGCCCGTCTCTCTTTCCGCAAGGAAGATGATGACAGTGACAGGAGGGGTACCAGCTAACACCTGTACCTCCTCTCCTGGCGCCAGAGGTTCTGCCTTGGCACCAGGGACCGTGTCGGCCGCTCGTTTGCAAGGGGTACCGAGTGTACGGTCGCCCGCGGGTGACTGAGCAGCCAGGGTCCAGGCACAGGCTCGGCACCAGGACCCAGGCACGGAGTGGAAGACTGGTGGCAGTCGCTCAGGCGACTCCCGCCAGGCCAGCGATCGCTCTCACGGCAATCTGCCAGTTCCCAGGGTTGACGTGACCTTCCCACCAGACTGTTCACGTAGCAAGGCTGGGAAGAGGCTTCCCCCCCTTGGCCACCAGGCGTTCAACCTCGCCTGGACCTGGTTCAGCCTCACCTGGGTGCATCGAGAGGACGGTGCTCGCTCCCACCGCGTTAGTGGACACTACCAGTCACCCGACCATCACTCCCACTTGGAGCGGATGGCTCGCACGACTGGTAGCAGCTCCCCTGACGCACGAGACTGACGCTACTGTCCTCGGTCCAGCGCTTCTCCGGAAGGAGACCGCTGGTCCAGACCTGCAGCTCGACCGCCACCGTGGTTGGTGATCGCCTGCAGTCCTCCCAACCTACCGATTCTGCTGGTAGGCAGGGGAGGAGTGCTCGTAGCAGCTCTCCTGAAGAGAGTGACGCTCCGTCCTTGATCCAGCGTTTCTCCGCAAGAAAACCGCTGGTCCAGACCACCAGCTCGATTGTCACCGTGGGTTGGTGATCGCCTACAGTCCTCCCAGCCTACCGGTTCTGCTGGTAGGCAGGGGAGGAGCTCTCGTAGCAGCTCCCCTGACACGAGACTGACGCTCCATTCCTTGGTCCAGCGTTTCTCCGCAAGAAGACTGCTGGTCCAGACCGGCAGCTTGATCGCCACTGTGGGTTGGTGATCGCCTGCAGTCCTCTCAGCCTACTGGTTCTGCTAGTAGGCAGGGTAGGAGCGTCAGGTCTTCCTCACCTGTCCCTTCAACCTCCTCAGGCTACACCAGGAGGAACGAGGCGAACAGGAGTGACCGTGATGAATGCACTTCTTACGGTCCGGCCACGAACCTGGTTCGGTCTTGGGACCAACAGATCCTCGCTCAAGTGGTTGGAGGAGATCGTGGAGGGCTGGCGAGGATGAATGATGCTTCCCAGACTCTCGGATTGACCATCACCGCCGTTCACGTGACGGTCCCGCTGGACCATGCACATGGACCGGGGTGGGCTCCCTCTTCGGTCCTCTTGAGAGGTTTCGACCTCGACAAGGACTGGGACGCGTCAGAGGACGGTATCGGCTCTCTCCTGTCAGGTGCTCGCTCAGCCCCCCCCAGACGATGGTCACGGTGGCGGCAGACGTTTAGCCTACAGTACAAGTTCGTAACCCTCCTCGGGAAAACGTTTTCTCCTGACAGTAACGTTTTCCTAGACTCTGAGCGGCCATCACCGCTTGGTGATGGCTGCCCATACTCGCTTCTCTGACTGCTAGTTCCACTGGGAAGGCAAGCGAGTATCCAATCTTCCTCCCTCTCTCCCTATGGCTGCGACAGGAAGGGGAGGGATCCTGCAGAGCATTCTCCGTAGGATTCCACGTTGGGGACTGTGTTCCTGGGGGGTACCTTCGGGTCCTACTGGACGTAAGTCCCCTTCGTTGAGGAAAGATCTTGCCCTATCCTCGATTTCTACGGGAATCGGGAGGACCACCACTCGATGATCATCTGACGAATTTGGTGGGGGTTTCGCCAAGCGCTTAGAATTCTTCAGAATTTCTAGCACTCTCTGAGTGTTCTTGTCTTCTACGATCTGCAAACACTTGGGCAAAACACAGTCCAGAGTGGGCAAGACGAGAATCCCAGATAATTGTTACTATGATAATCGGGAATCTCGCCTAATGCTCGAATTCCTGGAATTTCTAGCGTTCAAGAGAAGTACTGCTGCTGAAGGAAGAATATCTCGGGAGGGGCTCAGCCTGGATGGACCTGACGGTCCGTCGCCTCAGTAGGCGGCCAACCCCGGGATAGAGAAGAACGGGTGGGAACATCCAGTTCAGCTTGAACTATCGTCTTCGGTATTCTGTTATCACCATAGAAGTCTTCCTTCGGGAAAACTTCTCCTTCACTCTCTTCATTAGAGAATGAAGGGTGTCGGCTTCCAGTCCTTATTCTTGTTCCTCGAATGGAAGAGAATTTAGGATGGAGGTCTATGTACAGGAACCTACAAATATACTATGTATATTGCCCTCGCGACATGCTGTTGTTATCAGTTGAATTGTCCGAGGTGTAGGCACATACCGTAGTTAACTCTACGGGTTGTGACCGAGAAGAATAGTATCTTCTTAATTGAACTGCAACTTGGGACTGCCCTGCAAACCTCCCAGGAGTTACCAGTTTCGATTTTGAGATACTTATGGTATTGTTACACCACCACCACCTTGGCGTTTGCATTCATTGAAATCCGTTTTTATGCATTCAACTTACCTGTCAGATATATACTTAGCTATAGACTCCGTCGTCCCCGATAGAAATTCGAATTTCGCGGCACACTCTACAGGTAGGTCAGGTGATCTACCGCCCCGCCGCTGGTGGCGGAATAGGAATCATTCCCGTTTTCTAAGACAGATTTTCTCTATCGGCCGTGACAGCAACATTGTTGTTGTTACTCCTGATTTGATTTTCGTATTTTTTCATCGCTATTGATCTTCTAAGCCGGTTATTTTGGTGACGTATTGGATCTTTGGTTTGGCATACTCTTTCGTGGACTGTTTTTTGGACTTGGTTTTGGATATTTCTCATGATGTCGGATTCTAGCTTTACGGTTAGAAGACAGTGTGTAAATGAGGGATGCATGGTGAGGCTACCGAAAGCTTCGGTAGACCCTTCACAGTTTTTTGTAAGGGGTGTAGAAGGAATGAATGTTCAATTTCTAACACCTGTGATGAATGTTGTAAATATGAATGAGGAAGAATGGAAGAATTTAAATTCATATTTAAGGAAATTAGAGATGGATAGGGCTAGGAAGGCTTCCTCCAGAAGCGTAAGTAGGTCTCGCTCTAACGAGCCTATTAAATTAACACCTAACCCTAAACCTCTATCTTCTTCCTCTAGTACTAAGACTGCAAATCCGGCAACGGAAATTGCAGATCTTTAAAGCTGCGCTACAAAGGATGGAACGTCAAATGCGGACGTTGAAAGGTAAGCACAGTGATAGTGAATTAAGTGTCCCTAGTGCAGTGGAGGGTGCGTTTGATCGGCTCTGTCTCGCTCCCAGGCCTAGACCTCTTCCAAGCTCACAGGCCCAGAGGAGAAGGAATGTCGAAAGCCTTACGGAGGTTACGGAGAATCCCCACCGATCAGGGTCCCGTCCCCCGGCAGGAATTCTGTTGAACGACCCAAAGAACCGGAACTGCCAAGGATCGCTATCGAAAAAGCATCCTAAAGAAGTGTTTTTCTTCGTCAGATTCTTCACCGAATGTAAGGGGATGGAGTTCTGATGAACTGTCACGCCCCTTAAAGAGAAGTTGAAGGCTCCAACTTTGGATTCAAGCCCTGAGCTTTTCTCCGATCTATCACCTTGTGAAAAGAAGAAAAGGAGATTGGTTCCTAAACGGAAATCGGAGTTTCCTTCCGCTTCTAGATCAAATCCCTCACACCTGAATCAGGGAAGGAAAAAGAGAGTGCGGCTGCAAAAATTATCTAAATGTGCAGGAGCAACTTTCGGCCTTAGTAGGAGTTTTTACTAAGGAAACTCCAGGAGAAAGGACTCTTTCCTTCCTATAAAAGAAGACGAAGGGAAAGAAAGAAGAAACGGAACCGTTTCGGCTTATACTCGGAGGAGTATGAAGAATGCGCCAAAAACGCCAACCTGGCGCAATGCGCCAGATGCGCCAGATGAGTTTGAGACTCCATACGAGTCAGAAGAGCCAGAAGCGCCAGATGCGCCGGATGCGCCAGAAGCGCCAGAAGCGCGGATGCGCCAGAAGCGCCGGAAGCGCCACCCTGCCGAAATGCGCCAGAAGCGCCAGCTTGGCGCAAGGAATCACGAGCGCCAACCCGGCGCAATGATGCCACAAGTGACAAATAAGAGACGGACTTCTTCCAAAAGGACAATTAAGCCAAGAAGGATTTGTTTAGCTTTCGGAAGGATAAACCTTTACCTGACAAGGACTCTAGTTGTCGCACAAGCGGCCGTATTCCTTGTCAGGACATAGGTGGTTCCGGAGAAAGTGATAGGAGAGGACATCCTTCGTCTGACAGGAGAGAAAGGTGTCGCACAAGCGCCATCGCTCTTGCCAGGAGAAGGATAAGGTCGTTTTGCAGGATCAACCTATCTCTCGTAGGGACGCAAGTTATCGCACAGGCGGTCATCGTTCTTGCGAGAGTGGGGTGGATGTTGCAAGAGGCCAGTCTCCTACTGGAAATAAACAATCCTCTTCGGAATTGGATTTGGAAGAGATTTCGGACTCTGAAGATCACTCGGCTCCGGGTTTGTCAGATTACAAGACGCTGGCAGCCCTCTTACTTCAAGAGTTTGGGGACTCTTTAAGCCCTACTGCTCCTCCTTCTCCCAAGGTCCTTGTTTACAAGCACGAAGGTCCGAAACAATCATCTTTTATTAAAATGAAGCCAAACCATTTTCATGAACAAGGCTCTCCGATTCGTAGGAAATTGGTTGGAATCCAAGGAGAAGGCGGGGAAGACAGTCTTTACCTGCCCTCCTTCCAGACTATCAGGGAAAGAAGGGAATTGGTACGAGACGGGCAAACCACGGGGTCTAGCTCTCCCACCGTCCACTGCCGAAGCAGATTTTTCGAATCTGGTAGATTCGTCTAGGAGACAAGCCTTGTCATCAGCAAAGATCACATGGGGGACTTCTGAGATGGACCATCTCCTCAAGGGATTGTTTAATGTCTTAGAAGTTTTTAACTTCTTAGACTGGTCCCTTGGGGTGTTGGCCAAAAAGACACAAGAGGAGGAATCTCTTAGTCCAGAAGTCCTTTCATAGTGTTCTTTCCTGTATGGACAAGGCGGTTCAGGATGGATCAGGAGAGGTGGCCTCTCTGTTTGGAACTGGTATTCTGAAGAGAGAGTCTTATTTAGCTCTTTTTCTGACGAAAGCAGTTACTCCTACTCAGAGGTCATCTCTTCTGTATGCTCCTCTGTCGGACCAATTGTTTCCTTCAAATCTTGTAAAAGATATTTCTCATTCTTTGACAGAAAAGGCCAACACACGATCTCTTGGACCCAATCTGCAAAGAAATCGAGGACTTTGGGTCCTATTAAGAGAGAGACTCGGGCTCCTCAACAGAGCCCTTTTCGAGGAAGTACCGCCTCGGCCAGACCCGCTTTTAAGAAGAGAGGAGTGCAGAAGAGAGGTAGGCCTTCCTTCAGACCTATCAAGAGAGCTAAATGAGACAACAGTCCTTCAAGCACCCGGTAGGAGCCAGACTTCGGAAATTTTCCGAAGAATGGGCTCGGAGGACAGGCAGAAATTTGGTCCCTTTCCGTGGTAACAAGGGATATGATCCCCTTTCGAGACAGACCTCCCTTGACTACGAACCCGAGGGAACTGTCAGCCCATACAGGGACCCTGCAAGAAAGAAGCTTATTGCAACTGGTAGAACAGATGTTGCAAAAGGAGGCCATCGAAGTGGTTCTGGGATCCAGCATTCCCGAGGATTCTACAACCGTCTTTTTCTGGTTCCGAAATCCTCGGGAGGGTGGAGACCGGTCCTGGATGTGAGCGCATTGAACCGATTTGTGGAGAACACAAAGTTCTCTATGGAAACATCAAAATCGGTTCTTGCGGCTCTTCGTCCAGGAGATTGGATGGTCTCCTTAGACTCTACACAAGATGCATACTTTCATGTCCCCTGCATCCATCATCGAAGAAAGTATCTCCGATTCATGATGCAGGGGAAAGTATACCAATTCAAGAGCCCTATCTTCGGCCTTTCAACGGCCCCTCAAGTGTTCACGAGGCTAATGATGAACGTTGCGAGATGGCTACATCTAGAGGGGATATATCCCTTTATCTGGACGATTGGCTAATAAGAGCAAAAATCGGAATTCAGTGCTTGAAGACTTGGAGAAGACTTTGAACTTGACAAAATCTCTGGGACTTTGCTCGTGAACCTCGAGAAATCACAATGATCCCCAGACAGAACATAGTCTATCTGGGGATACGATGGATTCTCGGGGTTTTCGGGCGTTTCCATCTCAAGACAGATTACTCGAGGCGGTTAGAAAAAAGAAAAATCTCGAACTTCTTAGGGAAGGAACGGACCTCCCCAAACCCCCCCCCCGGCGACGGGAATGGCTCAGTCCTGCTTGGGCACCCTTCCTTTCTCGTTAGAGCAGTTCATTTCCCTGGGAAGATTAAATCTCAGACCTCTGCAATTTTATCTAAAGAGGATGTGGAGTCAAAAGACAGGAGACTTTGTCAGAACGTTTTCCCATCCAACAGGGGATAAAAATCAGACCTAAAGTGGTGGTTAACCCCATTACAAGGAACGAAGGGGTGTCCCTCTTGATTCGGAACCCTCACCGAGTGTTGTTTTCCGAGGCCTCGGAAAACAGGTTGGGGAGCAACACTGGGTCCAAAGGAAGTAGCAGGTGTTTGGACCAGACAACAACTTAATACTCTGCACATCAATGCGCAGGAACTCCTGGCAATTCATCTAGCCCTGGAATACTTCGAAGCGGAAGTCAGAGAGGCGGTAGTTCAAGTCAATTCCGACAACACCACAGCTCTGGCTTACATCCGGAATCAAGGGGGCACTCACTCTTTCTCTCTGAACGAAAATAGCGAGAGCTCATATTAACTGGGACAGAGAACGGGGGCATTATTCTGCGTTACAAGTTGTCAAAGGATGTAAAAAAACTAAGGGCAGACAGGTGGAGCAGAAAGAACCAGGTTCTCCCGACAGAGTGGATGCTCCACTCAGAAGTCTGCAGACAAATATGGTCACTCTGGGGAGACCCCAGATCGACCTGTTTGCCACGTTCCTCTCCAGGAAAATAGACAACTTCTGCTCGCTAGAAGAAGATCCCAGAGCCACAGCGATCGATGCACCTTCATCATGGATTGGTCAGGCATAGATGCATACGCCTTTCCCCCATTTCAAAGTGCTGGGGGAAGTAGTAAGAAAATTTGTGGCATCGGAAGGAATGAGAATGACTCTAATTGCTCCTTTTGGCCTTCCCCCGAATCTGGTTCAGAGGTACTGGAATGGACGGTGGACCTTCCCCAGATCTCTACCAGACAGGACAGATCTGCTCAGACAACCCCACTTCGAGAGGTTCCACAAAAACATCCAAAGTCTCTCCCTGACTGCCTTTGTTCGACTATCGAAAGACTGGTCAGAGCGAGAGGCTTTTCAAAGAAAGTGGCAACTTCAATTGCTAGAGCCCGCAGAGCCTCTACCCTGCGGGTCTACCAATCGAAGTGGGAAGTTTTTCCGTAGTGGTGTAGGTCGAAGAAGCTGTCCTCCCTTCCAATACCTCTGTAACCGAAATCGCGGATTTTCTCCTCTTCTTAAGAGAAGAATCCAAATTGGCCGTATCAACTATCAAGGGAATATAGGAGCATGCTCTCAGCTGGTTTTTTTTAGAAACAGAGGGCTGAATCTCGAGAATAATAAGGATCTTCATGATCTCATCAGGTCTTTCGAGACTAAGAAATTGAGATCATCGATTCCCCCGAGTTGGAACCTGGACGTTGTCCTAAAGTTCTTGATGTCGGACAGGTTCGAACCTATAGATAAAATCTCATTCAGAGATCTTACTAGCAAATGCATATTCCTGTTGGCTCTAGCAACTGCTAAGAGGTCAGTGAATTGCATGCTTTGGACTCTCGGGTGGGATTTAGAAAAGACTCGGCTGTCATTTCTTTCCAGGATCTTTTCCTAGCGAAGAATGAGAACCCTTCTAAACCTTGGCCTAGAAGTTTCGAAGTCAAGGGACTCTCTTCTCTGGTAGGAAGAGAGTTGGATCGGTCCCTTTGCCCAGTCAGGACCTTAAAATTTTATTTAGAAAAGAAGACACAGCTTCAGGGATGTCGACAAGGTCTTTGGTGTTCGGTAAGAAAACCCAACCCAGACCGATGTCAAAGAACGCACTGGCATTCTTTGTCAGAAATATAATTACCGAAGCTCATAGGAATTGCCAAGAGAACTCTTTAAAGCTGCTGAGAGTGAAAGCTCACGAAGTCCCGGGCTGTGGCAACTTCCCTTTCTTTTACGAAGAATATGTCCATGAGAAACATTTTAACAGCAACTTATTGGAGGTGCAATTCAGTATTTTGCATCCCACTATTTAAAGGATGTTAGAATAACATACGATAAATGTTTCGCTCTTGGACCTACTGTATCAGCGGATACTATGCTGGGAAATGGAGTCAGACGCTGATCCTTAAAATTTGTTTTTAATATTTTTAATAATTAGTTTTAATATTGTTGTTGAGTTGTGGGTTGCTTGAAAGGATGTTCGGGGATGACTCCTTTCAATCGTAGTACTAAACCCAATGAGGATCAGGTGATCGGGATTAGTGTCGTGCTCTATGATCATGCCAATAGGCAAGGTGTTTTGTCATGTAAGTGGATAGGACCCCATTGACAAAGATCCTAAGGTTCTGAAGCGTAAGTGGGTAAGACCCCGGTAACAGAACCACCAAGAACTCTTAGCTGAGGTCACTACCTCTCTGAGGCTCTTGAAGCGATACGGGCTCCTAGGCAGTAGCCATGAAGTCTTTCGCTAACACAGGTAGGAATCAAGGTTTTTTAATTTTATTACCTACAACATATGTTGTTTCCTGTCTATTTCAGAGATAGCTGTCTCTTACCCTCCGCCAAAGGTGCCAATCAGCTAAGTATATATCTGACAGGTAAGTTGAATGCATAAAAATGTTATTGTCATGATACAATAAAGTTTATGCATACTTACCTGGCAGAATATATACGGTGTATGGCCACCCGACCTCCCCTCAGGAGACAGGTGGAAGAGAAAATCTGTCTTAGAAAACGGGAATGATTCCTATTCCCGCCACCAGCGGCGGGGCGGTAGATCACATGACCTACCTGTAGAGTGTGCCGCGAAATTCGAATTTCTATCGGGGACGACGGAGTCTATAGCTAAGTATAATATCTGCAGGTAAGTATGCATAAAACTTTATTGTATCATGACAATAACATTTTGTTCATACTTACGTGGCAGATATATTTAATCAAGTACCCACATCACCTCCCCTCAGGAGACAGTGGAAATAAAAGAATTATGAATAGAAAATGGGAATGGTTCCTGATACCCGCCTCCCAGCGCGGGAATGGGTACTAACCACCTGACTCCCACTGCGTGGTGTCGTAAGTGTTTAAATTTCTGTCTGATTCGGAAAAATACAGCTATATATATATCTGCCAGGTAAGTATGAAGAAACTTAATTGTATCATTACAATATCATTTTCTGGGCTCAGCTCGTGTCGCTGCGCGAAATATCCCTTTAATCTATTATTTCTAGGGTAAATGTACTAACACATACCAGAGAATAAATAAAATAAAGAAAAAGGTCAGTGTAACTGACTCGCTCACCCTCCAAGAGGGTGTCGGTATGAACACTAGGCGAGTGAGCACTACCACGAGCCAAATGCCAATAGAAATCTCCCACTACAAAAAAACCCTCCATGAGGAGAGCCGACCACAGAGTGAGCAGCTCGTACTACTACTACTCCATCCCATGCTGCCGACTGCTGCGCCTCTGGTGGCCATCCTTTTCAGTTAGCGCACACGAGTCACACGTGCTATTTTTCTCTCTGTGTTTTTTGTGCCCTTTTCGTTGGATTTATCTATAATGGAGCGTGCAGCTATCGCAGCAGCTAAGTTAAGTACTCAGTATTTATGGTTAGTTGCTTTTTTCCGGCCCTGAGTCAGTATTTGTCGTTTTTTAGGTATAAATACGAACTCTGGGTCGGAAGCATGGCAGCTTAGTTCTGCCTCGTGGTGGATTCGTTCTTGGTCTCCCATACCTAGAACATCCCCTTGTCTGTGTACGTTCTATACTAATTATCCGTTTTTGTACTTAGGTACTGTCTACTCAGTTTGTCATGCATGCATGTCTTTTACCTTATGTAGGCTTCTTCCTTCCAGACCCTAGTCCCGGCTCTTAGTATCGGCCTCTGACTAGCTTTGATTGGTAGGCTTTCCTTCGGGTTAGTCGTACACTCCTGGAATTTTTTTCTCCTACTACTTATTGTTTTCTTTTTTCTTCTTTTTAATTTTATTTATTTGTACCATGTATTTTGTTATGGTTACGGTTAGTTAGGCGTACTGGCTTAGCCTAGGTCCTGGCTCATTGAGCCTATTCTACCGCTCATCAGTTCGGTTGCTTCCCTATAGCTTCTCTCTGATCAGCTGGTTTTGGCCCAGTGGGCCTATACGCCACTGCTTTTCAGCTCAGTTGCTTCCCGATAGCATCTCTCTGATCAGTTGGTGTGTCCCTAGGCCTTAGTTGTCTTGTTTTGGTCTTACCGCCTCGTGGTCACTACGCGATCACGAGACAGCCAGACGCCTGCCCAGTCACTTTCCCCCCTCTCCCGCTCTTCCATAGAGTCGGGCGGGGGAGGGTGGGTCGGTATGCCCATGCTCGCTCCACATACCCGACCTGCTTCCCTCTCTCCCCCCACGGCGGAGGGGTCAGGGAGACGGGGGACAGACCCAGACGGACTCGACCTCTCCGGCTTCTCGGTCTGGCCGGGTGTGAACGTGGTGGAGGGTACTGGCCTTTCCCCCCATCCGTTGCTTCCTTGTCGCTCCGTGTTCGCTCGAGCCTGTATGTCTTCTCCTCTTTCCACCTTACTAGGGCTCCTTTCCTGACCGGAGTCCTGGCATCCAGCGGAAAGGGGTTAGTCCACTCAGTAGAGTGGACCGGAACATACAGTGGGTCCCTGCTAACCTTAACGTATTGCTGAGTTATTAACACTCCACTACGCACTGGACTTGGTTATCGGTTCGTTTGAGTTTTAGGTTTAAGTTTTATTAGATTAAAACCTATAAGTTTATCTAAAGTAACCTTAAACCTTCCCCCTTCCCCCCCTCCCTTACGAGTTTTACCGGATCTCTCCTGGGATTATAGCCTATTCAGGCGAAACAGGGAGGGGTTATGCCCAAATTTTTTCCGAGCTCCGGCATGCAACGGAGTTCTTCTGTCCCTTTAGCCTGTAAGTGATATTCTTTAAGATACTCATGTGTCTTCCCACTTACAGGCCACCAACTGTGAGCATCCTCGGGATGCGCCGCCACACTTCAGGACCCATGTGGACACGAAGTTTGCCGGTCCCATGCTCCATGCGCGACTCTGCACGGGGACATCCAGGTCTGGTACCATGAGACGTGTACCATATGTTATGATCTGGGGAGACCAGCTTTTAGATGGGGTAAGTATTCCATCTCCGGTAGATGCTCCGCTTCTGTTTTATGCTTATGTTTCATATTCACTTTAACTAAGGCATCTAAGTTTTATTTTAAGTGATTCTTAAATTAATCTACGCCCTCTCTTCAAGTGCGGCCGGCAGTGAGGATACCGCACTGGCAACCCTGCGGGCCTGGGTCGGCGGTTTTGGGAAGAACGCCGCCAAGGGTATGGCCCTACATTGTTTTAGAGAAGCGGTTGGCCACTGTTAATCTTTCCCCGGAGGCAAGGCGACAGGTTACGTCGACCCAGTAGAGGCGGCCCCGACTTTCGCCTTCATCCAACAACACTGGTCTGCCTCATGACCTTAACTGAACCAAGAGCCCCCAAGGATAATCTCCAACCCGGAACGTCGAGACTTTAGATATTAATGTGGAACCTATGGAGGTGTAGACGACCTGTTGGTCGAGGTAAGTAGGGTGGACACCCAAGGGTCACCCTTAAGCGTAACTGTTTCTTCTACTCCTGCAACATCTCCATCCTTCCAAGGCTTTACAGGTGATGAATTGTATACTCCTCCTGACGCTTCGGTTAGACCTAAAGTCAAGGGTCAAGCAGTGAAATCCTTGTCTAAGACGTCGTCGTCGTCTAAGAAGACGACTTCGGCTTCATCCTCCTCTCGTAAGTCTCCGGCTGGGAATCCGGAGCAGACAGGTCTAAAGCTTCTAGCTCCGGCTCTAAGTCCTCGAGGAGTAAATCCTCCAGAGAGAGATCTCGCACACCCCGGCAGAGTAACCAGTTCCGCTACCCTTGGTTCCGATTCAGAAGCCACCCCTCCACCTCCGCAGCAGCTCCGGCCTTGGACTCCAATGCTGGCCTGTTGCAAACAGGTGGGCGACCTGGTTGGGTCCCTAAAGAGTAGCATGGAACAAATGATCTCTCGTTTGTCGGATAGGATTACGTCCCAGGACTCCATTATAGCCGGACTGAGAGAAGCCCCTCTAGCCTCTCCCCCTCTTTCCAACTACGAGTGGAAACTCAGCTTCCTCCGTATGGACCTCCTATGACTCGTACCTCCGTTCTCGATGAACAAATCCATGGAGAGTAGCGTCATAGCCCCCCTTCCAAGACGGTCTCATTTCTATACCGGAATTTGGAACATCGAAGGAAGGAAGACGGACTTCTAGTGTGCGGTACTTACCCGGAAGACCTCCCAGCCTCCGTTCAATAGGCTACGCAAGGCTTACAGCGTCAGCCATGGTGCGGGATGATAGGGTACCAAAGGAGACAGTCCTCTATTCACGAGACAGGCTCAGAGAGAATGGCTCAGGTGTTTGGAGGACATGGATTGTTCTAATACCAAGATACAACCTTTTAAGAGTCCCTTTACCATTTTCACAATGGATGAGAGTACCCGCTCCCGTTCCTGACAAAGATCGCGAGGTCTACCATCCCAGCGGCCCAAAAGGGAAAAGGGGGAACCCATGCCTCAATTGAAGGAAGCAGATCCCACATCTCCGTTGCTTCCCTCAGCCGGAGAATTGTGGGAAGACTTGCCGAACACCTTCTCAGCTGGCAAACTCAAACCGGACTGTGCTATGGATCAGTTTGGTGAAAAAGCTACCCAGGCTCCCAGATAGCCTTATTCAGGCTGAATTTGACGCGAAATCGCGATTAGCCAGGTCAATTCACTCTATGGCTATGTCCGAGGTAGCGACCATAGCCTATGGCTTCAGAAACCGCTTTTTTAAACTCCATGACCAAATCCCTGACTCAAACGGTACAGTCGGATATGTTTGAGTTTGCCACTGCTAGAACGAATTGTAGGAAGCATGTCCTACAAGAGGCAACCATTCGACATGAGCGAATAGGTTACTCTCGTCTAACATCTGGGGAGCAGATCTCTTCCCAGAAGCTATGGTGAAGGAAGTCCAGTCAGAGGCTACGAGGCTGAACCAGAGCCTTAAGGACCGTTGGGGCCTTACGGCTAGAGGAGGCAAGACTTAACGCCTAAAGGTAAGGGACAGAGGAAACCTAGGCGTTTCCATCCTTACCAGAAAAAAGCAAGCCACGCTTTTCTCAGCAAGTTTCCAGCGGTGCCCTTAGGGCAAACAGCCCAACCTTCCACTTCTAAAGCTCAATCACAACCAATTTATGTGATATCCCCTCAGCCTCAGCCCTCCACCTCTACGCCATCTCTCCGGCTTACAATCAAGCCTTCGAGAGTCAAGCTTCACAGAAGTATGACCGCTCGGGTAAGGGAAGGCAGAGGTAAGCGTTCCTTTCGTGGGAGAGGATCGGGAGGCCCCTTTAATAGGGGAAAGCACTTCAGAGGAGGCCGAGGCGGTTTCCAGAACCAATGAAGAACTTCAGGTAGGAGGGAGGCTGTTTCACTTTCGCCACCGGTGGAACTTCAGCGAATGGGCTCAGAGCATAGTGTCAAAAGGCTGGGGTGGAGCTGGTTGACGAACTCACCTCCAATCCAGACCTTTCCGTCAACTTCCTTCCAAGGGAATTGACAGAGTACGCAGAGGACCTCCTTCAGAAAGGAGCTATAGCGAGAGTCAAGAGATTAAAATTTCAAGGTCGCTTGTTCAGCGTGCCAAAGAAAGGCTCACAAAAAAGAAGGGTAATCTTAGACTTGTCCCGCTTAAACTTAGCCATCCGCTGCGACAAGTTCAAGATGCTCACGATCTCGCAGGTGCGGACCTTACTTCCCCGTGGGGCCGTCACCACCTCTATCGATCTTACAGACGCCTACTATCATATCCCTATTGCAAAGACACTTCCGTCCATATCTGGGTTTCAAGATAGGAGACCAGGCATTCTCCTTCAAGGTAGTTCCCTTCGGACTCAACGTGGCACCCAGGGTGTTCACGAAACTAGCGGAAGTGGTAGTGCAACAACTCAGGTCTCAAGGGATTATGGTAGTAGCGTATCTCGACGATTGGTTGATCTGGGCTTCAACAGTCGAGGAATGCAACAGAGCTACAACTGAAAGTGATTCAGTTCCTGGAATATCTAGGCTTCAAGATAAACAGGACCAAGTCAAGACTCACTCCAGAGTCAAACTTTCAGTGGTTGGGCATTCAATGGAATCTATCCTCTCATACTCTGTCGATTCCATCAGCCAAAAGGAAAGAAATAGCGAAGTCAGTCAAGCAATTTCTAAGTCACAAACTGGCGTCAAGGAGGGCTCAGGAGAGGATCCTGGGTTCTCTCCAGTTTGCATCAGTGACGAACGTCTTAATGAAAGCCAAACTGAAAGACCTAACCAGAATCTGGCGCTCACAGAGCAAATGTCAGGTCCAGGGACAAACTATCCTCAGTCCCTCTGATTCTAAAGAATCGACTTCGGCCGTGGGCGAAAGTCAAGAATTTGTCAGTGTCAGTACCCCTTCAGTTCCCTCCACCAGGGATCACCATCCACACAGACGCGTCCTTAAGTGGTTGGGGAGGGTATTCCCAGGTCAAAAAAGGTTCAAGGAACTTGGTCACCTCAGTTCAGTCAGTTCCATATAAACGTACTGGAGGCAATGGCAGTGTTCTTGACTCTAAAGAGGTTGCGCCACCAAAGTACTCCACATAAAGCTAGTTCTGGACAGCGCAGTGGTAGTACATTGTATAAACAGAGGAGGCTCCAACTCACGTCATTTAAATCATGTCTTGGTAGCCATCTTCTCTCTCGCAGACAAGTTCAGTTGGCTTCTCTCCTCCACTCACATAGCTGGAGTGAGAAACGTCATAGCAGACGCTTGTTATCCCGATCAGTGCCCCTAGAGTCGGAATGGTCACTGGACAACAGTTCGTTCCAATGGATCCTTCAAAGAGTTCCAGGGCTACAGGTGGATCTCTTCGCATCTCAAGCGAATCACCAAACTGGCCGTATTATGTAGCCCCCAACCTGGACCCTCTGGCCTATGCCACGGACGCCCGGCTCTAGACTGGAACAACTGGAAGAAGATTTATGTCTTTCCTCCAGTGAATCTTCTCATGAAAGTTTTAAACAAACTCAGGACATTCAAGGGTCAAGTGGCTCTAGTAGCCCCAGACTGGCCGAAGAGCAATTGGTATCCCCTAATTCTGGAACTGGGCCTTCGTCCTCTTCAGATCCCCCAATCCCAGGCTCTCCCAGTCAGTACAAACGAAGACTGTGTTCGCTTCCTCAGGGATTCTCAAAACCCTAACTTTATGGATTTCATGAAGTTTGCGGCAAAAAGAGATGCGAATATTGACCCTCAGAATATTCTCTTCTTGGAATCCGATAAAAGGGATTCAACTTTGAGACAGTATGATGCTGCTGTCAAAAAGTTAGCAATCTTCCTGAGAGAATCAGATATTAGAATCATGACAGTTAATTCAGCTATATCCTTTTTCAGATCCTTATTTGAAAAAGGTTTAGCAGCTAGCACGATTACGACAAACAAGTCAGCCTTGAAAAAGATATTTCAATTTGGGTTCAACATAGACTTGACAGATTCCTACTTCTCGTCTATTCCTAAGGCATGTGCTAGACTTAGACCTTCTGTAAGGCCTACGTCAGTTTCATGGTTCTTAAACGATGTTCTAAAACTGGCTTCAGAAACCGATAATGACACATGCTCGTTTATAATGCTCTTAAGAAAAAACACTGTTTTTATTAAGCTTAGCTTCAGGAGCAAGGATTTCAGAACTGTCGGCTTTATCCAGATATCCGGGTCATATTCAATTCCTTCCCACAGGGGAAGTCCTACTTTCTCCGGAACGTAGCTTTTAGCAAAGAATGAAGATCCTTTGATGAGGTGGGAACCTTGGAAGGTACTACCCCTTCCACAAGATGTATCTCTTTGCCCAGTTACAACCTTACGAGCCTTTCTGTCCAGGACCTCCTCATCCTCATCGGGTCCCCTCCTCTTTAAGAGGGAAAAAGGTGGAACTTTATCCATTAAAGGCATCAGGCAACAAATCCTGTACTTTATTAAGCAAGCCAATCTGACTTTCCCGAAAGCACATGATGTCAGGGCAGTAGCCACCTCAATTAATTATTTCCAACATATGAACTTCGATGAGTTGAAAAAGTATACCGGATGGAAATCGCCGACAGTGTTTTCAAACGTCATTACCTTACGTCCTTGGAAGCTCTGAAATTTTCAGCAGTAGCAGCGGGTAACATAGTTTCCCCTGACTCTAGTTAATTTGTAGTAGAAGATTCAGTCCTCCTTTCTACCTGCCTCACCCAACAGTTCGTCTATTCCTGCCGTGTTCATTTACATTCACCTTGTGTCTTAGCTGCTTTTATGATGATGTAGTGGGTGCCCCTTATTTTTTGCTAGGGACACTCACAGATGATTATAGATATTGATCTCATGGATGGTACCCCCTTATTTTATGCTAGGGGATACATCTGATTTATAATGGTTACGGGTTTTGTATATTAAGTCATATACATTCCTTATTATTATCATTATTGATTACTTTGTTCATTTGATTATTTTAATTGCTATTATATTTTGATACATGCCTTTACACAGATACCATTTTGTTACATGTAAGCCATTTTACCTCTGTACATATGTAAATTACCTTATGATAAGAAACATGATTAGAATTAAGTGTAATTCAAGCATATTTCTATTTTTGTATCACTGTGTATTTGTATCTTTTTAGCAATTATATTCTTTTTTTTATATTTATTTTCTCTTTTATTTGAGACCTATTCTGATTTATTTTATTACTTTTGTTTACAATCTTGTGCTATTTCTCTGGTACGATTTCGCGCAGCGACACGAGCTGAGCCCAGAAAAGGGATTTGACGTAAGGAAAAATCTATTTCTGGGCGATTGGCTCGTGTCGCCAGCGAAATCCCACCCTACCCATCCCTTCGCTCAAGATTGTCTGCTAACTTCAGGATGGCCACCAGAGGCGCAGCAGTCGGCAGCATGGATGGAGTAGTAGTGAGTACGAGCTGCTCACTCTGTGGGTCGGCTCTCCTCATGGAGGGTTTTTGTAGTGGGAGATTTCTATTGGCATTTGGCTCGTGGTAGTGGTCTCACTCGCCTAGTGTTCATACCGACACCCTCTTGGAGGGTGAGCGAGTCAGTTACACTGACCTTTTTCTTTATTTTATTTATTCTCTGGTAGTGTTAGTACATTTACCCTAGAAATAATAGATTAAAGGATATTTCGCTGGCGACACGAGCCAATCGCCCAGAAATAGATTTTTCCTTACGTCAAAATCCCTTTTTCCTAACTATACAAACCTGAGGTCCTTTAACAAATATGCCCACCTCATGCCACCCCATAATCTGAACCTGAGCCGAAAGGCAAAGTGGAGTGTTTACATCCTGGCAGGCTAGCCTACGGTAGTTACTGCCTAACCACCTTGTTGAAGATTCAACGGCCGTAATTCCAGCTACGCCGTATGTACATTCCTATTGTTAACCTGTTAAGCGTCCCCCCCGGATGAGCTCGCTGCTACAACCGTCACGCTTTTTTTGTAATTAGCGATCATAGCACTGATGATAGTTTTTCAAAGTTAATATTGATTTTTATGCTTATTATTCATACTGTAGTTGAGTGTAGGAAATTATTAAATGTTTGAGTAATAAAAATTAATACTACGATTATTTTATTTCAAAAGACTTCATAATACTGAATGAAAAATATTATACATGCATGCACTATTATTCTTTCGTATGCCAATCTCTAAAGCAAGGGGCTACACACAATCCTACTTCACAGTGTCAAACCATCTATCTATGTACTCGTGATTGTGGAGTCAAATGTTCTACATTCTCATCTAGAAACTGATTTGCAAATCTGTTTGTTTCTTTCACGAGGTAATCAATAATTTCATCATCAAAATATTTCTCAAAATAGTCTAATGGGTTCTCTTTATCCTCAACTGTAAATTTCACGCCGGGATCGGCAACAAAAGTAAAGGGATATCTCTCTCTCTCTCTCTCTCTCTCTCTCTCTCTCTCTCTCTCTCTCTCTCTCTCTCTCTCTCTCTCTCTCTCTCTCTCTCTCTCTCTCTCTCTCTCTCTCTCTGAGTCCAGTCACTTGGCAAAGAAAAGTCATCTTCACTCCCGCTACTGGAAGAAAAGTTTGTATCCTCAATATCCTCATCACTGGAGGATTCAGAACTAGAGCTCTCATCATCAAATAGGTCATCAATATCAGACTCCTCATCTAGTATTTGATTGATCTCACCTGAAGAAATACGACTCCTCTTCGGGACATTCATTGTGAAAGACTTGCAAATCTATTTGTCTCGATAAACGCCCGAAGCATGCTGAAAGAAAACCAACAGGGCCAGGCAGTTTTCTAGCATAAGTGACCACCAGGAAAGAGTTGCCAGGCTGGAAATAAGTTTCCCATGTGCTGAGAGTGTTACCAAATGATGTTCCTACACTTTCTATACGAGTAAACGTATTATTACGGGACTGACGGCTTGACATGGACAGTTAAACTCTTGAACGTAATATCCCGTTGAAGGCACTACCTAGTAGATCGTGGTAAACGTATTATTACGTGGGTGACGCTTAACAGGTTAAAGGACCTCGGGTTTGTATAGTTAGGAAAAATACAATTTTTGACAAATTGTGATTTTTGGCCCAAATGCCAGTTTCTTCTCTTCTTTTTGAAGTGGATGGAGAGATTATAAAGTGATATACCGATAACCAAAGAAATCTCCGAGAGTAGCAGTAGGAAGCTAGGAAAAGCAAGTATGCCTGGGGTTAGCGAGATGTCATTGCTTTATCTGTTGTTAGAACTCGGGTTGAATGCATTCTAAATTTAGCTGGAGTTTATCATCAAGTTTCATTTTTGTTAAGAAATTGATGTGATATTTTGAGGGGGAACTTGCAAAACAAATTTCAACCTTAGGGTTGCAAGGTAAATAATTTAAATGGAGGAGCTGTACCCCAGAAAAGTTTCCAGAGCTTTGATTAGATAGCACATTTTCAATAGTACTACTGTAGTACATGTAATTCAAAATGTTTTTACTGCCAAAACTTTACCATTTAATAACCTTATCATCAAAGCAAAAGCAGTATGACATTTATGAAAAGGGAATGAAAAATAATAATGGAAAAGAATACCATTTAGAGGTGCTTGAGAGAAGTAAAAGAATAGGAGTGACTTTGCAAATGGAACATTTTCAAAATGTAATTCTTTCAAAAGAAACTGGTAAAGAATAAGTTTTATAGCGTGATCGGTATGGTCTTGACCTGCTGCCTCGGTGACCGCGAGTTCGATTCTCGGTCATTCAACTGAGGGGTTAGAGATGTGTATTTCTGGTGATAGAAGTTCACTCTCGACGTGGTTCGGAAGTCACGTAAAGCCGTTGTTCCTGTTGCTGAATAACCACTGGTTCCATGCAACGTAAAAACACCATACAAAAAAAAAGAAAAAAGAAAAATCAGTTTCATAAAAGACAAGTCCCAAAATATTAAATGAAAGGAAAACCTGCCAAGGCAAGACACATTTCCAGAGAGAAAGGCACACTTAATTGAACAGGATTTCCAGACTATTTCAAGGGAGACGTCTCATTAAATGAAGTAATATTTAATTGCAGTTACTATCTCATCCTCTTCAGAAGCTGAACCAGTGACTTGATCAAAGGCTAGCATCTGCTGATATGCACACACAGTTTTGAAGGTAGAGCTAACTTTTTATGCTTCTTTGGTGGTTGGGCTGTATATAGATGCGGAGGGGTATCCCATTAAAAAATGAATGATTGCAATTGTTCTCTGTCCCAGTGGAGACAAGAATGCAGGGGAGAGACTTTCTAATGAGAAAGTTGTGACTGATGCCCACTAATTACTAATGATGTAGTCACTAAACTGGCATGTTTATGGACTCAAAAACCAGCCATCAGGCTCCAAATGGACTGTAAGACCTCTAGAAAATGAAAGAATAGGTTGTAAGGTATTGAAGGAAACATTAATATTAAAAACAGTATTTGGGACTTTCTGTACATTATATTGTTAGAGCCAAATATGAAGAATTGATATCATTGAAGAATTTCTCTTTTAACTCAAACTGTATGATTATAAACTCACAATGAGCAGAATACTTATCAACAGCTGGTCCCAAGTCCAGATAAGTGAGGAGGGTTGGGTTTGTCAGTAAGGGGATATGGAACCTGTAAAAGAATATTCGAATACCAAATCCAGTTGCCTGTGTAACTGAAATGTCTCTCAATACCAGCAGCCTTTAAATCATTAAATGTTCTAGAGATTTTTGTTGGTAAAATAAACCCCATTGGTATAGCAACCTCAATAAGCATCTCAGTGGTGTGATTGGTATGGTCTTGGCCTGCCATCTCGGTGCCGCGAGTTCAGTTCTCAGGCATTGAGGAGTGAGAGAAGTGTATTTTTGGTGATAGAAGTTCACTCTCATCGTGGTTCGGAAGTCACGTAAAGCCGTTGGTCCTGTTGCTGAATGACCACTGGTTCCATGCAATGTACGTAAAAACACCATACAAAAGCAACCTCAATAGAAATTAGTTCAGTGAAAGCTGGAATAGATGTAAAAAAAGGAAATATAGTGAAGAGGAGACAAAATATGTTTAAAAGAAGCTGGGCATAAAAGATCTGGTGCAATCAGCAGCCAGAAATGAGTATGTATTGTAATTTCTAGTGGGGTGGAGTTAAGGCATAGCAAATTAAAATAGGCATACAGGGGCAAGATGTAATAGCAAGATGCTTTGACAGAAGCAGGATAATAAATGAAAGATATCCCCCATCTGCATAAAATTTATGTAAATGGGGAATTTAAGAACATACATTAGAAAAAATTAATGAAAAATCTTCAAACAGTAGCAAATGGTTTGTTTTAAATGTCTTGTAATTCCAGTGACCAGCTAGGTCAGTGGTGGGCAAACTTTACAGAGTAAGGGCTGCATCAGTGGGCCATGAAAAGTCAAAGGGCCACACCTTTTGAACTCAGGCAGTGGTTTTTAAGATAATACAACTTATACATAGACAGCATGGTTAACAAAAACTAACAAATTCAGAATCTAGCACAAGCAATTAAATGGGAAAAATGTTTCTGGTTACAATTCTGTTTTACAATTTGTTTAAAATCTGCCACAAGTTCCTGGTAGAAACACTCATCGCTGCATTCAAGTTTGTCTGACAACGTGGACCTTTTCTTAGACTTATTTGTCTTCATGCAGGAAAAACTCTGCTCACAGATTTAAGTGGAACCAAAAATAGAGAATAATCTGGCAGCAACATTTCTTAAACTTACATTGAACTGAGAGTGACTTGTAAAACTCTACTAATGGTAGGGAGTGAAACACTTCCTTCAATGAATGATCAAATTGAATGTTTAACAATTCAAGATGCAATTCATCACTCACAAAAAATTGTTGATTTTTGTATTTTTTGTTAATTTTCTGTAGGCTTCTGTGGGACCCACAGTTTCCCCGCCACTGAACTAGGTTATTGAAACTGGTAAATTGTTGAGAGTTTATTGAACAGTGTAAAACTTATATAGGATGTTCACAGGTTTACAATTTTTTTAATCATGTTAGAGATAAAAGTGTATCTGTGCTATAGTTTGGTGAGAGTAAAATATTTGTCAGTTCTAATAATGGAAATTAACGTATGTAATCAAGTGTTTGATTTATCAAAGAAAGTTTTGATAAGAAGATAAAATTAGACTAGGAATGTAGAAAAATATACCAAAGTATTAATAGGTGTAATCAAGCAAACTCTTGAAGTCACAAAGGTGTGTAGGAAAAATTATAGCTTTGTTATTTTTATTGTTAAATTTAATGATAATAAATTGTTGACCACTACATATATAGACATACAGCAGTACCTCGACATACGAAAGTCCCAGCTTACGAAAAATTCAAGTTACGAAAGCAAATACGAAGATTTTTTTGGCTCTACATACGAAAATAGTTCAGGTTACGAAAGGTTGTTGCTGTAAAGTCCCGAGATTCGCCCGGACCACCGATAACAATTTTAAAACTCATGCGCCACCAACTGAGTAGACTCGCCACCATCCTCCCGCTCTCCCATTGGTTCCTGATGCTAGTCACTGCCATAAGATCCTGCTCTCCTATTGGTCAGCATCTCTCCCATCGTGCTCTACGTAAAGGCGTCCTTCAGCCACTCGGTAGCAGCATCGTTATCAAGCACGCAGAATTCATTCGTTCTATACAATTTCGTTTATTAACGTAAATTTGTGTTTGTGATTTCATTGTACTACTTTATCGTGTTGTGTGAGAACTTTAGTACATATACTACATCACTTAATTATGTACAGTATACGTAGTCATGGGTCCCAAGAAAGTTGCTGAAGTTCAAGGAAAGAAGAGGATGCTTTCTATGGAGGAAAAAATGGAGATTATCAAGAAGTATGAAGCTGGCATGCGGTTGAGTGTGATCGCTAAGGAATACGGCCGAAATCTGTCGATGATAGGCACCATCCTAAAGCAGAAGGAAGCCATCAAAGCAGCTACACCTTCCAAGAGTTTGACTATTTTGTCCAACAAGAGGAGCCAAGTGCAGGACGAGATGGAGAGGCTGCTTTTTGTCTGGATAAAAGACAAAGAAATCGCTGGCGATACGGTAACCGAGACGGCTATCTGCCACAAGGCCAGCGCTATTTTCGGCGATTTGATTGCCCAGGCCGAAGACGACGGAGGAGAAGGGACATCGACGCCAACCCCAGACTTCAAGGCTTCTCATGGGTGGTTTGAACAATTCTGGAAATGGACTGGCATCCATTCGGTGGTGCGGCATGATGAGGCGGCCAGCTCGGACACGAAAGCGGCCGAAGCCTTTTTTAAGACGTTCGACGAGATGACGATCAAGGAAGGCTACAGTTCTCAGCAAGTCTTCAACTGTGATGAGACTGGCCTTTTTTGGAAAAAAAATGCCTCGTCGGACGTACATCACTGAGGAAGAGAGGAAGCTACCTGGGCATAAGCCTATGAAAGACAGGCTTACGCTCGCACTTTGTTCGAACGCCAGTGGGGATTGCAAGGAGAAGCTCCTACTTGTGTATCATTCGGAGACTCCTCGAGCCTTTAAGGCCCACAAAGTGCTAAAGGAGAACCTTCCAGTGATGTGGAGGGCTAATGCGAAAGCCTGGGTAACAAGACTTTTGTTCACGGAGTGGGTAAATCTGTTTCGGCCAGACAGTGAAAAAATTCTTGGAAGAGAAGTGCCTCCCTCTGAAATGTCTGCTGTTGTTGGACAATGCCCCTGCTCACCCTCCTGGCCTCGAGGAAGATATCCTAGTGGAGTATTCTTTCATAAAGGTTCTTTATCTTCTGCCTAACACCACCCCTCTCCTTCAGCCCATGGATCAGCAAGTGATATCGAACTTCAAGAAGCTGTATACGAACCATCTTTTCAAGAGATGTTTCGACATTACCGATACCACAAACCTCACCTTGCGTGAATTTTGGAAGGAGCATTTCAATATCGTAATATGCATCCGACTCATCGATCAAGCTTGCCAGGAGGTTTTGAGGCGAACCTTGAATTCTTTGTGGAGGAAACTCTGGCCTGATGCCGTATCCGCCCGAGACTTCGAGGGATTTGACATGGGCGAAGCTGGTGCAGATTCCGAAACAGTTGACGATCCTGAAACTGTTTCGCAACCAGATCTTGACGAGATCGTTGCACTCGGCAAGTTCATGGGGCTGGTTGTAGACGAGGACGATATCAATGACCTTCTTGAAGAGCACCAAGAGGAGCTTACGACGGATAACCTGAAGGAGTTGGAGGCCATGCAACAAAATGTCGTTCAAGAAGAGTTCTCTAGCAGCGGCGAGGAGGAGGAGGACAACCCTATGACAATGGCAGAAATTAAGGATGCTCTAGCTGCTTTTCATAATGTACAATCATTTGTAGGAAAGAGACACCCCGAAAAGGCTTACACAGGTCGTATGCTTGTGCAGTTCAATGACATTTGCCCGAGTCGTTTCAGGAGCATTGTGAAAAGCAGGCAGAGGCAATCTTCCTTGGATAGTTATTTTTTAAAGAGGCCTTTGGTAGGAGTAAGCAAACAGGAAGAGCCAAGAGATACTAAGAAAATACAGAAAGTTGAAAGTGGTGAAGAAGTTGAAATTTTGCAAAAAAAAAAAAAAAAATAAATAAAGTGTAAAAAAAAAAAACTGTAAAAAAAAAAAAAAAAAAAAAGATGAATTAAGTTTTTTGTAATGTTAAGTGTTAAGGTTTTGTGCCATTTGTTAATGTGTTTTGTAAAGTTTAGTCTTAATGTTTCCTGACATTTTTTAATTTGTTTCGTAAAGTTAAGTGTACACACGTACAGGTTTTCTGCCGTTTGTCCTCCTCCTTCTCTGTCACCACTTTCGGAGATATCCTCACTCGAAAGGTAAGGTTCCACATTTTACTACATACGTACGTATGTACGTACAGTATTTCTTGTATACCTTGTACACTAATACACTTTATTTACAGGTACTATGTAGTACATATTAGTAGTACGTACGTATTAAGTTAGGTTTTGAATGGTCCCAATTGTTGTATTATTTCATTGTTTATTGGTCAATTTAGCTTTATTATAAAATTTACTGGGGTGTTTTTGTAGGGCTTGGAACGAATTAGGCAATTTACATGTAAAATGCAGTTCAAGATTACGAAAAGCTCAGGTTACGAAGGCCGCCTTGGAACGGATTAATTTCATGTCCTGAGGTACCACTGTATATGCATATGTTCACTGTACTTTGGATTCATAGGGGCGTCTGTTGCATTAATTCACCTTATTTTTCACTTCAGGAGTGATGTTACTGCCACTTAGGAGTATGGCCCAGGCTGTCAATGGACCGACTATGTAAGTATTGATTTTTGATGAATACTTTAAATTTTAAGTCAAATTTAATATTAGTAAGTAAAAATACTCTATGATATACAGTGGGGCATCGCTTATTCACGGATCAGTATTCACGGATCCAGTTAATCACGGGTTTTTTCTTGGACCGTTTCTCATGTTACATCACTGGTATGAATCGCTGCATCACGGGTTTGTTGTGTTGCGTATGCGATGTTTTTCGGTAGGCTAACCCTCGGCCGTGGTCCGATAACTACCAACATTCATTTAAAGACTCATATAATGATATTAACTGACAATAAAGGTAATAAAACCATTCTCACCTAATATATTATTGTCCTATCTTCGAAATAAATAGCCTATTCAAGGTTTATGTACGACGTTCATTGGTAGGCTAAGCGTAGTTGCAGTGCGATAACCACCAACGTACACAAACATTCACATTATGATATTAACTGACAATAAAGGTAATAAAACCATTCTTACCATATATATTATAGTCATATCTTCATAATAAATAGCCTATTCGAAGAATAATTCCACATCATTGCACTCAACTTATCGTCGGAGTGGCCAGCCACAAAATGTAAGCATATACCTTTACGTACGAAAATGGTTTATGTATACGGTTGCGTTCAAAGCGACATTTTTTGTTTTGATAAACTTTTAGAAATTTTAATAGTAGTGGTAGTGTAATTACAGTAGTAATAACATTAAGGCTAAAATTAATTCGAACTTCATTATTATTTTGGCAGTATTCGTATATAACTTCTCTGAACAATGAAGTCATACAAACGCTATTTGTCATAGATTATCGTAAGTATTGCTGTTTGTTATTGGCGACGAAGCGTAAACGAAATACATAAAACCTTATATATTATCGTCATATCTTCATAATAAAAAGGCTATTCGTGGAGTAATTCCATATCAGTGAAATCAATTTTTAAATTTTATCTATGCGTAGGCCAGCCAGCTGACAAAATGGTACGTACGTATATGAAAATCAAATTATGGTAGCATTCACAGCAAGATTATCTTTCGAAATTTTTATAGTACTATTCATGCTACGTAGTAATAATGTTTGGAATACGACTAACATTAATTTCAATACAAAATATCATCGTTATTTTGGTAGTGAATAATAGTTTAGAATTATCATACATACACTGCATTGTTATGGGTTTGTGCCCAGTGATAAAACAACCAAAATAACGTTTTCTCCTTTAAGTCAAACGCGTTTAGGAAAAACATGACATAGAATCGACTTTGCGACTTCGTTCACTTTGATATTTTTAACGATACAATAACTATCATTTGTACTACTAAAACCATCTTCACATAAGTAATTTTTCGTAAGATATGTGTTGTTACAAAAAGCTAGCTTATACATAAAAGGCTTTTATAATTTAAGTCATCTTAGATATACATATGTACCCAAACTCATTGTGGGGAAATTTACTACTGTTTCCTCGGATATTGAAATACTTTAGCATCATTCAAACACTTTAATAATATAATGCATAAATACTAGGCTATCATATTTACATCGTATACAAATACTACATACAGTTATATACACATACTTTTATATACAAAGTTAACAGTTATATACACATACTTTTTATATACAAAATTAATCATATGAGTAGTGATCAGACGACAGCTGTGCACTGGACTACGTACGTACTACTTGGAAGATAAAACAAACAAAAATTTTTGTTGTTGTTAGTCGCCGGGATAGATTAACATTTTTCCAGAGATTAAAGAGCTGAATTTTGTTTGAAGGTATGTCAACCGCGTTAGTAAATAGGTATCATCTTCTAAGGAATTTTTTTTTCTTTTCTTTTTGCGGAAGAATCTTCAAGCCATTTTGCATTCAAAGTAATGAGAAGGAATCATTCTATTCTTCATGAAATCAGTAAAATACTTACACTAATAATAAAAACTAAAACTACGTACTGTATGCAAAACACATACATCATCGTTAGCTTCGTGTGTGTAAACGTTCATTCTAAGAAATTACAGAGTAGTATAACTAACACCTGATTGGTTGGTTGGTAGCCATGGAGATCTGTTATCCAATGACTGCCCTCTGCTTCTGTTCTATTTATAGACATACGCCATGGATGGCACTAGGTTTGAACGTTACCATGTTCGTGATTTTCTGACTGCTGACGGCAAAAATTACTCAATAATTTTCTTTATATAATTATTCCTTCGTGAAAACAATAATATAATATCGCGGTTGACATACCTTCAAAACAAAATTCAGCTTTTTAATCTCTGGAAAAATGTTAATATATCCCGGCGACTAACAACAACAAAATTTTTGTACGTAGTCCAGTGCACAGCTGTCGTCTGATCACTACTCATATGATTAACTTTGTATATAAAAGTATGTGTATATAACTGTATGTAGTATTTGTATACGATGTAAATATGTATAGCCTAGTATTTATGCATTATATTATTAAAGTGTTTGAATGATGCTAAAGTATTTCAATATCCGAGGAAACAGTAGTAAATTTCCCCACAATGAGTTTGGGTGCATATGTATATCTAAGATGACTTAAATTATAAAAGCTTTTATGTATAAGCTAGCTTTTGCAACAACACATACCTTACGAAAAATTACTTATGTGAAGATGGTTTTAGTAGTACAAATGATAGTTATTGTATCGTTAAAAATATCAAAGTGAACGAAGTCGCAAAGTCGATTCTATGTCATGTTTTTAACTTTAACGTATAGTGGTATGAAAAACACCAGTGTGTCGTAGCGATGCGTCATCAATATAGTGGTATGAAAATACCACATGGTGTTGTAGCGATACGTAATCACAAAGTACAAATCCTTTTCCCGGACCATCCTCAGAATTTTACGACTCTTCAACTTCAAGATCGATATGGTAAAATATATTATATAGTCATACTTATTGTTAAAATTCACAAGTTGAACTGCAAAACATTATTATATTTTGATTGTTATGTACATATATTTTTTGTGTTTTACGGAATGTTTGTTTTGAAAATAATACCTATTAGTGAACATATGGTATTAATTGTCCCACTATTTTATTATAGGTGATCTTAATTATCTCACATTCATTTAACAGTATTATATTAATATTTATTTAAATAAACTGTAATTAATAAATAACAATAATGAAAAACATAAAGGGAAAAATGTTTTTGCTGCAGTAGTGGTGTTTGTTTTGATTATGCATCTGACCTCACATTTCCGAAATCTGAAAAATTCCAAAAACCGAAACATCGGAATGTGTGTGTACTGCACATTTTTTTAAACACGCACACAATGTCTACACATTTACTGCAAATTACAGTACGTACGTATTTATTCCATGAGAGAGAGAGAGAGAGAGAGAGAGAGAGAGAGACGGAAGAGAGAGAGAGACGAGAGAGAGAGAGAGAGAGAGAGAATGATTAAGGACTCCAAGGCGTGTTATTTTTACAATTATTTTATTATCTTGGATTTTTTTTAATCTTGAGATTTTCTATTCAATTCTCGAGATTAATAAGAAAATTACCGTAAATTGACTAGCATCAGCACACATCTGAATGACTCGGCCATTAGCAGGCTAAACCACCAACCTTATGAACTTGCATGATACATGAGATACATGACACAAAACCACTGTTTATTTGGTGAAAATTAGGGGGTCGCACGATAAGGGAGATTGCACGTTATTCGAGTATATACGGTATGTGATTTTTTTTAGCCTTTTATGGAACAAAATCTAGCAAGAAATTGCCATTCCCAGTTGGCAACACTGGCCTACTCACGTTTGTTTGTTGTTGTTATGAAATGTGGTGTGCGGCGCGTTCTTTAAATTGTACCCATATAAACGAGTTAATTATGTGGCATCCAAAAGCCCTGATTCTTTTACTCTTATGGGAAAGACGCCTAAAGGTCAGATGAAGGTTTTTACGTGGAATATACTAGTATTAACGTGTTGTGACGAAGGGAAGAGATGTTTCGCTGCGTACTGTTGGTAGCATTATCGTTATTATATTACTGGATTGCACTGCAAAATCGTCGCCATCTTTTATCAACATAGATTGTTGGTGAGTACCCATATGATTTACATATTTTGATAGTTCTCTTACCACTCATCCTCTCTTTCCTTGTAAAAAAAAAAAAAGAGGCCCACCATGCGTATGTAGGCTTCTAGCTGTAATCCCTAGGCTAGTAGGCTACATATGTACAGTAGTACATATACTACATTTATTTTTTAAGGCTAATTTTGTACAATAACTTTAAAACTGTCTTGAATTTAGTTTTAGGTGATAGTTGAAAACATATTTGGTGTTTGAACTAAAGTAGGCAGTTATAAACATTGGAATAGTGGTCTTGGGTCGGTTAACTAATAAAGTAGGCAGTTTTAAGCAATTTTTGAGGGGGGTATCAGGATAACACGGGTATTTACTTATCACGGGGGGGTTCTGGGCCCTATCCCCCGTGAATAACGAGGCCCCACTGTAGTACATATTGCCATCCAGCAATTTTTTTAACATGAAGGTATATAGCTTTGTTAAATGAGATCATAAGATTTAATATTACAGTCAAACCTCAGTTTTTGTACACCTCTCTTTTCGTACGTTTTGGTTTTTGTATACTTTTTTTTCTACAAAATTTTGTCTTTGTTTTCGTATGTTTCCTCAATTTTCGTACACTTGGAAATGCTCCATCATTTTTCGTGACCCATTCTGCTTTTGTGTTAATTGTTTTTGTGCTTTTTTTTTATTTGAGTGCAACTGCTAAATAAGCCCTCTTAGGGCCAAAGAAAGTTCCAAGTGCTAGCCCTTCAGTAAAAAAAGGAGAGAAACACTAGAGAATTTAAGAAGAACTCGTAGCAAAGTGTTGGAGGAAGTTGCTTGCTGATCTCAGTGAGAAAATGCCTGCAACAACTGCTGTTTGTGAATTTAAGGCCAGCAGAGGCTGGTTTGAAAAATTTAGAAAGCGAATGGGCATTCATATTGTGTCTACTCCAGGGATTAAGGACATGTTTGCAAAGTGGAATTATGTAAAAAATTTTGTGTGAATTATCATCCCAACAAAGAAGTTGTAATCCATGTATCCAACATTTTTAATGACAATGCTGCGTTTAATTTTAGACATTTTAAAGAAATGCCAGAAACAAATGTCTCTGGACAGTTTTGTTGTGCGACAGGGGCCCAATAACTCTCAAGCTGGTCCTAGTACCAATAAAAAATGAGAAGGGGAAATAACTTCAGATAATGCTTGTAAAAACAAAGAGAAGTAACCCCAGACAGGTCCTTGATACTTGAAGTCCTCCTGGAGTGAGATTGCCTTTCCAAACACTAAACCTCTCCCTCTCCTCCCTCTCACCTCCTCTCCTTCTTTCATACTAACAAGTGTTTTCCATAACGGTAAGAGGGATGTAAAATGTTCATTTATTTATTTTATTAGTCTTTTATATTTGTTTCTCATTGTTTCCTGTATGTAAAACTGTGTTTATTCCTTATAAATTGTATTTTTTAAAATATTTTTGTACGTCTGGAATGCATTACGTAATTGTATTTAGATTATTCCTTGTGGAAATTATTGTTTTGGTTTTTGCACGTTTTGGATTTTGTGGGAGGTTCTGGAAGGAATTATGTACAAAAACTGAGGTTCCACTATTTTTTTAAAGTGACAATTTAATTATTTGCATGATTCAGTCTTTCAGCAAAGTGATTAGAATGATCTGGGATCATACAAAATTAGAAGGTTCTTGTTTTCAATTTGTAATACATGTAAGCTATATGTAATCACTGGGTAAGTCACTTATACAAAAGTGACATTTTTATAATAAAATATAAGTTTCATACATTCAACTTCCCTGTCAGATATATACTTAGCTATAGACTCCGTCGTCCCCGACAGAAATTCAAATTTCGCGGCACTCACTACAGGTAGGTCAGGTGATCTACCGCCCTGCCCTTGGTGGCAGAACTAGGAACCATTCCCGTTTTCTATCAGATTTTCTCTGTTGCCGGTGGTGTCAACATTGTTGTTACTACCTCCTGACTGGAATTCTTTTTTCAACGCAATTGATCTTCTTTCAACGCAATTGATCTTCTTTCGGTCGACTTTTGGTGACGTACTTGGATTGTTGTTTTGGCATTCGCTATCGTGGACTTGTTTTTGGACTTGCTTTTGGATTTTTCTTAAAAATGTCTGACTCGAGTGTTGGTGTGAGAGTGTGTGTGAATGAAGGCTGCAAGGTGAGGATGCCGAAGGCTTCGGTAGATCCTCACACTGTATGCCGACGTTGTAGAGTTGTTGAATGTTCTTTGGCTAACACCTGTAATGAATGTGAAAGGTTGAGTGCTGAAGAATGGAAGACTCTAACTTCTTACTTGAAGAAGTTAGAGAGAGACAGAGTGAGGAAAGCGGCTTCTAAAAGCCTAAGTAGATCTAGATCTAATGAACTTTTATCTAGTTCTGTAGCTGCTTCTCCTCATAATATGAATTATTCTCCCTCTGTATCAGGCCGAGCACAGTTTGCAAATCCGACAGATTCTGCATCGGAAATTGCAGACCTGAAAGCTTCCCTTCAAAGGATGCAAGAAAAAATGGCGGCTTTAGAAGGTAAGCAAAGTGATGGTGATATTTCTAGTGATGTAAGTGTCCCCAGTGTAGTGGAGGGGGCGTCTGGTCGGCTCTGCGACACTCCCAGGCCTAGACCTCTTCCAAGCTCCCTGGCCCAGAGGAGAAGGAAAGTCGAAAGCCTTACTGAGGTTGTGGAGATTCCCCACCGATCAGGCGTCCCTTCGGCAGGCTCTGTATCGCCTCAGACTGCCAGGGACCGCTATGGAAAAAGCGTCCTGCGTGAGTGCTTCTCTTCTTCAGGATCTCCCTCACCGAAACGCGGGTGGAAGGACACGAATCTTTCTCGCCCATTGAAGAGGAACTGGAAAGAGCCTGCTTTAGATTCTAGCCCCGAGCGCTTTTCAGAAGAAGCGCCGCCTTCGGTTATCAAGAGAGCTAGAAAAGAGTCGACTCCCTTTGCTGCAAGGGAACCTCAAGCGCCTTCCAGATCTCCCTCTCCTCCTTATGAAGAGTAAAGAGAGCCTTCGACCAAGAAGATCCGGTTAAATCTACAGGAGCAGCTAGCTTCTTTGGTGGGAGCCCTATCCAAAGAGCCTCCTCGTAGAAAGGACAATAAGCTGCCTATCAAAAGGTCTAGACACCGATCTCCTGCCAGGCGCAACGAACTCTCCAGGGAAGATGTCGCACAGGCGGCCATCTCTGTTGGGAACGAAGCACTGGACAGGCGAGAGGAAGAAGAGGAAGAAGCGCCAGCCAGGCGCCAGGCAACACCTGAAAGGGATTCGCTGTACAAGAGAGAAGTTTTCGCAGGGCGTGAAGAGCCAACCAAGCGCAAGGCGCCAGATTTCAACCAGGATCCTTCCAGGCGCCAGACGGCAACCAGGCGCGAGGCGCCAGCCAGGAACGAGGCGCGAGGCACCAGCCAGGCGCGAAGAGCCTGATAGGCGCCAGGCACCAATTAGACAAGAATCGCCAGTGATTAGACATAGGGAGGCGATGTCACTTAGTCCCTCGCCTATGAGAAGTCCTTCGCCTTCGGAAAGAGTGAAGTCGAAGGAAGATACTTGCGATAAAAGAGATCATTCTCCTTCTGACCCTCTCGAGCTAGAGGAAGAGTCAGAAGATGAGGCTCCAAGTAAAGAAGGACTATCGAATTATAAAGTTCTAACGGCACTCCTTCTTGAAGAATATGGAGATTCTCTGACCCCAGCTGCTCCTCCTTCTCCGCGCTCTCTCTTTTCGAGTGCTAAAGCTCTGAAGTCGTCGTCCTTCCTTAAAATGAGACCGGCCATATCAATGAAGAGGGCCCTCCAGTCTCTCGGTTCCTGGATACAATCGAAGAAGGAACTGGGGAGGACGGTGTTTTGTATGCCTCCGGCCAAACTGACGGCCAGAAGAGGCATATGGTACGAGACTGGAGAGAACATGGGACTGTCTCTTCCTGCTTCGGCGAAATCTGACTTCTCGAGTCTAGTAGACTCATCGAGGAGGCATGCCTTAAACTCGGCTCGAGCGACATGGGGACTTTCTGAATTGGATCACCTCCTCAAGGGGCTTTTCCACGTCTTGGAAGTGTTCAATTTCCTGGATTGGTTCCTTGGGGTTTTGGCCAAAAAGACCCATGAAGCAGAAGGCCTAAACCCAGAAGTTTTGCTGAGCATCCTGGCATGCATAGATAAAGCGGTCCAGGATGGTTCGGGAGAAGTCACACCTCTCTTTGGAGCGGGGATTTTAAATAAGAGAGCGGTTTTCAGTTCATTCTTGACTAAAGCCGTCTCTCCCTTGCAGAGAGCCACTTTACTTTTTGCTCCATTATCAGAGCATTTGTTCCCTTCTCAGTTAGTGAAGGATATTTCTCATTCTCTAACTGAGAAGGCGACTCAGGATCTGCACATGCAATCGTCGAAGAAGAATTAGACCTGTGGTCATTGAAGACAAGAAAGGGGCTCGTACATCACAACAGCCCTTTCGAGGAGGCCCTCCTTCTAGAGCAACCTCCAAAAGGAAAGCTACGGAAAAACGAGGAAGAGCTTCCTTCCGACCCTTTAAAAAGGGTAAATGAGATCGAGATCCTCCAAACACCAGTAGGTGCCAGGCTACAGGAATTTGCGGAAGCCTGGGCATGGATAGGAGCCGAGACCTGGTCGCTGTCAGTCATCAAGAAGGGATATTACATCCCCTTCAAGGACAGCCCTCCCCTGATGTCAACAGCGAGGGAACTGTCCGCCAGATACAAGGACCCTGTACTGAGGGATACTTTTCGACAAATGGTGGAACAAAGGTGGGACAAGAGGGCAATCGAACTAGTATTGGATCACAACTCCCCGGGGTTTTACAATCGCCTTTTTCTAATTGTGAAGGCTACGGGGGGATGGAGACCAGTCCTAGATGTAAGTGCACTGAACAGATATGTGGAGAAGGGAGAAGTTCAGTATGGAAACATCTGCATCAGTCCTTTCAGCCCTACGCCAAGGAGACTGGATGGTATCTCTCGATCTTCAGGATGCCTATTTCCATGTCCCGATTCATCATTCGTCAAAGAAGTACCTTCGTTTCATGATGGAGGGAAGGATCTATCAGTTCAGGGCCTTGTGTTTCGGCCTGTCCACAGCCCTTCAGGTTTTCACAAGCCTGATGATGAATGTGGCAAGATATCTGCACCTAAAGGGAATAAAATAAACATCTCCCTCTACCTAGACGACTGGCTCATCAAAGCCAGATCGCAGAGACAGTGTTTGGAGGACCTTACAACGACACTAGACCTTATAAGGTCACTAGGATTAATCGTAAACTTCGAGAAATCTCAGATGATCCCCAACCAGAACATGGTTTATCTGGGGATTCGGATGGATTCTCGGGGTTTTCGAGTTTTTCCTTCTCAAGAGAGAATCACAAAAGGTTGCGGAAAAGTCTCTAGCTTCTTAGGGAAGGAGCGCAGTTCAGCGAGGGAATGGTTGAGCCTTCTGAGGACCCTTTCCTCGCTGGAACAGTTCTTTCCTCTAGGAAGACTTCATACCCGTCCCCTACAATTCTTCCTAAAAAGGGTTTGGAACTGGAAGACAGGACAGCTCACCGACACATTTCCGATTCCTCTAGAGGTGAAAGATCACTTAAAGTGGTGGTTGCCCCCTCTAGAGGAAAACAGAGGTGTGTCCCTGGAAATTCGGAACCCAAACCATGTATTGTATTCCGACGCGTCGGAGACGGGGTGAGGTGCAACCTTGGGAACAAGAGAAGTGTCAGGCACCTGGTCAGAAGAGCAGGTATCATGGCACATCAACTGCAAGGAACTCTTAGCCATACATCTTGCTCTAAAGGGCTTCGAGCCGATAGTCAGAGACGGGGTAGTTCAGATAAACTCAGACAACACCACCGCTCTGGCTTACATACGGAAACAAGGCGGGACTCACTCGTTCTTTCTCTACGAGTTAACGAAAGACCTTCTAGTATGGGCACATCAAAGGAACATCATTCTACTGACAAGATTTGTCCAAGGAGAGAGGAACGTGAGAGCGGACAGGCTGAGCAGGAGGTTCCAGGTCCTTCCCACAGAATGGACCCTCCACTCATAAGTGTGTCAGAGCCTCTGGTCACTTTGGGGGAGACCTCAAATAGACCTGTTCGCCACGTTCCTCTCCAAAAGGATAAGCACCTTTTGCTCATTGATAGAGGACCCCAGAGCATTTGCAGTAGACGCCCTTCTCTTAGATTGGTCGGGACTAGATGTGTACGCCTTTCCCTCATTCAAGATCCTGGGGGAAGTGCTCAGAAAGTTCGTGGCCTCAAAGGGGACAAGAATGACTCTGATAGCCCCATTTTGGCCAGCTCAAGATTGGTTCACAGAGGTAATGGAGTGGACGGTGGACTTCCCCAGATCTCTTCCAAACAGGACAGATCTGCTCAAACAACCCCACTTCGAGAGGTATCATCAAAACCTCCCCGCTCTTGTTCTGACTGCTTTTCGACTATCGAAAGACTCGTCAGAGCGAGGGGCTTTTCTCGCAAGGCTGCAAGCGCAATCGCTAGAGGCCTCAGATCGTCTACAATGCGAGTATATCAATCGAAGTGGGAGGTGTTCAGAAGTTGGTGTAGGTCGAAGAAGCTGTCCTCCTCCAATACCTCTGTGACCGAAATTGCCGATTTCCTTCTTTTCCTGGAAGAGAAATCTCATCTTTCTGTGTCAACCATAAAGGGGTACAGAAGTATGCTCTCAGCCGTATTCAGGAATATAGGCCTAGAATTGGCTGACAATAAGGATCTGCACGATCTAATTCGGTCATTTGAGATGTCAAAGTCAAAATAACCAAGAGCTCCGAGCTGGAATCTGGACGTAGTCCTAAGATTCCTGACTTCGGAAAAATTCGAACCTCCTCATCGGGCCTCCTTTCGAGACATTACAAGAAAGTGCTTGTTTCTGTTGTCTCTTGCTACGGCGAAAAGAATTAGTGAACTGTACGCCCTAGAGTCTCGTGTAGGGTTTAAAGGAAACTCTGCCATCTGTTCGTTTCAGACTCTGTTTCTAGCGAAGAACGAGAATCCTTCAAAGCCCTGGCCCAGGAGCTTTGAAGTAAAGGGCCTTACTAACCTAGTAGGAAGGGAGGCAGAAAGGTCCCTTTGCCTGGTCAGAGCACTAAAATTCTATCTAGATAGAAAGAAGCAGATGGGGGTTCTCAACAAGGTCTATGGTGCTCTGTAAAGGACCCGAAAAGACCTATGTCGAAAAATGCCTTGGCCTTCTTTGTTAGAAGCGTTATAACGGAGGCACATAATAACTGCCCAGATGACTCCTTTAAACTTTTGAGAGTAAAAGCTCACGAAGTTAGAGCAGTCGCGACGTCTCTTGCTTTCCAAAGAAATATGTCGCTAAAGAATATCTTGGAAGCGACATATTGGAGATGCAATTCGGTTTTTGCATCTCATTACTTGAAAGATGTTCGGGTAACTTACGAGAAATGCTTTTCTCTAGGTCCGTTTGTATCAGCAGATACGGTCCTAGGTATTGGAGCAAGCACCGATCCTTAATTTTATTATACGTGCGTAACCCTCTTGTTGGATTGAAGGGAGTGTCGGATGTCGCACAGGTGGCCGTCACTTTGGCTCAGTAAGGAACTCGGGTGGTATCTGACTATTAGAGGGGTACAAAATTTTTTTTTTGTACTTTAAAGTGTGCGTCTTGACTGTGTGATTCGAGTTATTGGTTGTTTGTGAGGAGTTTGGGGGATAACTCTTGAACATCTTAGAACTAACACAGGTGTGAGGATCGGGTGGTCGGGATCGGTTGTGTGCTCCTTAAATAAGGCGTGTTGTCATGTTAGTGGATTAGCACCCATTGACAAATGCCAGTCAGGCTCTGCCAAGTAAGTAGATAAGACCCCATCGACAGACCCACAAGAACTCTTGGCCACAGATCAATATCTCGCTAAGGCTCTTGAGGCGAAGCAGACTCCTAGGCAGTAGCCACGAAGTCTTCCGCCTAATCAGGTAGGAACCAAGGTCTATAAATACCTACAACATATGTTGTTTACCTGTCTATTTCAGTAGTTAGCTGTCTCTTACCCTCCACCAAAGGGTGCCAATCAGCTAAGTATATATCTGACAGGGAAGTTGAATGTATGAAAATGATATTGTTATGATACAATAAAGTTTCATACATACTTACCTGGCAGATATATACGATTAATGGCCCACCCAGCCTCCCCGCAGGAGACAGGTGGAAGAGAGAAAATCTGATAGAAAACAGGAATGGTTCCTAGTCCTGCCACCCAGGGCAGGGCGGTAGATCACCTGACCTACCTGTAGCGAGTGGCGCGAAATTTGAATTTCTGTCGGGGACGACTGAGTCTATAGCTAAGTATATATCTGCCAGGTAAGTTTGTATGAAACTTTATTGTATCATAACAATATCATATTTTGTATATACTTATCCAGTAATTACATGATCAGAGTCCTCCCTCCCTCCCTCCCCTCTGATGGACATTATGCATAAAACAGAATGAGGTGATTATGTAAGTCGTTCCTAATATTGCCGTTATGTGGCGGCACTGAATGCCTACACTGAGGTATTGAAGCACTACCTGCGAAATTTGAATTTAGGCTGCCGTACATGGAAAACTATAAACTACCTATATGGAATTACTGGGTAAGTACATATATAGTGTTCCCCCCGTATTCGCGGGAATAGCTCGAACCCACGAATAGTTGTAGAACTCCCCTCTAAAAATGCTTACTTCTACCTATCTTAAAAGCATACGTAAAGTATCATCCTACATTAATTATACCATTGAATTGGTATTATTAATATAATTTCAAAGTCATCTGAAACATTTTACTATTAGAAATGTATAAACAGCCAATAACAGAGAGAGAGAGAGAGAGAGAGAGAGAAACTCCTTACATATGAAAAGATTGAAATGGACTTCTATTGGCAACACTTCTTCCCCTCCCATAAATAGATACGGTATATCTTTTCCAGAGAAAGAGAGGGCTGAATGAGTATCTATTTGTCTGTCTATCAATTCTTTTGTAGAGAGAGAGAGAGATAAAAGAAGGAAGAAATCGAAACACCAAATGTATACCTTCTGTAACATCATACATCAAATTTACCTTAAATTATTATCATATTACTGTATTAATCTTAGAGATTGTATTAATATAATTTCAGAGTAATTTTAAACATTGGTACCCTTAAAGGTATATACGTACATACATACATACTTCTAACACTTGCAGCCAAGAGAGAGTGAGGAGAGTTACCACTATGACATATGTATCGTAGAGAGAAGAGAGAGAGAGAGAGAGAGAGAGAGAGAGAGAGAGAGAGAGAGAGAGAGAGAGAGTTGTCCTTACAGTATTTAAAAGAGTGAAATGGAAAGATTATTGTATTTAAAATACTCATATATGAATTTTATAATTAGTTATAGTATTATTATTATACATTTGGTTCCGACACGTAATACAAACCCTTGGTCTTTTGTCTTTTAACATATGGAATGGAATCAGCGCCAGCTGGAACCGGTCATAAGCTTTTGAACAAGGTGGTTTGGTAGTTAACTGCGTGTCTGATAGTCGGGAGTCCCGCCCGACTGGGAGGTGAAGATTCACTTTGCTTTCGGCCGCCATCGGAACAAGACGTGCTCTTTGCTGCTCTGCCCACTGTGTCGTATACTTGGTTTACTTCTCTACGAAGTTCATCACTACTTTTTCTCTAACCCTGTAGTACCTGTGCGTGTGAAAGCTTGCAAGTACTTGGTTTTTTCTTTGTTTACCCCATTATTCGTGGTAATGGAAGGCCATGAGCGCTTCTACATGCCTTCGGAGGACCCGCTGCCGCCCAAACAGGTTAACCCGGAGCTAGCTAGGCTAACCCCGGGTGTGTCTCTTCAACACCTGCTGGCTGATAACCTCTGGTTCTCACAGCAAGAGGCACTGGCTTTGGAATTGACTGCTATGGCAGCGTTCCAAGCAGTCTCCTGGCTGGACCTGTGGTCCCTCACAGTGTCCAAGGTCGTGGCCTCCTCAGGAAACATCACTCCCGAAGGAGACCCGGCTTTCGGGAGATTGTGTCAGTCTGGGGGTAGGGTGATCTCCTACCTGGCCCACCAGACGGCCAACCTGTGGGCCAACCTGGTACTGAGATGTAGGGACGCAGTCCTCGCTTGAGTTACCAGGTCAGCAGGACGCGAGGCAGCTTTGGGTCTGAGAAACGGACCAGTGCTGGGTTCCCCCTCTCTCTTTCCCAGAGAGATGGTGGACGCTGCGGTGGAACAGCGGCGCACTGAGGACAGTGACTGCCTAGTCCACCAGGCAGTCTCGAAGGTGACTGGGCAGCCTCGAGCCACTGCAGCTAAGCCTCGGAGCTTGGCTAGCGCTTCCTCTGCGGCTAAGACCCAGGCTTCGACTTCTGCTGTAAGGAGTGACCGTCAGCCCTCCTCCCAGTCCTCCTTCTCCCGAGGTGGAACCGGGAAGAAGTCAAAGAAGGGGAAACGCTAGAGATGGCGTTCCCCCTCACCTGCTGCTGGAAGTGTTGGGGGGGCCTGGCAAGCCATTGGGTGGGCAACTTGGCAGTGCTACGGAGCCAAGACCTGGATAGTGGAATGTCCTTCGGGAGTGATAATTGCTACCCTTCGAGTCACGGCCACCCCTCACCTCCAACCCGGTCCGTCTTCGGACGTACGTCCCCGGTTCTGCCAGGGACGTAGCGCTTCAGCAAGAGGTAGACGCCATGCTGAGCAAACGAGCTGTGGAGATTGTACGGGATCAGTTGCTGGGCTTCTACAGCCGACTTTTCCTGGTGGAGAAGTCTTCGGGGGGGCTGGTGCCCGGTGATAGATCTCCCTCCCCTGAACCGATTCGTTCGCCAGACTCGGTTCACGATAGAAATGGCACGCTCCGTGCTCGATTCTGTCAGGGAGAACGACTTCATGCTTTCTGTGGACCTGAAGGATGCGTATTTCCAGATACCCATCCACCAGTCCTCCAGGAAGTACCTTCGCTTCATCCTTGATGGGACGGTGTACCAATTCAGGGCACTTTGTTTCGGTCTCCCAGCCGCCCCACGTGTTCACGCGAGTGTTCACTCTGGTATAGGCTTGGGTCCACTCGGTAGGGATACGTCTCTTGAAGTATCTCGACGATTGGCTGGTCCTGGTGAGCTCCCGCTCGCAGTTGCTACAGGACAGAGATCGACGACTCGAATTCTGTCACGATCTCGGGATCATGGTGAGCTTCGAGAAGTCGATCTTGAGCCCAAGCAGAGGATGAAGTACCTGGGCATGCTGAACGACACGGTAGCAGGGCGAGTCTTCCCAACAGACTCGCGGATCAGCAGGTTCAGGGAGGTAGCCGGACCGTTCCTGTCCCTACAGGAGCAGCCAGCTCAGCAGTGGCAGGTCGTGATCGGTCACTTGTCGTCTCTCGAGAAGTTAGTCCCTCACGGGCGTCTTCACCTGCGGTCTTTTCAGTGGAGGCTAAAGGAGTGTTGGTCACAGGAAAGGCACCCGCTGTACTTCCCCATGCCTCTCACGGAGGAGGTGAGGCAGGACCTAGCCTGGTGGCTGGACGACAGGAACCTCGTAAGAGGAGTGCCCCTTCGCACTCCCCCCCCGGAGATGGTTCTGTTCTCAGGCGTGTCGACCGAGGAATGGGGCGCACACCTGGAGGAGTTGCTGGCTGCAGGTGTGTGGGATCATCACGACAAGCACCTTCACATCAACTTCCTGGAGCTCAAGGCAGCGTTCCTCGCTCTCCAAGAGTTCCGGGAACGAGTGATGGGACACTCAGTGGTGTTGATGAGCGACAACACCATGGTAGTGGCATACGTCAACAAATGGGGGCCTAGTGGCTCTCCCGTTGCACCAGTTGACGTTGCAGATGCACAAGTGGACCGTAGCCCACTCGGTAGAGCTGTCAGCCAGATACATTCCAGGCAAGAGGAATGTAGTGGCAGACAAGCTCAGCTGTCGGAATCAGGTGATAGGGACCAAGTGGTCCCTTCACCCAGGTGTGGCGGAAAGACTCTTCGACCTGTGGGGGCGTCCAGTCGTGGATCTGTTCGCCACCTGGCACAACAGAAAACTTGAGGTTTTCTACCCAGTTGTGCCGGACCTACGGGCAGCTGCAGAGGATGCTCTTCAACACCCGTGGGACAATCTCTTCGTGTATGCCTTTCCCCCGTTCTGTCTGATTCGCAAGGTGATCAGCATGGTGCTGGTCACTGCGAATCTTTGGATGATTCTGGTGGCACCCAAATTGCCCCAGGCCGTTTGGTATCTGGACCTGCTGGCTCTTCTCACTGTAGCACCGAGAGAGATTCCCCACTTCTCGCCGAGCAGCAACAGAGATGGCTGGGTACTTCAGGCAGTCCTCTGCAGCTGCATACCAGGGGAAGTGGTCCGTCTTCTGTGGTTGGTGTCGTGGACGGGGTATCTCTCCTCTCACAGCCATTCTTCAGCAGGTAGCGGATTTCCTCATCTTCCTTTGCCGAGAGAAGCTCCTCTCCGTCTCCGTAGTGAAAGGCTACAGAGCTGCCCTGGCCCTAATCCTTAAGCTGCGGGGAGTGGACATCTCCACTTCCATGGAGATCTCCCTCCTGATGAAGAGCTTTGAGAGGTCTTGCACACCCAGGGAACTCAAGCCCCCGGGGTGGGACATGACTCTCGTCCTTAGGAGTTTGACTCGAAGACCTTTCGAGCCACTCAGGGAGTCATCAGACAGGGATCTGACCCTCAAGACAGTCTTTCTGCTGGCCCTGGCATCGGCAAAGAGAGTAGGGGAACTTCATGGTCTTTCATTCGATGTAAAGCACACAAGGGGATGGGGATCAGTGACGCTCGATTTCGTCCCGGATTTTGTAGCGAAGGCTCAGAACCCTTCGGTCCCTGACGACCGGTTCGAGTCCTTCACGATCACCTCCTTGAAGGACTTCACCAACAATGATGCGGATGAGATGCTGCTTTGTCCTGTGAGGGCACTACGGCGCTATCTGAAGAGAACTCGCCACCTCAGGCCTGAGTGTCGACGCCTCTTTGTTAGCACCGGGGTTACCAAGAAGGAGGTGTCCAAGAACACACTTTCTTTCTGGCTTCGTGAGGTGATCAGGAAGGCGTACGCTTCGGATAGGAGTGACGACACCCGTACCCTTCGTCCGAGAGCCCATGAAGTCAGAGGTATTTGTCCAACCCTTGTGTTCCGCAAGAACTTCTCCTTGGCACAGGTGCTGAAGGCAGGGGTTTGGGCCAACGAGACCACCTTCACATCTTTTTATCTTCAGGATATCGCCCACAGGTCCTTGGGCACCTTTTCCTTGGGACTTTTGGTGGCTGCTCATCAAGTTGTGTAGCTTACCCAGCTCCCTCGCCGGACAGAACAGCATCGCATCCTTGTGAGACTGCGTGAATGGACGAGTGAATGAGAGTGCGACTGGCTTCTCTTCCTCCCCCTTTCTCTCCTCTACCTGTGGGCAGAGGGCTGCAGTCGTCACTACGCTGGACAGGAGGCTGATGCAGGTACGCCACGCAACCAAGCTCCGTCCTGTCCCTTTCGTTAGGGATAGGAGCGGTTATCCACCACTCCCGTAACAAGGGGGGGAGTGGACGCCAACAAGAGACAAACCCATGACCATATATTTGGCTCTTGAGTAGGAACTAGTTCTTGCTTGCTATTCATAAGGGGCACGCTTGCCTCCCTCTTATGAATTTGGTCCAGAGGTCTGACCACTGATCCTGCGGTGCACACCCCGATCAGCTGGGCAGAGGCTAGGATACCTCCCTCTCCTCTTACGACCAGGTAGGGAACCAAGGTCGGACGTACACCAGTCTGTTCATAAGACTCAGATTCCACCCACCAATAAGTGAGTCTTCCATATGTTAAAGGACCGAGGGTTTGTATTACGTGTCGGAACAAATCACAATTTGTTGAAAATCGTATTTTTCCTAACTATAAAAACTTGAGGTCCTTTACACATAGTCTCACCTCATGCCACCCCTCACTCTGTTCCTGGCCTAAAGCAAAGTGAATCTTCACCTCCCAGTCAGGCGGGACTCCTGACTATCGAACAAGCAGTTAACTACCGAACCACCTTGTTCGAAAGCTTACGACTGGTTCCAGCTGGCGCTGATTACATTCCATATGTTAAAGAACCTCAGGTTTGTATAGTTAGGAAAAATACAATTTACGACAAATTGTGATATTATAGTATTATTGGAAAATATAAATAATAAACTTATTACATATATGTACCATAAAAATGATCTCATCTCAGTAAGAGAGAGAGAATTTGCATTAAAAACCATTAAATTCGGTGAACATTGTATGGCATTGTTCTCCTCCCCTGTCACAATACTTGACATATTTGACAGCTTCCGGAGCTCGAGCTTCTCTGAATTTGAAAGAAGGAAATGGATACAGAGAAAGACGAAGGGAAGAATTTTCATTTGAAATTACAGTTATGTTATTATTATTATTATTATTATTATTATTATTTGAAAATATTAATAAACACATACATCTACCATAAAAATTCTCTCATCTCAGAAGAGAGAGGAGTTATTCTTACGTAAGTGAAATGGAAAGGTTATTTTTATTTCTTTAAAATCCTACCACACACGAATTTTGTAATTATTAATATTATCAATAATTGAAAATATCAATAAACATATTACATACTAGTACCATAAAAATTCTTTGTTCTTATGCGAACAAAACTTCGGTCCTAACAGTAGCATAATTTCTAGCTCCTAGCTGGATCCAGTTAAAAAGCAGATGAAAGCAAGGAATCTTGTGATATCTGGCACCGCATGCGTAGCTCGGGAGAGGAGTGGTCAAGGACCATGGCGCTACGCCAGTCTTTCTTTTGACTGCCTGGGCGAGAGTCGTGTTAACCTCTCTTGGCCTTTTCCCGGTTCATTGCCTGTTTCGCTTGTTTGTGTGTGTGTATTTGGCTGATAATATGGCTTCTTCTGCTCCTTCTCGGCATCAACGGATGTGCTCCGGAGTTCCAGGTTTTCCGTGTTCTCATTTTTTGGCTTCGGCAGTGACTGACCCTCACATAATGTGCAGTAGGTGTCATTCTAATTTTTGTACTATAACGAATCCTTGCACGGAATGGCGGGCATGGCCTAAACAGCAGTGGTAGTCGTTTTATGGCAAGAGAGAACATCGGAGGGTTTCGACTCTTCCTACTTGGGAGGGTTTTTCGCCTCTTCCCGATGTTGCGTCTCCTGCAGTAGTCAACCCCCATAGTAGCGTTTTTCCTGTGTCTCCTTCCTTTTCTTCCATTGATTTGTTGCTGGAAGTATTGGGAGGCCATCAGGCTGATGTTTGTAATGTAGCCCCTTGTTCCTCGGGAGTTAATTTGATTCCCGAGAAGGGTGAGGCTTTTTCATCAATCTCTTTTCTTCCAGAGTCGGAGGCTTCCAAAATGGCAGCTATTTGGAAGACGCTTGGGCTAGGGGGTCCCCCGTCCCTGGAGGGGTTGCTATGTGTCAGCCATGTTGTTGACGTCACGGGATCCGTCTTTGTGTATTCCTCCGCCAGTGGTATCTGATTCCCCTCGCACTGAGGGGAAGCCGTGACGTCACCACCACTTGTGACGTCACTCCCATCGATGATCTCTCTCCCAGTTGTCTCCTCTGATCTGCCTCTCTCAGCCGTGACGTCATCCCTGCTGCCCAGTTCGCTACATCTCCCTTCCTTGTCATCGGTCATCGAAGCCTTCTCTGGCACATCAGTCTGAGGTTATATGCCAGGCAGTGCTTCAGAGGTTGGACTCTTGTTTTGGATGTCAAGTTGGCTGCCTTATCGGTTAGGAGACTAGTAGGAAACGTGTTGCTTCGTCCCCGCCTCCTGAGAAGAGTTTGCATAAGAAACCAGTGCTGTCTTCCCCTCCCTCTTGCCCCTCTATGCCCCGTCGGCATATCAAGCGCTGGAAGGCTAAGGACTTTGCCCTTTCTTGGCCTATGAGGGAGGAACAACACTGACATGTTCCCGAGAGTGCTGGTTTTTCGGGCAGTGTTAGTGTTCCTTCCCATGTGCAATCTGCAGGGGATGCTTTGTCCTCTGCTTCGAATCACAGACGTGTTACACCCCTCCCCCCTCGTCTGTGCGCATCGCCAGCGTGTTGCAACCCCCATCCATGCACATCACATATCACGAGCATGTTGCAACCTCCCCTGCCCGTGCACATGATGTAAGTGCTCCTTCTTCTCCAAGGCCTATTCGTCGCCGTAAGGATCTCAAGGTACCTGTCAAGAGGTCGAAGGTAGTGAGTGCGTAGTTGGTGCAGCAGGAGTGTTTGCCTGCCTCTCTCACTGGTGCTTCCAAGAGTTCGACTAGGGGATTCTCCTTCGATCTTGAGTGTTTGGGATTCCCCCGCTTGTCACGTACGTATGTCCGCCACGCCCGTGACCATTCATGGACATGTTAATGAGTCATCTGTTAGGGTAAGTGATGTTCCTAGTGTTATAGTGGGTTCGTCTCGGAAGCCGACGCATGGACCCAGCCCAGACAGGTTAGTTGGGGTTTCGGGCTGTTTGGCTGCTAACCCTTCCATTAATTTTAGTAGGAAAGGTGCCTTAGAGGAGCCTGCACATCCTTCTCATTGTCGGTCTCCATTGCTGGAGCAGGATGAGGGAGACACGCAAGAGTTTTTGTCTTCCTTTTCGGAAGTTGTTGATCTCATTTGTGGGTTTAACAATTTGGAAAATAGGACTCAGGCTCGGTCGTCTTACATTCCTTGCTTGGAAGCCTTAGTGGGAGCTACTCAGGACCCCAAATCATCTCTTCAGTTTCCTTTGTCGGGGCATGTTCAGTTGGTCTTGCAGAAAGTTAACACCTCTGTTTCGGATCGGGATGGTTCACTTCCCTCTAGGGGCTCTACCAAGCTACTACCCCCGCCTCTCACAAGACATAGGAAGTACTATGCTACGAGCTCTGCTGTTTTGTTGTCACACCATCTTAACCCAGACGTTGTTCGCCTGAAGGCGGGATTGACTTTGGAGCAGGTAAGGTCGATGGCTCCATCCTTGTCTCTGCAAAATGCCTCGGCATTGGAATCTACGGTGGCCTCCATGTTGCAGATGGTTTCTTGGCTGGACTTCTGGTCTGTGGTTATTGCCAAGATAGCTTCCGACAGGTCCCCAGAAGGGTTGGTGAGTGCATCCTCGCTTGCCAGTTTGTTGCAGTCCGGGGCAAGGCGTTTTCATATTTGGCTCACCTCAGTGCTAATTTATGGGCTAACCTCCTCCTGATTAGAAGGGACGCAGCTTTGTCTAGGATAGAGAGATCGCTCGACACTGAGTCCTTGCTGGCATTGAGGAACGGAGATCTGTTGGAGTCCCAATATTTGTTTCCTCGGACAGAGCTCGACAATGCGATAGACCGGCGCTGGGCTGACACCAAAGACAGACTGGTGCACCAGGCCGTGTCTAAGTTGGAGTCTTGTCCTCGGAGATGTCCAGCTCCTCCTCCTCCCCTTGTCCAGCAGCAGTCAAGGAGATTGTTGCCTGGTAGGACGTCGAGGACTTCGAGTTCGGCAGGGCCTTCCCATTCGACTCAGCCTAAGTCAGAAGATCAACGTCCCTTTCGCTCTCGTTCCTTTAAGCCAAGAGGGGCCCAAGGGGCAGAGGTAAAGGGGGCCATCGGTAGGTTAGGCGCCTCTCCTTCTTTTGCACCTCGGGTTGGGGGGGTGCCTGGCGGGCCATTGGGCCAAGTGGCAGAGTTATGGGGTGGAGAAGTGGGTGGTAGATGTACTTCGGGTGGGATACCTACTGCCATTCGACTTCTCTCCTCCTCTGTCGGACAAGCCGCAGCTCAGGAAAGCATATCCTCCAGATTCTCTGAAGTTCTTGGCTCTTCAGGAGGAAGGGCAGAAAATGATGGACAAGAATGCAATAGAGGAAGTGGTGTGTCCGTTTCTGGGGTTTTACAGTCACATCCTCTTGGTGCCCAAGGTGTCGGGAGGATGGAGGCCTGTGATCGACTTATCCACCTTGAATCACTTCATCAGGAAGACACGGTTCAAGATGGAGACCTCGCGCTCGGTGTTGGCAGCCGTGAGGGAAGGCGACTTCATGCTGTCGATAGACTTGAAGGACGCATACTTCCAAATCCCTGTTCACCTGACGTCCAGGAAGTTCCTTTGCTTTTCTCTCGGGGACAAGGTCTTTGAGTACAAAGTCTTGTGCTTCGGGCTAATGACAGCCCCTCAAGTGTTCACAAGGGTCTTCTTTGTCATGTCAAGTTGGGCCCATGCTCAGGGGATCCGTTTGCTGAGGTACCTGGATGATTGGTTGGTCTTGGCAGTTTCCAGGGAAAAGCTGCTGCAGGACAGGAATCATCTACTTCGGTTCTGTCTGGAACTGGGCATCGTAGTCAACCAGGAAAAGTCGAACCTCGTACCCAGTCAAAGGATTCTCTACCTGGGCATGGTCATCAATACGACAGTGGCAAAAGTTTTCCCGTCGGATCAGAGATTGGAAAAGTTGCGGGTGGTGGCGCGCAACTTCCTGTCAGAAACACATCAGTCAGCTCATCAGTGGCAGGTTCTTCTGGGAGTGTTGTCTTCCCTGGAGAAGCTGGTCCTTCATGGGCGTCTTCATCTTTGGTTTCTGCAGTGGAGACTGGGAGAGTTCTGGTCTTTGGCAGGGGACTCTCCCCCTGTTAAAGGTTCCTCTGTCTCTGGAAGTGAGAGAAGACCTTCGTTGGTGGTTGGACGACCAGAATCTGTTGAAGGGTGTCCCTCTGCGTTCTCTTCCACCGGACTTCCTTCTGTTCTCGGACGCCTCCCTCACAGGTTGGTGGGCTCATTTAGGCGGCCTCATCGCTTCAGGCATTTGGAGTTTGGAGGACAAGCAGTAACATATTAACGTCTTGGAGTTGACGGCAGCCTTCCTGGGTCTGAAGGAGTTTTGGGGGAAGGTAGAAGGTCATTCTGTCGTTCTCATGTCGGACAACACCACGGTGATAGCGTATATGAACAAACAGGGAGGCCTGGTTTCACGTCAACTTCACGCCTTGACTGTAGAAGTTCACCAGTGGGCGGTCAGCAATTCGGTAGAGCTCTCAGCCAGGTATATCCCAGGCAAACGGAATGTGGTTGCAGACAAACTCAGTCGTCAGTATCAGATCTTAGGCACAGAGTGGTCCCTTCATCAAGTGGTGGCAGACAAGTTTTTCCAGATTTGGGGGAGACCCATGCTGGACCTTTTTGCGACTCGCTTCAACAGGAAGTGGAGATGTTCTGTTCAGTGGTTCCAGATCCTTTAGCATTGGCAGAGGACGCATTCCAACATCCCTGGGACAACCTGGAGGTGTATGCCTTCCCTCTGTTTTTTTTGATTTGTCAGGTTCTGAACAGGCTAATGAGTTCACAGGGTCTCAGGATGACTTTGTTAGCCCTTCTGTGGCCTCAAGCGGAATGGTTCCCAGATCTGCTGTCGTTGTTGTGAGAGGTTCCGAGGGAGATTACCCCTTGGCGACATCTCCTGTGTCAGCCCCATGTAGAAAGGTTCCACCAGTCTGTAGAATCCCTGTCTCTTCACGGTTGGAGGCTATCAAGTATCTCCTCCGAGCGAGAGGCTTTTCTCATAGAACAGCTGGGCATATGTCCAGCAGTCTTAAAAGTTGTCCTCCGCGGTTTACCAAGGCAAATGGGCAATCTACTGTGATTGGTGTTGTAAACGGGGTTTTTCTCCACTCGCAACCTCTATTCAGCAAATAGCAGACTTTTTAAGCTTCCTCAGAGACAAGAAACATTTGTCCGTTTCTGCCATTAGAGGCTACAGGGCGGCCATGAGTTTGGTGTTACGCCTTAAGGGTATCGATATCTCCCCTTCCTGGGAACTTTCCCTGCTAGTTAAGGGGTTTGACGTGGGATGTTTCCTTGGTTCTTAAGAGCTTCACTAAAAGTCCATATGAGCCCTTGAGTCGCTCATCGGACAGGAACCTGATGCTCAAGATAGTTTTCCTTCTGGCCTTGGCATCTTCCAAGAGGGTAGGGGAGCTCCACGGTCTGAGCTATGAGGTGAAGCACACCAGGAGTTGGGGTTGATGTCCTTCGAATTTGTCCCGGAATTTGTGGCCAAGACCCAACATCCTTCTGTGCTTGATGACAGGTTCACTTCGTTTTCCCATTCCATCACTGAATGACTTTGTGGGTGGTGATGCTCAAGAGCTTTTGTTGTGCCCTGTCTGGGCCCTGTGTTGCTATCTTAAAAGGACTCGGCACGTTAGACTAGGTGCCGCAGACTTTATGTTAGCACAGGCTGTACAAAGAAGAGGTGTTTAAGAATACATACTATCTCTTTTTGGATACGGGAAGCCATCAGACAGGCATACTTGACTCTTGATGATTCCACCACCACGTCTGTGCAGGTTAGAGCGCATGACGTTAGGGGTATTGGTCCCTTCCTGGCTTTCAAAAAGAACTTTGCTGTACATGGAGTGCTGAGTGCTGATACTTGGTTACGCCAGTCAACAATCACCTCCTCCTATTTTAAGAATGTTGCCCACAGATCTGCGGACACGTTTTCCCTGGGTCCTGTGGTGGCTGCCCAACAGGTTGTGTAACTCATAGTTACCCTTAACAGGGTACCTTTGTATCTTACCTAAGATGATTGTGTGGATGAGAGAATGAGTGAATTCGTTGGTCTCCTTTCTCTTGTACCTTTCCTTCTTCCTTCGGGCGGTTTAAGGAATAGACACGTCATTCGCTGGACTGGTCTGATACAGGTGAGTAAGGTAGTCATACTGATAGTGTGTTCGTGTAATATACAAATATCTTACCCGCTATTTGGTAGCATATGCTCCACTCCTTGGCAAGGAGGGGTTGGGAGTAATACAGACCCTGGTGTCTTGGGTTGTTATTGGACAGTTAAAGTTTCTCTTTGGTTCCCTATACAATGGTTCTCCCATATATCATTGTACATCACTCAGGTTCTGAGTGGTTAGATATCAATTTATCTAGCTTCTCAACAAGCTTCAGTCCCTCTCCAGAAATCATTTCTTCTGGAAGCTGGACTGGTGGGTAGGCCCCCAGCCAGTCTAGGATGTCTTGTACCTCCCTCCAAGTATGAGTCTATCCTATTGTTAAGACCGAAGGTTTGTTCGTGTATGAACAAATGACAAATTTTCTAAGACAATTTGTACTTTTCATAGCTACAAACCTGAGGTCTTAACATTATAGTGCCCGCCTCCAGCCACCCCTCTGTTTGTTAAGTCATCCTGAGTTGGGAAAGACTGGCGTAGCGGCGGGGTCCTTGACCACTCCTCACTTGAGCTATGCATGCGTCGCCAGATATCACAAGATTCCTTGCTTTCATCTGTTTTTTAACCGGATCCAGCTAGGCGCTAGAAATTATTCTATTGTTAAGACCTCAGCTTTGTAGCTACGAAAAATAAAAATTGTCTTGGAAAATATGTCATTTCGTCTCGGTGAGAGAGAGAGAGAGAGAGAGAGAGAGAGAGAGAGAGAGAGAGAGTGAGTTTATGTCTCTGTTCTCTCAGAAAATACTTCTAACACTTCCAGCGTGGCAAAAGAGAGAGAGAGAGTTATCCTTATTTAAAAGAGTGAAATGGATAGATTCCTGTATTTCTTTAAAATACTATCACATAATATGAATTTTCTAATTACAGTTATATTATTGTTATTATTTTATTATTGGAAAATATTAATAAAAATATAGTACATATTCTATAAAAATTCTCTTGTCTCAGCGAGAGAGAGAGAGTGATATAATTTAATTTTATTGAACTTACTAATACAGTACAGTATTAATCAATATTAATATTTGAAAATTAGTAAATCATTTTTGTACCATAAAAATGTATTTTTGTTCATGAAACTTACCTGTCAGATATATATATAGCTGTATTTTCTGAAGTCCGACAGAAATTAAAAGGACGGTTCCGGCACACACAGTGGTCGGCCAGGTGGTGTTAGTTACCCATGGCCCCTTGCCGCTGGGAGCGGGTATCAGGAACCAGTCCCATTTTCTATTCATAATTTTTCTGTCGCCGGTGCTGGAAACACCTGTTTTCAGTACCTCCGTCTTAGGATTTTGGAAACTTCATGGCCGCTAAATATCCTAATTGTCTTTTGATTTATTGACTTGGATTTGTGGCTAGGCATACGCTATCTTAAATTGTTTTGAATATGATTCATTTTTGTATATCTGAATCTAGTTAGGCTTAGTTCAGAGGGTGTTGTCTGCTAAGATAGGGTGTGGCTACCGAAAGCTTCGGTAGTTCCGCACTCGATATGTACGAGGGCTATGTGTCTTGCTTCTTTGTTTGAGATTTGTCATGTAAGGAGTGTGAGACTTTGTCTAATTCCATAAGGAAGACGTATGATTCATATGTACGCAATTAATCAGTAAACAAGTCAGGGTAGGCTAACCTACCTGTAGACTATTTTGCCTAACCCTGTAGTATGGCCTACGGGCTATAAATATGTCTCGTGAGGTAAATGCCCTTTACGTTATAGATCCATCTGTATCTTGGAATCTAAGGTGCTCGCTCTCCTATCATTGTGGTGAAAAGTGCTACTTCTGTAGTGTTACTCCTAACCCTGTAATGTTGCCTTCGGGCCATAAACAGTTTCTGTAGAGGGTATTGACCTTTCTCTGATACTCTATCGATTCGTAACTTAGAATCGAAAGTGCTGGCTTTGGAGAGCAAAAGTGAAGTGGCTAAGTGCAGTGACAGTGCCCCTTGTGTAGTGGAGGGTGCGTCAGATCGGCCTTATTTCGCCTCTAGGCCGGGACCTCTGCTTGACTCCCAGGAACAGGGAGAGGCATGTCGAAAGCCGAAGGAGGGTTACGAGGAACTCCCACCGATCTGACGTGCCTTCGGCAGACCTGAAGTTACTCCTAGGCTGCCAAAGTGCGTGCACGAATCCTGAAGGATTGCTTCTCGTCCTCCGAAGCGTCCTCCCCTGCGCAGGGGTTTGGAGCTTTCGGAAGGATCGCGCCCTCTAAATAGAAGCTTTATAGAAGAGGACGTTTCACGTCCTCTCTCTCGTCATGCGTTGCAGTGAGAAGTAAGAAGGCGAACGTCGCCTGAACTCGTGTACGTCTTTCCACCGAGAAAAGGGAAAGCAAGTAATATTGCACGACGTTTTGAGCGCGGACGTCCTAGCTTTGTTGCTGTAAGAATAAGAAGGCGTTCCCTCGCCCCGCGTATTCTCACACGATCAACCTTCACCTGAGACTGCTTCGTGCAGTCGGTTTTCTCTCCGAGATGTCTAATGCTCTTCCCTGAAGGCAGTTTCGGTTGCATTGACGCCTGTTAGGAGCGTGCCGCTTTTCTGCACGCTTTTTTTTTTTTTTGACGCTCGGCTTGGACGGGACGTTCGGATGGACGCCAGGCGCGCGCGCGGGTGCACGACCAAGCGCGCACCAGTAGACGCCGAGGCCGAGCGCGACGCCAGTGGATACCGAGCGCGAGCGGGGCGCGCCGAGAGTGCTCGACTGTCTCGCCAGTGGACGCCGAGCGTCGCTCGCTGCTAGTCAGTGGACGCCGAGCGCGCACGAGCCAGGTGTGTCGCCTGGCTGAACGTTTCTGTTGAAGTCTTCAAGCTGATTTGGGCCTAAAGATTTTTTACCTAACTTCGGTGATCCCTTCTACATCGCCTGCGAAGAATGTGAAGTAAGCAGTGCTTCGGAGGAAGCTTAAAGTGAAAAGGCAACTTCGTTTTCGAAACCCAGCAAGACCACAGGTTTCGTGAATTATAGAGGTCTTTGTCAGTAATATTGTTTCTTTTCGTAAAGTCCAGGATTGGATGGAGTTATGGAAAGCTCAAGGAAAAGATCTCTTTTGCTCTACCGCAGTCAAGACTTTGCGGTAAGGCAGCTATGGGTTATGTAAAAGCTCGACGTCCTGCACGTCAGGACTCTCGGCAACGTTTCAGTAGGATTCTTGCAAAGGCACTCATCAAAAGGAGGAAAGCGCAAGACAGGACTTCCTTTGCCATACTGCCAATAAATTTTGATACGGGAGAGGAAGCTGGTTGGAGAGTTTCTTCGTCTTCCCAGGATAATTTTGCAAGCTTTTTAGCCCATCTGAAAGGGCTTTTCAGATGATAGATTTTGTTAGTTTCCTAGTCGGGACTACGCTGCCGAATTGAACATCGTCGTTCTACCTGTCGTAAGCCGTCTCTTAACAGGATTCTTGCCCCTTCCTCGTTTGAGACGGGAATCGAAAATAAAATGCTCGACTTCCTGGATTGCGTTTTGTCAATTCAGTGAATTTCCCCCATTGACAATATACTATCGTTTTGTCAAGTAAGTGGGTATCCCCTCATTGACAAATTATCTCTTTGTCCCGTAAATGGTTAGTTCTCATTGACAAACTTCTCATTAACTTTATATTGCGTAAGCGGATAAGCTCTTATTGACAAGATTCGGAAGAGCTCTCATTCATCATTCGCAGACTCGTACAAGAAATAGACTTGTAGACTACGTCAATGAACGCTTATGTCCAATAACATAAGAAGCTTGGAGCTGTCCGCTTCAATTCTCTTGAGTTTTGTTTATGAAACTTGCCTGTCAGATATGTATGTAGCTGTATTTCCGAATTCAGCTATAGTATATATGTCTGCCAAAGGTAAGTAGAAAAAAACTTTATTGCAATATAAAAAATACCTTTCATATTTTGCCTTGCGTTATTTTTACTACTGGTTGGTTCAAGTCATATACGCTTGCTGTAGTTACCTCTTCGGATGGCAACCGAGAGGCTATTGTCTATAATTTAAGGACATTTAATCGTTACTCCCGCAGCCTTCCAGGAGTTTCCGATTTATCTTTACCGTTGTCATGGTAGTGTTATGTCGACACAAAACGCTATATATTTAGCGTTTTCTGTTTCGCTTAAATATACCAGCTTGAGAGTCTCTTTATGCTAAAAATTACGGACCTATTTCTCGTAGAATAGGGTAGCTGGCAACCCAGGCATAAAGTTAAGAGACGACGATCGTAAGCTGCTGCTGTCACTGTCCTCTCCCGCCAGTCCAGTCCAAACGAGGCAGTACCAGCTCGTTCGCTGTCATGCGCGGTAGGTTACGTTCTCTCTCTCCTGCGGGATTGACTGACTAACCGTATCTCTGGTTGGCAGTTACGTCTCTCTCTCTCCTGCGGGATTGACTGACTAACTGTATCTCTGCCCTACAATCACGGACTTTAGCCTAAGATTGAGGGGATTTCTTACATGAATGAATAACATTGCATTCGTTTTGCCTTACTATGTTCTCAGAGATATCTCTTACTCCTTTCGGTGCTCGTTACCGCACGGTATAGGACTACGAGTCTACCGCAACATTTCACATATTATGCTCTCTGCTTAGGCAAAGCGCAGCCTTTTTAGGGAAGTAAACATACTGTGTGAGGGAATGGATGAGCTTGCTGGGGACCATTTCCTTCCTAAAGAAGTTTGTTTCCCTGAATAGACTGCAATTCAGACCTCTACAGTTTTTTCCTACCGTGAAACTGAAATTTTATTAAAGATCTAGGAATGATTCTGAACATCTCTCGGTGCGTTAAGTATCACTTGAGGTGATAGAAAGAAGGTGCCGGACATCTGGAAGAGGGTTTCAGATGTCCTGGATCATAATCTGAAAGAAGTGGATGCAATTCTGTCGTCCCTCCAGTCCTGGAAACGAGTTTTTGGAACCAGTGGTCCATATCAACTCTGATCTTCCACAGCTCTCTCATATCTTAGGAGGTATCTTCTCTCGGTCCCTGTTCGGGTTTACGAGAAAGAGCCTATTATAACAACAGACGTAGAATGTAACGATCCTCTAGAGGTTCGTACGGATTGCCAAAAAGTCCGTACGAATCGTCCTCGATCGACGGCAGCAACTACTGACTTCCGAGTGGGAATCCTTTCTTTAGAAGTATGTTGAGAGTCATGGGAGACTTTAGGGACGTCCCTACTTCATACATCTCTTCGCTATGTGATATTGAACAGGGATGGATGTTTAGTCTCTCCTTTTCCCCTTTTCAAACGCTTAGGAAATGTAATAATATGATTATACCATCACAGGGAGCGACATGACGCTAATCGCCCCATGTTGGCCTTCAAGATCCTAGATTCACAGAAGGTCACGTCCTTCCAAGGACCTTTTCCGAGAGAGTCGGTCTACTTTAACACGAAAGGTACCTATAACCTCTCTCCGCTCTGAGTCTGACTACGTTCAGACTATCGAGATGTTGACAGCATAAGATTGCCGTCTTCCCTTTCCGTTTTGAAGAATGGGATAAGCTGGCAGTCACAACTATTAAAGAATACGCAAATATGTTTGTTGACGGCCGGCCTTGGGCTCAGAGATTTGCTTCTGTCAAACAACAAAGCCCTTCACGATCTTTGAGTTCTGTGGAATCTCGAAACTCGCTCACCATCTACTTTTTGTCTCACCTGTTTTCTCGGAGTCAGACACTTGTGCGAGATCAGGAGACACATAGTAGCCCTGAGTTTCTTGTTGACGAAGTCGGTTGCGTTTACACACCCCCAGATGATCGTTTAACAGAGACCAGGTTGGACTGTCAGGCATTCGTCCTTCGGACTGAATCGCCTTTTTTGCTCCTCGCTCCTTTCTCCTGGCACCAGAAGCTCGAGTCAGGAGTGGCTCAGGAGTTGATTCGCTAACGATGTTGGGTTGCGTTCATACCCCAAGGTTTGCTTAGCTTGAATCGCCCAGGCAGTCCAGACCACTCATCCTTCAGCGAAGAATAGTTGCCTTATGGTCTTCAGGTACAGCCTTGCTGTCCTTGATGCGTCTGACTGGTCAACTGGTCGGTCACCTGACTTTAGTACAAACTGACTGACTGTGCATGTCCAGATCGAAGCTTTCAATATGGAACTTAGACATAGTCCTGAAGTTCTTGATGTCAAAGCATTCGAACATCTCTACCTGTTAACTTCTTGCACGTGATCAGGAAGGCCCTTTTCTAACCACCCTAGATACAACAAAGAGGGTTAGTGAGGTTTTCAGCCATCGTCAGAAGTTTTGGCATTAGAGAACACAAGGCGGTGCGTTCTCTAAGCTTCCGTTGTGGCCTAAGAATGGAAACCCGTCTTGTTCTTGGGCCAGGAGCTTGGAATCAAGGATGGCACAAGTTATTGGGCAGGAGCCAGAGAGTCCTGTGCCCTGTCAGGTCTCTCAATTTGTTTATCTACATAAAACTCAAGAAAGTCGAAGTCGTACGGACAATCTGCAGTGTTCCGAAAAGACCAGACTTGCCCATATCGAAGAACACCCTGGCTTTTTGTTAAGGAGTTCTTTCAAAAAAGCTCCTTCATTGTGTTGGCACAAAGATTTGAAATCTTTTGATTTGAATGCTCACGAGGTGAGGGCGCGGCCTCGGAAGCATTTCAACAGAGCATGGCACTCAGCAACATCCTGAGTACCATGTTTTAGCGAAGCAACTCTGTGTTCAATTCACACTCCCTGCGAGATGTGAAGATGGCATATTGAGATCTGCTGCTCGCTAGGGCCATACGTGTCCTGCAGACACAATCTTGGGGGCAAGTAGTACCACTCATCCTATCCTGTAGAAAATGGTTAGGAAGAGCTCTTAATTTAGTAGTTGAGTCGCCGACAACAGTGACTTCTTAACTCTTAAGCCTTAGTTAACACACCTTAACTTTGGCTAGGTTGGTCAGGTGGTGATATATATTTTTATATATATATTTATTTTACTTCTTAGCCCTCATGGTATGGTCAATATGGTAGTCACGTCGTGGTCTCGCCTGTTGACAGATCATCTGGAGTGCACCAGCTATATAGGTCTCTACCTCGCTGGCAACTCTAGTAGCACAAGCAGACTTACGTGGCAATAACACGAAGCCAGCAATGCTAACAGGTGGAACCAAGATGTAAATCATCTGCATGCATTTGTTTCCCAAAATCCTTCTATTCTGTCCCTTCCCACCTCCAACGGTGGGATTCAGCTATATATATATCTGACAGGTAAGTTTCATGAACAAAATGATATTGTTATGATACAATAAAGTTTGTTCATACTTACCTGGCAGATATATATAATTAAGTACCCACCCACCTCCCCTCAGGGGACAGTGGAAATAAAAATTATGAATAGAAAATGGGACTGGTTCCTGATACCCGCCTCCCAGCGGCGGGAATGGGTACTAACCACCTGGCCGACCACTGTGTGTGCCGGAAGTTTTTGAATTTCTGTCGGACTTCAGAAAATACAGCTATATATATATCTGACAGGTAAGTTTCATGAACAAAATGATATTGTTATGATACAATAAAGTTTGTTCATACTTACCTGGCAGATATATATAATTAAGTACCCACCCACCTCCCCTCAAGGGACAGTGGAAATAAAAATTATGAATAGAAAATGGGACTGGTTCCTGATACCCGCCTCCCAGCGGCGGGAATGGGTACTAACCACCTGGCCGACCACTGTGTGTGCCGGAAGTTTTTGAATTTCTGTCGGACTTCAGAAAATACAGCTATATATATATCTGCCAGGTAAGTATGAACAAACTTTATTGTATCATAACAATATCATTTTTGTCATGAAAATTACATAAAAATACACTACTTAGTGATGATTTTGTCAGAAAACCCCGCAAATAGGTGAAATCTCCGCAAATAATGGGTAGATATGGTTCAGAAAGAAACCCGCGAATCCAGCGAACGCGAATACGGGGGCCCCACTGTATATACAAAACTTTTTTTTTTTTTTTTTTTAAATGCCATTTTTAGACCTATGACCTTATCAGTTAAATAGGATTTAAACAATTCTGATGGAAGATCCTCACTATGCTGAACTAGTAGCAATGGGTTCTGGGGACATTATCTTTCTTTTTGTCAGATGGAACTTGGGTGCTAGATCATCATGCCAGGAGTAAACAGATGATTGTTACTGGGGCATACTTTTATTCTTTTTATGAGATGGTGTATCTTCTGTTTTAACTTGTTGATAAAGAAGGTAGACTAATCTTTTAATGCTCCTTCCGATGGTCATCCAAATTTGTTACTTCATGGGTGTCTTAATCAGTTGGCAGAAGATGAACATGGTGGTCTCTATTTTAGATACTTGAATGGGCATGATCTCTGAAAAGTAGAGGCTGTTGATATGCCCATGGACCACAAAATCAGGAAGCTTCAGGATCCCTGAGGACGATTTCTGGAAGAGTTCTTACGTGACATCCAAATCCTTGCAGGCTTCCTTCTCCTTGAAGTGTCTTGGCTTAGACCCAAGTATCTAACCATAAAGTAGGCCTGAATCCCAAAGAAGGCCGGATTGCTTGATTGAATAAATCCATTGACTAGAATAACCATGCTTCCAAACCCAATGTAACTTGAAGAGAAGACACCTTCAATGAACCATGTACATGAACTTGGTATACGGATGTGGGCAATGGTACACTTATGTGGTCGCTTACACGTTGATGTAAGTTGGCGTACAAAAGCAGATGTAGGTGTACAAACGAAATTCGGAGGCCAACAGCATCTGGTGTTCCCAGGTGGTCACTCATCCAGGTACTGACCAGACCCAATGTTTCTGAACTTCACTGATCGGACGAGAAGCTGTGCATTCAACGTGGTATGGTTGTTGGCCAGTCATGGCACTACACGTCCATGGACATTGGTATACAGACGTGGGATGAAAATACATATCAAGCAGCTGGATATGTGCTGAATTATCTACATGGACAAGCGATGGTCAAGTACATGGACAAGCGACGAACTACGTACACAGACCATTGATGACATCCGTACTGGTTCATGTCATGTGGAGTGAAACAAGTTGGAACTTCAGTGAGAAGATTGCTCCGAGAATACCTTCCTTCCACTAGCTCCACTGCCAACTCCCGAACACAAATGTGTGGGAAAAAAACATGACCTGTTGGGGCAGATGGTGAAGCACTCCTTCGCTCGTAGTTGACAAAACCACAGTCCTTGATCCTCCAATGCCTGACACGATGGCAAAGCTGTGATGGAGAAGAGGTAGAAGGAGTGAAACTCCTCTCTTTACTCGGTCTCTTACAAGCAGGAGTCGGGAAGAGACCCCCCGTTACGACTCCTCCTCCTCTTCATAGGTACATCAGAAATCCTCTCTCAAAACAAGAGTCCATCCTCTTGAAAATCGCTTGAACCAACGCCTCGACGGCTCAGTGATAAAAGACGATGACGTTATATTGGGAAGAGATGATGTCATAACTGGAGGATGCACAGCCACCGCATCAGTCGTCATAGGCTGAGAAAACGCTGGGAATGATGTCATGACATCTCTTAAGACCAGGGCTGGTCAATGGTCTCAGTTGCTTCACTGGAGGAGCAAAAAGGAGCGACCCAATGAGCGTCGACGGTGAAGAAGGGACTCTGCAAGATGGAAGCATGCAAACAACATCCCATCCATGGCAGGTAAACCCTTAGCCCAAGCCATGCCCAAACTACCGCCATCTTGAATGACTCCTCATCTTAAATAAAGAAATTAGATGCATTCCTCCTCTCGCTTGCAGAAACTCCGAGACAGCTACAACCAAACACAGCAGTCCATCCAAATACCATCTCCAGGGAGATCATACTGCGATGGTGCCATGGATGAAGTTGAAAGTCACTCCACTGCTCAACAGGTGTAAGAGAGACTCCACCTAAGTGGACATCACAGGCAGATGACGTTATGACATTGGACTATAGATCAAGGCCAGGGTCTTGGTGACAGCGAACATGGTGAAACAGAGCATCCTGACCTCTCTCAGTAACCAGATGGACTCCTACGATATGTATACGTGACGGATAGTGACGAATCTTCAAGAAAAAACCATCGTTGTAGAAATATGGGGAGAGATCGATCCTCAGAGCAGCGACAACTATGCAGTCGGCAGAACCCGTGACGTCACATGCCGATTCACGAAGTCACAAATCATTCACAACGTCACACAGCAGAACTGTCATAAGGAGCAAAAGAACATTTGAGTAGCAGAAAACATAAACCAAAAAAATTATTACAAATATACCACCACCCAGTTGAACATCATATGAAAACAGTGTTCACAGCAAACTGTAAGGATGGTATCCCAGCATGACGACATGAATTGTTCGGCAGGAAGGGGCTCCGAAACAGCAAGGAACCCACTGCCAACAGCATTGACTGCTTTAAAGTCTCGCTTCTTCACAGTCCAAACACACAAGTTGTCAGATGGAAGCAAAGAAGGGGACTTTCAAGTTGTGGGAGAACGCCGCTGCTGCCAGGTTCCAGACGAGAAACAGGGCTGACAACTTCAGAGTCTGTCAATTAACAAATCTTCTCTCTCCCTCAGGAAGATGTAACCTGAGAGAGACTATAATAATATAATATGTGAGGATGAAGGGAAAGACGGATGATAGCCGTAACGCCCACGCCCGAATTCTACTAACGAGGGAAAGAGGCGAGAGGACAAACATGACTGGCCCTGCAAGAAGGGAAGATCAAACTGTCCGGCATTAAAATTTGTCCCAAACATCCCACAACGCACACATTCTGAAAGACTTAAAACATTGCAAAGTTCCCAGAAATGTGTGAAACAGAAACATAAATGTCAATACACAAGTTTCAAATGAAAACACTAAAGCAAAGTAAGGGGTCCTGTCTCTGAAGGGGCAATACTCTCTTAGGAGACAGACTAGCCTATCACTCATAACATAAGCAATGCCGATGCAGAGTTAAAGATGTATCTACTGCAACAGCATCTGTCCCAAGGACGTTCAACACGGCAACAAAGAGGGCTTGTCTAACACGTTGACGTCCACCGAACTTCTAGGCTGAATAAAAAGAAATGAAGTGCAGGCTACAATAGAAAAACCGGCTTGGAAAAGGAGAGTGAAGCAAAACTCCGCTCCAAGGTAGTAAAAGAAAGACTGGCATATTGTGGGGGTCTGAGCTTGGTCGAAGACCAAACATCCACCACATATATGCAGAAGTTGCCAGATGCCACAGATTCCTTGTTTTTACAGTCTTTGATTGTTTTTACGGGTTTCCAACTAGCGCTAGAAGATTTATCCTATTGTTAAGACTGAAAATTGTTAGCTATGAAAAATACAAATTGATTAAAAAATTTGTCATTTTCCAATAGCAAATTGTGGATTTGCTCCCTTCATCTAAGTGTTGGTGGGGTCAGCCTTGTCCTTGCCTTAGGATTACCATACTTCAGAAGTAGTGACAGACCTACAAAATTTATTTTAACAAGCAACCTCTGGAAGGACATTCCATTGGCTGCTTCAGTGCTAGACAGGCTGACGTTCATGCATGCATTAATGCATGGCTAGGGTTTCCACCTTCTAAACCTCCACTCCTCAGAATGAAGTCTTTGTAAAGTGTCATATTTTTTGGTTGTTTTATATATGTATGTGACACTTCTATTAAAAAATACAGTGCATATGTTATTCTTGTTTCTTTGGATTTATACAGTTTTTAAGTTTCTCTTAATAGGATAGACAAGTTAAACTATTTTTGGGCTGCTTAGAGGTAGCATAGCCAAAGCTACTTCATCACTATTCCTATGAATATACCTTGGATATATTAATGCTTTTAATTATGGGTTTACTATATATTAAGTACTATTGGAGTCTCTGGAGATAAAAGGTGAGAAAGGCCTGTGGTGATGAAAAGAAGTGTGAAGGGACAGCTGTGTTAAATGACTGAACTTGAGTGGAAACTTGAATATTAAGACATTCATTTATCCATCTGTACTTGATTGGCTAGCGACTCTTTCTAGGGGACTTGTCTTAGATTGTTGGATAAAGATAATGAATTTTTGTTCTTCACAGGGCATTCATAGTGAAAATAGTTTTTAATACAATTCAGTTTTTACAAGATAGCATTTCAAAGTAATTTCATTTTTCAGTCTTTAATTTTTGTCAAGAGTTTTATGAAATATTAATGGAGTTGTTGATTTTGCATGTGAGCTCCCTGAAGGTAACAATGCATGCGTGACTGGTTTAGTAAATGCTGTTTTCCAGGTTTTTTTTTGGTACAGTATTATGTTGTGTAGAATAGCTTGTTTTGCAGAGTTGTCCATGAGTGCTATATTAATGAAATTTTATGAAAAATTAACTAATCCCCACTCATTTTTTAATCTCTTTTCAGCCGTAAGACAGCGCTCAAGAAGTCACCCAGTGCCCTGCTCAACTGCTATACAGCTGAGGTATGAACGGGATAGATTGGAACTACAAAAAAGGGTTACAGAGCAGCTGGTGTCAGATGTTTTTGGGTTGGTATACTTTTTTGTATTTTTGTGTTTTTATTTTTTCTGGCTGTGTAGTGTTTTACAGTGCCAAATTTTGGACTTTTTAATAAATTATTTTGATATGATGTGTCTGAATGCAGTTTAGAATAGACGTTACAGTGAGAACTAGTCTTTATTTTGGTTTATCGCACTTAACACATCATTCAATTTGCAACACCAAAGCAAACCTTGCATTTTGATGTCTTGTTCGAAGTACCTACATATACTGTTTATGTAAGCATGTTTGCATCATATTTATTTTTTATTTTTAAAAATTTTGTGTACACATGTAATCTGTTGGGGATTTTGATCTGTTTAGAGTAATTCACTGTTTTCAGTTGTCAAGGTCTGGGACTCAATTGGAAATAAGGATACTCACACAAATCTAAGAAAATTGTCAACCTCCATCCCTGAAGACCACCTGTGGAAATATGTAGACAGTAAAGGTTTGTCGTCTTTGAGTGGTTAAAGGAATTACATACTGTGGCAAGAAATGAGTTGCTTTTAGCTTTTTTTGCAGATCAAGTTTTAGCAGATGTTATTTCCATTCAAGTGACTGTAGCTCCAAACTTCTTTTTTGATAAAGTACGTCGTACAAAAGTAGCTATCATATTAATAAACATTACCTTAATATAATTGATCTAGCTCTAAATCCCCAAAAACCGCACCAAAATTTACCACATTGGCAACCCTGTTACCTCCTATTCTGTCCGCCAGTTGGCAACGCTGCCGTTGACAGTTACAAAACCTTCCCTGAAAATCAGTTGTTAATGAGCGGCCGTGTTGTTTACATCACGGCCACTCTTTATAAATTTTCTAAACCTTTTTATGCCTTTAAAGCTCTCATTAATTGTTAATGCGACTTTATGTTAATTACCACTCACGTATTACATCCACGAAATGGTGAATTAACTTTTATTTCTATTGTGGTATTTATATTATATTACGAATTTTTGCGCGACCCCGAATTACGTGATCTGTCCAACAGTCCAATGGATTGCCAAGATAATTCGATGCTTCTTTTTGCCAGCAACATCAGGAATTGCCCGGCTTGTGGGACAAGGATGAGTAGCAGGAAGTATGAACCCCATGACATTTGTAGCTTTTGTTGTGGACAGGTTTGTGACTTGACTTATCGTTGTGACGTATGTAAGCCTTGGTCTGACGAAGATTTGACGACTTAGCCTATATGAAACATCAAAGAATCTTGCAGCGTAACAGATTTATTAAGGAGAAAAAGAAATCGGTAGCTAGACCTGTATCTAATGATTTCCTTGATTTGTGCGCTCATGGTTCTGGCTCTTCGGTTTCGGTATCGTGTGATTCCGATTCCAAATTAATTGATGCTTTGCCACCTGTACAACTGGTAAATAGTGAAGTCGTTTCTGATGTTGATTCAAAGGTTTTGGCGATGGAAACTACATACAGGCAGTCCCCGGGTTACGACGGTTCCGGCTTACGACGTTCCGAGGTTACGACGCTTTTTCTTAAATATTCAATGGAAAAATCCGTCCTGGGTTACGACGCTTGTTCCGAGGTTACGACGCTGACGCTTCCGACGCTCCGAGTTAACGACGCTTTTAAAAAACGCATACTATGATAAAAACCCTTATAGTTTAGCACAGTATATTAATAAAAATAAGTTTTCTGGTTAGATTACAACAAAAATTTTGAGATTATGATGATTTTCGACACTTTTTATGTTGTATTTTTCTAGTTTGTTTTTTTCGTGACGCCCTCATATGCGGAACTAGTTTCCGAGCGAATGAATACATACTAGTTTACATATAACAGTCCAAAAGCGCAAATAATGAAAAAATCATTGCTTGTTTCCAGTAATAATAACAAAACGAAGTTTCTGGTTAGATTACAACGCAAATTCCAAGTATCCAAAGAGAGACATTATCCAGTAATTTGATCAGAGAGAGAGAGAGAGAGAGAGAGAGAGAGAGAGAGAGAGAGAGAGAGAGAGAGAGAGAGAGAGGCGTCTTCCGACGCTCCGAGTTAAGGACAGAGAAGTGTTCGTTTCGTTAAACGGCCTCTGACTCATGCCAGTAAATGTTTTGTTGATACTAATAATATAAGCCTATTTAAAGATACGTTTTACTTTAATTAGTCTATATGATACGTAAATAGTAATCAACTGTTCTTGTAGCCCTCAATATTTGGCAAAATCGAAGTATCCAAAGAGAGACATTATCCACGTACGTAATTTGATCAGAGAGAGAGAGAGAGAGAGAGAGAGAGAGAGAGAGAGAGAGAGAGAGAGAGAGAGAGAGAGAGAGAGAGAGAGAGAGACGCGTTTGGCAACAATGGTCTCGGGGGTTTTTATAGCTTCCTTCTGCTTGATGATCGTTGATATTGTAGAAGGATTTCGACCATACTCGTTTGCCAAATCGACGATACGAACGCCACGTTCATGCTTTGCTATAATTTCATGTTTTGCTTCCATCGAAATCATTTTCTTGGTTTTTTCTTATCACCTGCTTTGTCTTTAGCTTTGAGACCCATGGTTAATAATAAAATAGACAAAAATAACACGAAAAATAGGCGCAAATACAACGAACTAAACAACGACGTGTTTAACATGCAGCACCAACAAACAAACAGACTGAACGCCATTTATCGGTCGCCTATACAACTAAACACTCATCGCAAATCGTATCTCAAATATTTCGTTGTATATCAAAGCTTGTATTTTCGAAATTTTCTGTTATATCTCAAAACATTCGTATATTAGGCAATCGTATGTCAGTTTCCAATGTAATTTGATCAGAGAGAGAGAGAGAGAGAGAGAGAGAGAGGAGAGAGAGAGAGAGAGAGAGAGAGAGAGAGACGCTTTGGCAACAATGGTCTCTGGGGATTGACGTAACGTTTATTTTCTGAACAGATAGGACAGAGAAGTGTTCGTTCATTAAACGGCCTCTGACTCATGGCAGGAAATGTTTTGTTGATACTAATATATAAGCCTATTTAAAGATACGTTTACTTTAATTAGTCTATATGATACGTAAATAGTAATCAACTGTTCTTGTAGCCCTCAATATTGGCAAAATCGAAGTATCCAAAGAGAGACATCCAGTACGTAATTTGATCAGGGAGAGAGAGAGAGAGAGAGAGAGAGAGAGAGAGAGAGAGAGAGAGAGAGAGAGAGAGAGAGAGAGAGAGAGAGAGAGACGCTTTGGCAACAATGGTCCGGGGGTTTTTATAGCTTCCTTCTGCTTGATGATCGTGGATATTGTAGAAGGATTTCGACCATACTCGTTTGCCAAATCGACGATACGAACGCCACGTTCATGCTTTGCTTATAATTTCATGTTTTGCTTCCATCGAAATCATTTTCTTGGGTTTTTTCTTATCACCTGCTTGTCTTTAGCTTTGAGACCCATGGTTAATAATAAAATAGACAAAATAACACGAAAAATAGGCGGCAAATACAACGAACTAAACAACGACGTGTTAACATGCAGCACCAACAAACAAACAGACTGAACGCCATTTATCGGTCGCCTATACAACTAACACTCATCGCAAAATCGTATCTCAAATATTTCGTTGTATATCAAAGCTTGTATTTTCGCAAATTTTCTGTTATATCTCAAAACATTCGTATATTAGGGCAATCGTATGTCAAGTTTCCAATGTAATTTGATCAGAGAGAGAGAGAGAGAGAGAGAGAGAGAAGAGAGAGAGAGAGAGAGAGAGAGAGATGAGAGAGAGAGAGAGAGAGCGCGTTTGGCAACAATGGTCTCGGGGATTGAGTCGTAACGTTTATTTCTGACAGATAGGACAGAGAAGTGTTCGTTTCATTAAACGGCCTCTGACTCATGGCAGGAAATGTTTTGTTGATACTAATATATAAGCCTATTTAAAGATACATGTACTTTAATTAGTCTATATGATACGTAAATAGTAATCAGCTGTTCTTGTAGCCCTCAAGATTTTGCAAAATCACTCCAGGTTGTACATAAAACTTCAAGAATGTAGTGTCACCAGAGGATTACAATAGTTTTTACCTTCAAGAACCAGCATTCTTTTATGAAAATAACTCCAGGTTGTACATAAAACTACAGGAAACGACATGTAGTGTAACCAAAGGATTACAAGTAAGGTTTTTATAACTTTTTATTAGTTTAAGACATATTTCCAAGCGTCGTTCCGGCTTACGACGATTTTCGGCTTACGACGCGTCTCAAGAACGGAACCCCCATCGTAACCCGGGGACTGCCTGTAGTTGGAAACAAAAGTTTGAAAAATTACAGCTTAGTTTAGCTAGATAGAGACATTTCAGCTAAGTTTAACAAGCTGTCAGAGAATGTTGAAGAAGCTTTTACTAGAATGTCTAACACTCTTTTTAGATTCAATTTTCAGCTCCTCGTCAGGTACCTGTCGACAGCACCATGGGTAACGGTGCGACAGATACCCCAGCTTGTGAACCCCGTCGTGGCGAAGGCCTAGGGGGGGTTCCGGTCCAGGCTGGTGCCTGACGATTCTTTACCCAATGTGTCCCCTGTTAGTCCCGTAACAGTGCCAAAGGGCGCTTATTTAGGAGAAGGGGGGAGGGGTATTAGTGTTAGACCTAAGATAGCTAGTCGTCAGGATCTTACTTCAGGGGAAGTTTCTCAGTTAGGACCTGATGATGATGATGACGTGGATTCGTGTGATGATGTTTCTTTGAACAGCGGTCATGATGTTGAGTTCAAGAAACTTTTTGAATTAATTTTGAGTTTTCTTCCTCAGGCAAGGCCTAAGCAGAAGCAGCCTCTGCCTCGTTGTATTACAGAAGGGCTTTTTATTGTAGTGTCTTACCGAACAATTATAGAGCCGTGATTTCCACGAGCGGCAGGATACTAAATTCAAATTTAGTGCGTCGGCGTCGCCAACACTGGTGGTGATGACGTCATCTCCCTCCACTCGCGGGAGAACCAGGTACAACTGCCCAGGTGAATCCAATTCTTTTCCTGCCGGCGTCCGGTGAACATCGGTGGTCGGTGCGGTTGGATGACTTTGCTTCGCTTTTTTTTTGTGGATTTGATCTTCGGAATTGGTGAAGTACTCTTTTTTGGCGTTGTTGTTATTTTGCTTTTTACTTAGGCGTTGCCATGTCGGATTCTAGTCCGTCGGGAGTTAGGTTTTGCATCTCAGGATGTAAAACTAGATTATCCAAGTTAGAGTATGATTCTCACACTAAATGTGTTAAGTGTAGGGGACAGGTTTGTTCAGCAGATCGAACATGTAACGAGTGTAGTGATTGGACTGATTCTCAATGGAAGTTTTTTAGTTCATACCCGGAGAAATTAGCTAAAGACAGAATTAGAAAAGCAGCGCTTAGGGAAAGTAGACTTAGCTCTGCTTCGTCTTGCGATGCATCTGTTCCTTCTGTTTCTCCTCAAATTGTTATGTCTCCTTTAACTACACCTCCTATTCCTCCTACTAATCCCACTTCTCCGGCTTCCCGTGTAGTTTCTTCCGACACCATTGCCAGTCTGGAATCGAGGTTAGATCAGAAATTTTCGGTACTAGCGAATACGGTTTTGGCAACTTGGTAATTCAGTTAAGACGTTTTTGGAGAAAGCGGCTTCAGGTAAGAGTGTCTGTCTGTCCTGACACGTCTCCTAGACAAAGGTCACTGTCCAGCTCCCCCGCACCGGGGAGAAGACATACCGGAAGTCCAAGGGAGTCGATCGGGATTTGCCCACAGACAGGCGCCTCTCTTGTTGAGCCTGTTGCGCCTCAACAGGGCTCGGTTTAAGCGTTGGAAAGGTGTTGCGGTCAGACGCCTTTCGAATGATTCAAGCGATTCGTCTCTGGTCGCGCGGCGCTCTTGGCGAGATTCGCCTGTTTCGCGTCCCTTAAAGAGGCGTTCAGGCGCCGATTCTTCACCTCCGCCAGTCAAGCGGTATAAGGAGCCTGAGAGTAGGGTTGCGCCGCGGCCGTTTAGCGGCTCGTTCGTCGCCTCAATCTGTGCCTTTTTCGGCTCCATCTACTAGTAGAGATTGTGGTTTTAGCGCTGTAGCTAGCAGTTCTAAGGGTATTTCTTTAGGCGCTTTTTCGTCTGTTGCGCCTGATGCGCCTGTTTCGCCTCGAATTTCGGCGGCTCCGAGCGAGGCGCAAGTAGTTTTTCCGCCTCCTGCTGAACATTTAGGCTCTTCCAAGCCTACGTTAACTGTTTTTTGATTCGTCTCTGGCGCCTTTGCGCAAGCAGTTACAGATGTTAACCAACTGGATGAATGAGTCCAAGGGTGGTTCGAAACCTTCAGATCCGGTTGTAGTTCCGTCTACTTCTTCGGCGGTATCGGAGAATGAAGAAGAAGGTAGAGGAGGAGGATTCACATCACCTCTCGTGTTATTCACGTCTCCTTAGATTTCTTCTGGTATCTTATCCAGATTATTTTGAGAAAGCGGCTCCGCGCTCCCACCCCAACTTCGACTTTTTTGATGAGGAGGAAAACTTCAGACCCTCTCCTCCAAAACTTGTTCTATCTAAAGCGGTTAGACATTCGTTGAAAGAGACTGAGAAATGGATGTCTATGAAAAGAGACTTAGGGAAGGCTCTTTTTGCTTACCCTCCCTCTAAGTTGCTTCGTAAGAGGTATAGGTTTTTATGTAAACTGGGGAAGCTCCTTCTCTGGGAGTTTCTGCCATCCTCCCAGGGAGACTTCTCCAGTTTAATCGACTCTCTAGAAGATCTGCTTTCGCCGCAGCGAAACGTTTCTTTACAGCGCCTGAGTTGACCACGTTGTAAAGAATCAATTTAAACTTTTGGAAGTCTTTAGCTTCCTTGATTGGACTATTGGCGCTTTAGCGGCCAAGATCGAAGACTGTCCTTCTCTTTCTCAGGAGCGTTAGCGGAGGATTGGATTGGTGTTCTGTCCTGTGCGGACAAATCCATTAGGGATGGATGTGATGAGTTAGCTTCGCTCATCGCCTTTGGTACCCTTAAGAAAAGGCAACTTTGGTGCTCCTTTGCTTCTAAAAGGGTTACGTCCCAACAGAAGTCTGCTCTCTTGTTTGCTCCTTTTGTGAAAGATACCTCTTTCCAGACGATGTAGTGTTGTCAATTTCGTCTGCGCTAGATAAGAAATCTACTTCGGATTTACTGGCACAGTCTACTAAGAGACCTAAAGCTCCTGTGGAGACTGTTCCTTCGGTTTCTCCTCTGGCCCAAGTGCCTTTTCGAGGGAGAAAACCCAAGCGCTTCTTTCGGCCGAAGTCGAATTTGCGACCTCAGTCTAAGGCCTCGGCCAAGGTTAACAAACCTTCCAAATGAAAGCTCGGTTCTTCATGCACCAGTGGGAGCCAGGCTGGCTCTGTTTTTGGGAGGGAGGAATGGGAAAACAGAGGAGCAGAAGCCTGGGTAGTGCAAGTACTCAAGTTCGGCTATCGTATTCCTCTCGTTTCACCTCCCTCGCTCTCACCTGTGCCAATTCCATTCCAGGCATACTCTCCGGGCTCAGACAAATTTCTGGCGCTAGCCGCAGAAGTGGAAGCGCTTGTTCTCAAAGAAGCGATAGAACAGATAGAAGGAGATTTTCCTCCAGGCTTTTACAATCGCCTTTTTGTAGTCCCCAAGTCATCAGGGGGCTGGAGGCCGGTTTTGGATGTGAGCGCCCTGAACTTGCATGTCCAGAAAACAAAATTTCATATGGAGACCACTCGGTCGGTTCTGGAGTCCATCAGACAGGGGGATTGGATGGTCTCTCTGGACATGCAAGACGCTTATTTTCACATTCCGATACATCGCGAATCTTGGAAGTACCTGAGGTTCATGTTCGAAGGCAAGGTGTTTCAGTTTCGGGCGCTTTGCTTCGGACTAGCGACCGCTCCTCAAGTTTTACACCTGGGTTCTATCCCCGATAGGAAGCTGGCTGCACATATTAGGAGTAAGAATCTCCCTCTATCTGGACGATTTGGCTTCTCCGGTCGGAATCAGAGAGTCTGTGCATGAAGGACCTTGGAACAACTCTGGATCTTGCCAGAAAGTTAGGAATTCTGGTCAACAAACAGAGTCCCAGTTGGTTCCATCTCAGAGCATCCTTTATTTTGGGTTTGGGGATGATTCTGAATGCTCAAGTTTTTCGGGCTTTTCTGTCCCGAAGAGGGTTCAAGGCTGTCTGGAGACAGTTCAGGAGTTCTTGGACAAAAAGGTAAGTTCTGCCAATCAGTGGATGAGGCTCCTGGGCAAATTGACGTCAGTGGGGGAGAAATTTGTGACGTTGGGAAGACTGCACATGAGACCTCTGCAGTTTTTCCTGAGAGCCTCTTGGCTGCAGGAAGACACAACCAGACTCGATTACCTTTCCTGTCACAGATCAAATAAAAGAGGACCTAAGGTGGTGGCTCTCTCGAGCAAGGTTGGAAGAAGGGTTAGATTTACGACCCATCCTCCCGAACCTACAGTTCTTTTCCGACGCATCGGACACAGGTTGGGGAGCCCTACTGGGAAATCAACGGACTTCAGGAGCTTGGTCGGAGAAGGAGAAGAAGTTCCACATAAATGTAAAGGAACTGTTAGCAATTTTCTTGGGGCTCAGACAGTTCGGAGCTTAGTAGAAGGTCGAGTAGTGGCAGTGCATTCCGACAACTCCACGGCTCTCTCGTACGTGCGGAAACAGGGGGGGACTCAGTCTTCTCTCTGTACGAAGTAGCCAAGGATCTCCTCCTGTGGTCAAACGAAGCGAAGGTTTAGCTAGTCCCGAGATTTGTTCCGGGAAAGATGAACGTCCTGGCGGACGAGTTAAGTCGTCAACAGCAAGTGTTACCTCTGGAGTGGACTTTGGACAACAAGATTTGTCAGAAACTTTGGCGCCTTTGGGGACGACCGTCAATAGACCTGTTCGCGACATCAAGGAACAACCGTCTTCCTCTCTTTTGTTTCTCCAGTTCCCAGATCTTCCTTAGCTTGGTCGCGGTGGACGCTAATGCTGTTGGATTTGGTTGGGTCTTGGAAGGCTTTATGCATTCCCTCCGTTAGTCGACATTAATAAGGAGAGGTGCTGGAAAACAAGTTCATTATTCGCCACAGCAATGTAACCACTAACGATTAAATAGCTCCCTTTTGGCCCAGGAAAGAGTGGTTTACCCGGGACCTTCTCCAGTTGTTAGTTAACACTTCCCCCAGACTTCTTCCTTCCCCAGAGAAGTGGCTTCTCAAACAACCCAACCTTCAACTTCAAAGAGGCTTCCACCCAAAAACTTGGTCCGCCTCTAAGCTCTGACAGGGTTCAGGACTGTCCGGAATTTCTTGTCAGAGCGGAAAAGGATTTCTAAGAAGAGCATGCAGAAAAGCTATTCGCTCCGTTGTAGGGCAGGAGAAGTCTTTCTAACAAACTCTATCAAGGGAACGTGGAGAAGTCTTCAGAGAGAGGTGTAGAAGTGCTAAAAGCTCTTCTACTTCTTGGCGACCATCCTGTTTAACAGAAAATAGCCAGGATTTTCTTATCTTAATTTCCTTTAGGAACTCTTAAGGAAAAACTGGCTCCTTCGACGAATCAAGAGGATATAGAGGAAGACCATGCTTACTCTTCGAGGTTTTTTTTCGAACATCGAGGTTTGGATATTTTCCTCCAATTCAGGATCTGGCGCCGGGACCTCATTAGGCTTTCTTTCTGAAACCACTAAGCTCCCGCAAGATACAGTTGGCCTTGGAACTTCTTAGACGTGGTGCTTAAGTTCCTCATGGGGCCACCAGTTTGAGGCCTTTGGAAGGTCGGGATTCACTCAGGAAAACTTGCACTAAAGAAAGGCCAACTTTTTCTTTTTTATTGCACCTAGCTTCTGCTAAGCGGTTGTCAGCGCAATTGCACTGGCTATAGACAAAAAAGGTCCGGTTTGCTCTCAAGGCAATGCTGTATTTTTCGGTAGCTTGACCCATTTCTAGCCAAAAAATGAGGAATCCATTCTAATCCTTGGGTCCGCAAGGAGGTTTTGTTTTTGATGGTAAGGAAACTTATCTGGATTTGGTTGGAACATGAGGAGGAAAGAAAAAGGCTCTTATGTCCAAGTCAGCGGGCTATTTAAGCAAGTTTATCCTGTTTGCCACTAAGCGGTATTAGAAGGGACAAATTCTTCTAAGCTCTGGACCGCGGGTTCAAAACCCTCCCTCTGTCCTCTTTCTAAGAATGCTATATCGTTCTTTATTCTTAGAGAGATTATCAGGGAAGACTCACTCCGCAGTCCGAGGAACGAACAATCTTTTCCGTTTCTGAGAGTTAAAGCTCACGAGGTTAGAGCAGTGGGCAACTTCTTTAGCATTCCAGAAAGGAATTTATCTTTAGCTTTCGATTACTTCAGAGCACGTTCGGAGGGAATCGATTCGGTTTTTGCCGTTAACTTCTTTGGCTTTTTTTCGCTGACGTTCATTATCTCAAAGAGGAAGAGAAAACGGTTTTCGGAGAAATTGTAAAACGTTAGGATTAGTTGCCGGGTGGCGGTTTCTGGCGATGGTGATTGCGGAGAAAAACGGGCACAGTGGGGTAGTCACCTCTATGCTAAACTTTTGCACCTTGAAATAGGTTGTCGAGCTTCAAGGGAAAGCTTGGGGGTTACTGAGCTACCCCTGGGATTACTCACTTCCAGTCTTGTTAGGTCAGATTTTTACAATGTTTTGGGATATATATTTTTAAATCTGAGGTGTTTGGTGGACAAATGTTATTTGTTATGATTGAATTTCTGGTTCTTAGCCCAGGGCAAAGGTGGGCAATCTTTTGTTGTTACTATCCCTCCGTCAGTCAGCCATTGACCTGCTTGAAACTACGGAAGGGATTCCACGCCATGCTAGAGGCCTTAACTTTTGGTCAAATTCCAATTCCTTCCTTTACAAATTAGTAAGAAGAGCCGACCGACCCAGAGGCAGTAACAGTTCTGCTGTAGCTCTCTATTACAAAGGTTAAGGTACAACAGGACACCAATTGAGTGGATTTACTGGCTATTGCAATTAAATGTAAACCATTTTGAAAATACTAGTGGTCCACTGAATCCCACCACCTTAACCCGATAAATAGTGTAATCAGGCTCTATAAATGTTCAGGTTAAGGACACTAACAATAAAATGATATTTTCATATTATCTTAAAACTGAAGGTTTTATTGTAAATACTTACCGAACCTGAAAATTATGATCCATATTACACCACTCCTCCCTCCTCCCCAATTAGGTGAACGGGCAAACGGGCAGAGAAAGAATTGGATTCACCTGGGCAGTTGTACCTGGTTCTCCCGCGAGTGGAGGGAGATGACGTCATCACCACCAGTGTTGGCGACGCCGACGCGCTAAATTTGAATTTAGTATCTGCCGCTCGTGGAAATCACGGCTCTATAATTGTTCGGTAAGTATACAATAAAACTTCATTTTAATAATGAAAATTTCATTTTTCTTGATAGTCCTACCCGGTCTCAGGAATTTTTACGTTTTTCCCTTGCTCAGAGGTTCGCAAGAGTGAGGGTGGTTGTCGCCACTAAACTTTCAAAGGTGATCGGGGAAGGGAAGCGGAAGCTCTCTTCTCTTCTACGACACCGGAGAGGAGTTTATCAGGTGGCGGATGATACTTCCTTCTCTCGACCCCCCAAACCAAATCCTGATTTTGTCGACTTTCAGGTCAATCTTTGCTTTCCAAGGCTTCAGTCTCGGTCTCAGTCGAAGACGTTATTGCCATGGAGTCTGTTATGAGCCCCTTACAAGAAGCTCAGTCCTTCAATATGTGGGTCTCGGAGGTCTTTTAATGTAGAGTCAAGGACTACCGGGTTTTGTTATTTCACCCCGATTGCTCCTCTTTTTGAGGAATTTTTCTGTTCTTGCTTTTTTATTTCGTAAATCGCGTTCTGTACATCAGAACGAGCTTGCCGCTTCAATGCAGGCCTTTCTTGTTTCTCTAAGGCTTATCCTGTATTTGTCGCAGTTACCCTCCTCTGTATCAGAGATTCAGAGAAACCGTTTGTTGTCCTCTTCTCCTTTTGGAGATTTCCTATTTGATATATCTGAGGTTTCGAAGAAACATCAAGGTGATGCCTCTTCCCAAGCTCACTGGGCCTTATCAAGGGCTTTTTCCTCTGGTCTTCCTCCCGTTCCTTCAAGGAGTAAGCGTAAGTTTAGTGCCAGATCCGTACCTTCTGCTCCAGCCCAGTGTTTCCCAACCTTTTCCAACCCTAGCACCCCCTGTTGTCATGTCTAAGCAGTCCAGCACACCCTAATTATCTTAATTATTTATATCCTAGAATACGGTAACTAGAAGGATAAAGGAATGTGAAGTGTTACTGCTTGATCAATTCTATTTGTTCATTCCTTAAAACTAACACAAACCTACCATATTTTTTTATAAAAAGAAATAAAAAAATGAGAAAAAATGAAATTGCATGGATTTAAATATGTACAACTGGGTAATCAATCATACTGTACATACATCAATGTGATTTTTGCTGTTGCTTTTATGCAACTAGTTTCTCAATTCGAGGCTTTGTGTTGGCCAGAGCCACCCTCATATCATGAAGCAACCCAATTTAAAGTTGGTTCCGGGTAGTTGTTTTGATTTGGAGCATGGTGGAGAAAGCCTTTTCACAGAGGTAGGTAGTTGGAAATGGGATGATCATTTCCAGCGCTGCCTTTGCTAATCCAGGGTCTGCTACCAACTGATCACACCGAAACCTGACAGCGGTAGTGTGCGAAATTTTGTTTGACAACCCTGGTTCACCTGCAGATCAATAAGCTCCTCCTTTAGGTTATCAACATCATCCATATCAGCCAAGAAGGGCTGTTGTATCCATTCTGGAAATGAATGATCCATGGGAAAGTATTTTGCCATAGTGGTCTCTAGGAGTGAGAGGTGAGCAACGATATTTTCTACAAGCATTGGCTGGATTGTCTTGTCTCCATTTTTTTCATTCAGGATAGGAAAGCTTCCCACATTTCCTCCCTGGATTTCGACCGCTTCCACAGTGATATTTTTCTTCTTGAAGGCTTCTACCTTCTCTGTACAATCAATATTATTAGCAAACATGCCTTGCATGGACAAGTTGAGATCATTCAGATGACCAAAAATGTCTGCCACCAGGTAGGAGAGGGAGAGAATGAAAATTTCGTCCTCAAAATTTTCAGCAAAATCACCCTGATACTCTCGGAGAAATATTGCAATCTCATCAGCGAGCTTTGCAATACGTGACAGCATTTTTCCACGGGAGAGCCATTGCACTTCAGTGTGGAAGAGAAGCACCTGATGTTCACTTCCCATCTCCTCACAAAATAACTTGAACACTCTGTGGTTTAAAAGCACGTCCCTGGGTGTAATTGACAACTTAAACACAGACGGACAGAACTTCTTTGAAATGAGATGGCAATGAGCTTTACCGCCAAAAGCATGGCAATGGAGTATACAGTGCTTCGTAATGATATCTGGTACCACCCTCTTCTTCACTAGAGCAGCAAATCCAGACTTATTCCCCAGCATGGCTGGGGCACCATCTGTGCAGACTGATCCTACCTTCTCCCACTTGATCTGATGCTTCTGAAAGAATTCGTCCAAGAGTCGGAATACATATGCTGCTTTAGTCGTCTGCAAAGCCAAACAGAAGAGGAATTCATCTTTAATCTCACCATCTTTGATGTAACGGGTATACACAATCAGTTGACTTAGGTTGGAAACATCAGTTGATTTATCCAACTGTAGACTAATGCGGGTAGGACTTGCTTGAATCTCTGGACTTACCAGTATTACTGGAAATCAAAGATAGTCTTAGATATGCCGACAAAACTCAAAAATGTAGGAGCTGTACTGCTCTGTTGCACTGCTACTGAACAACTACAGTGCTACTGTCTGGCTGCCACTGGTCCTACAGTCTCGCCGCTCTCATGTCAGATACAAACAAGTACTGAACGTGTACTGCAGAACTGGTCACGCCTTGCTGGGAAGTGATATTTTACCGTCATGTGTGTATTGCTTCCCAGCACCCCCAATAATTGATTTCAGCACCCCCAGGGGGTGCTAGCACCCCAGGTTGGGAAACGCTGCTCCAGCCCAACAACCTCCTCCTGGATCGTTTTTCCAGACTACATCTCAGGTTTCTGGCGCCTCAGCTTCCTCCTCTGGTGCTCACTCTTTGAAACGCGGGAGAGGTTCTTGGCGTGGCTCTAAGGGCAGGGGAAGAACTCAACCTCCAGGTGGACCACCTCCTTCTTCATTGCCTCTGCGTAAGAATTTTCGGAAGTAGGAGTCATTACCTCGCCCGGAGACCACAGTAGGAGCTTGTCTCTCTCGCCATTGGTCAGCTTGGCAGGAGAGGGCAGTGGATGCTTGGGTGGTGGAGGTCCTGAAGGTAGGTTGCGAGTTCCCTTTTGTTTCGAGACCTGCACTTTCCAATCGTCCTCTCGAGTTCAGCGGTTATTCCCCGAACTCAGTCAGGGGTCAAGCCTTGGAGAAGAGCTTTTGGCTCTCTTGGAGAAGGATGCCATAGAGGGAGCTCCTCCTTCTCCCGGGTTTTACTCACTGGTGTTGTAGTTCTTAAGGCCTCGGGTGCCTGGTGCCCCATCATAGATCTTTCGGTCTTGAACAAGTTCATTCTAAAGTCCAAGTTCCGAATGGAGACTGTTCTTTCATCCGTCAGGATGGGGGACTGGATGATTTCCATCGATCTGCAGGATGCTTATCTGCTAATCCCCATCCATCCGAAGAGCAGACCTTACCTTTGGTTTTTCACGGACTGGGGAGTTTTCCACTTCAAGACCCTTTGTTTCGGCCTCACCACTACTCCACAGGTCTCTTCTCGGGTGAAGGCTCCTGTTTCGGCTATTCTGTATCAGTTAAATGTAAGGATGATTCGGTATCTGGACGATTGGTTACTCCAGGCCGAATCTCTAGAGAAATGTCTCCGGTCGAGGGAGATAGTTCTGTCTCTGTGTCGAGTTGGGCATTCATATCAACTTCGACTAGTCCAGTCTAATCCCTTGCCAGATCATGACTTATCTGGGGATTGTTTTGCATTCCCAGATTTTGAGGGCTTCTCCCGCTCCGAAATGGATAGGCAAGCTTTTAAGTCTGGTCGAAGAATTTTTGTCCTCCATAATGCAGCCAGTTTCTCTTTGGAGGACTCTCCTGGGCCATTTGTCATCCCTCATCCAACTGGTTCCCGGAGGTCGTCTCAGAATGAGGTCCCTTCAGTCGACACTTCGCCAGTCATGGGATTTCGTGTCCGAGGACACGATAGTTGCCTCATCTCCACAATGTCGGAAGGATCTCCGTTGATGGATGCAAGTTCACCGCCTCAAGTCAGGGACATCTCTTCTTTCAGTTCCACCGGACCTAATGTTTTGGTCAGACGCCTCAAATCAAGGTTGGGACGCGCACCTGGGCTCTGAAGCCGCTTCGGGCCTTTGGTCAGAGGAAGAGAGGATCATGTCAATAAATTGGAAGGAACTAAGGGCAGTGTACCTAGGCCTTCTTTCATTTAGGATCAACTGTTGGAGTCGGTTGTTGCGATCTTCGTCAACAACACCACAGCAGTCTCGTACTTAAGAAACCAAGATGGCACACAGTCGGACCTTCTCACTCAAGAAGCATGATCAGTCCTGTGTTGGGCAGAAGACGAGGATTACGTTGGTCCCTCAGTTTATCCTGGGCCATCACAATGTCTTAGCAGACGCCTTGTCGAGACCGAACGAAGTTCAAGGGGCGGAATGGACTTGCCAGGAAGTCTTCGACAGCCTCAGGAAGAAGTGGCCTGTCACAGTCGATCTGTTTGCCACCCCACTGAATTTTAGGTGCCAGATCTTCTTTGCCTCTTACCAGACTCCTCAGAGTGCCGGGACAGACGCTCTTTTGCAGGACTGGGAGGGCCTTCAAGCCTATGCATTTCCTCCGTTCGCTCTGGTGAGGTCAGTCCTCAACAACGTGAGAGCAACTAAGCGTCTGGATCTCACCTTGATTGCCCCCTTCTGGCCACAAAAGGAGTGGTTTCTCGACCTACTGGAAGCTCTGGTGGAGCCCCCCATTCGTCTGACAGAGAGACCAGATCGTCTCAAACAACCCCATTTTCATCGGTTCCATCAGAGGCTCCACATGCTCATCTTCATGCCTGGAGACTGTCAGGAGATTCTCCAAGCACGAAGGGTTCTCCTCCAGAGTGGCGCGACAGTTGGCCAACCCAGTCTGCAGTGTTCTCCTCCGACATGGGACATTAATAAAGTCCTTAAAGTCTTTAGGTTCCCTCCGTACGGCCAATTTTAGGGACCTCTCTTCTAAGACACTCTTCCTTGTCTCGCTGGCTACAGCCAAGAGGGTGGGTGAACTGCAAGCACACACTTTTCTGGTCGCTAGTCTGAACAAGACATGATTTTGTCATACCTTCCCGAATTTGTCGCAAAGACTGAATCGTCTGATAATCCCATTCCCAGGTCTTTCATGCTGAAGTCGCTGGTCGACTTTGTCGGTAATTTAGATGAGGAATTAGTTCTTTGCCCTGTTAGGGCACTCTCATGCTATTTACGCCGGACAAAGGACATTCAGGGTCGTCCCCATCATCTGTTTGTTTCACCCCGAAATGTCAAGAGACCTATATCAAAGAATGGTGCATCCTTTTTTCTCAGAGATCTTATAATTAAAACAGGTGGTTCGGCTGCCTGTGAGGGCCAGACGCTGAGAGCACACAGTATTAGAGTAGTTGCTACATCAGTAGCTTTTATGAAGAACGTCTCGGTCGCCAAGGTGCTTGAGGTGGCGACTTAGCGTTCTAATTCTGTTTTTTGCCTCCTTTTACTTGAGGGATATTTCTCTAGTTCTAGGCGACCTTCATTCCTTGGGCCCGTTGGTGATGGCAGGACAGGTCGTCAGACAGGAGAATTAGGTAGTCTTCCTGCTTTACGTTTGGTTGCTACCTGTATATTATTTTTTCTTTTTTGTTGTATATATTTTTTGTTTTTACATTATAACTTATGGCAGTTTTAGGTTTAGTTATAATGGGAATTAGGCAGTTTGGTATTTAGGTGTTGTTGATGACAAGGACTAGCTGCTTGACAACTAATGCTGCTTCCATTGTCAGTGTGACATGGGACCAGCCACTGGGTTGTCGGCATTGGCAACTATGCTTCTCCTAAAGTCGATGCTGACCTAGGACTAGCCACTGGTTCGCTTGTCCTGACGACTCACGCTTCTTCCATTGTCCTTCTGGATAGGGAATAAGTCGATGGATCGTCTGCTGTCATCTGGTGACTCGTTCACCATCTACTTTTTGTCTCACCTGTTTAGTAGCCCTGAGTTTCTTGTTGACGACGTCAGTTGTGTTGATACACCCTCCGATGATCGTTCAACATGAGACCAGGTTGGACTGCTGGCACTCGTCCTTCGGGACTGAGTCGCCTTTTTGCTCCGCGCTCCTTTCTCTTGGCACCAGAAAGCTCAAGTCAGGAGTTGCTCATGAGCCGATATCGCTGCTGGCGACGTTGGGTTGCGTTGATACACCCCCATGTTTGCTTATCTTTGAATCGCCCAGGCAGTCCAGGCACTCATCCTTCAGGGAAAGAGTTGTCAATACCCGATCCTCTCTCTTGGCGCCAGACATTCGTGAGAGAGCAGGTGTCGTTGTAGTGCTTGATAAAAGTCATCGGGGTGCAGCCTTGCTGTCCTCATTTTGTCTGACTGGTCACCTGGTCGGTCACCTGACTTTAGTACAGACTGACTGACTATACACTTACTCCTTGTCCTTTACTACTGTAGTTCTGTGGCATTATGGTAGGAGACTTTGAGTTCTTAGTATCTTAGACCTCGGGTTGAGTTTTTAACTGCCTATGATATATATTTCTTTGATTGATTATGTCCTATTCTGTCCGAAGGGGAAATTGTACTCAGATTCCCTCCTCCTTTTCAATGTGGTTAATCGGGTTAGATCAATTATATTAAGGTAATGTTTATTAATATGGAATTTTTATTCTAAAATTAATATTAATAATACTTACCTGTATAATTTATCTAGCCCTAAATCACCAAAAACCGCACCAAAATTTACCACATTGGCAACCCTGTTACCTCCTATTCTGTCCGCCAGTTGGCAACACTGCCGCTGACAGTTACAAAAACCTTCCCTGAAAATCGGTTGTGATAGGCAGATCGTGGGGTAGGATGGCTGGGACTAGATAAATTATACAGGTAAGTATTATTAATATTAATTTTAGAATAAAAATTCCATATATAACTAACGGATGTAATCCAGTCTCATGACTTGTGTATAAGAATTATGAACCAAAATTGATAAAGATAACCTAATCTTAATTTTTACTTTTATTCTTCATCCTTCTCCTATCTTTCCACACATCCAATATGTAAATTTGTTTAGGTAAATGAAAACATTGTTATGCATTTCTATATTTGCTTCTTCACAACCCCATTAATCATATGTTGCATTGTTTCAGTTGATGGGAAATGCCAACTTGTACTAGCTCATAGCATTCAAGATTGAGAAACTTCTATGGCACACACATGCTCATATGCTTCGCTCTTCACTTTTTTATCATTGCACTTCCACGAACACCTTTGTCAGTTATCCACTGGATCATCATTATTTTCATTATAATTTGTTCATTTTGTGTACTGTAACATGTTCCCTTCAGTTCTATAGTAATTTTTTACTTGTCATACTAGTGATTTGTGCTTTAGGTGGATGATGCCACTGCATGTGGACCACAGTGTTGTTCACTTGTTTGATTTCTCTGTGACTTTGTGTCATTCATCATTTGTAGTTCATTTATGTCTCCATTTCTTAAAAAATGCCACCTCTTGTCTGGCTTGCCAAGGTCAACTGGTCAACAGTGTCCGCCTTATTTGCGTGTAATGTGAGTTGTAATTGGTGGTTTCTGGTCGTTTCTCTTTGTCAGTAAGAGATTTTAGAAATGTTATACCCTCAGGACTTAGGTTATGTATGTTGACTCCATTTCTTGGTGTTTCTTCATGTCTCCCCCTTTAGTGCTTTCCATCATGGAGTAGGTTTCTTCAGATGGTGCCTTGGCTCTTATCATATCTTCCCTTATCATAATCATGAGCCTAATGCAGCAACCCCAGTGGCTCTTCTTGTTTCACCCTCTTCCCTGTCTGAAGATTCTGTACTTACAGGAATTCTGCTTGTTCACCCAGCATATGCAGTGATCACTTCATTCACTATCACTTTTGAGCACCTCAGTGGCTTGGTTGGTATGATGTTGGCGTACCACCTTGGTGTTTGCAAGTTCGATTCTTGGGCATTTCATTGAGGTGTGAGAGATGTGTATTTCTGGTGATAGAAGTTCCCTTTTGACGTGGTTCGGAAGTCACGTAAAGCCGTTGGTCCCATAGCTGAATAACCACTGGTTCCATGCAACATAAAAACACCATATAAACAAACAAACCATCACTTATGGACCTTCTGATCTTGCTACCTCCATCTCCATCCCTTCCAGTCTCCTCTTCCACTATGGCAGTTTTATTTTTGGTCAGGTGTTTCCTGTTTTTCAGTGAGTTACTCATGGTTAGTTGAGGTTAGTTATTGGCTTTTCTCTCAACAAATATTGTAGGAGCCCTCACCTCTTGCAGTTGTGGATGCCTTGTTACACATGCCTCCTCTGCCTGGTGGAAACCATGCTTTTCCTCAAACACATGTTCCTTTGACTGCTGTGCTTTCAGCCTGCTTCCATCTTTATACTAAGATTTTAGGATATTCCTATTATTGACAGTCAGCTTAGTGACTCTTAAGTCTAGTGTTCCTGCCCTTTACTATGACCTTTGAGGTCAAGCTACATCTCCCTCTGTCTTGTGGCATATCGAAGCTTTGTCATTTGGATTTTTTTTTCATTTCTGGAACTAGCCAGCAAGTGCTTTAGCAGTGAACCTTAGAGACAAGTATCCTAGCTTCACAGTGTAGTTGTGAT
>NC_061108.1:123942580-123947580 GCF_015104395.2 Macrobrachium nipponense
TGCTAGCCTTATGAGAATTAGAAACTGAATTTAGCCTTCAGGTCTCAATAGGTGCTCTATCTTGGCTGATATTATTAAGTGGTAGCTTTTGCTGGACAAACTGACATAAATCAAATGCATCATCCATACCCAAAGTCTGAATTTAGTGTAGGACCATTTCATGGCCGAAGCAATCTTAATATCTCTGTCAGTACCATGACAATATTGAAAGCAAAAATGTGAATAATACAGAATATTTGTGATTGTAACATCAATGGGGACTAGAATAGAATGACACTGGAGAAGTAATGATTGTGGTAATAGGAAATAACAGGTCTTCACAAGCATGAGACCTTTACATGTCTTACACCATCAATTACAAATTGATTAATTATTTTCAGCTCCAGTTATAGTGTACTGTAATTAATTATGTACCTCACTTAGCTCCTCGTTAACACTGTTTGATTATGTATCTGATGAGATGTTGCTATGCTCTCATAGTTTGTGCAATTTTTGTGTGATTTATAGTATTTATTAGTAATCAAAGCTTTAGAAGTTGTACTTTATTGTAATTCTTTTCCTGCTCCATTTGTATAAACAGGTGATTTTAATATCAGGCACACTATATGGGAGGCAACATTCATTGTAAAATAGAGTGGAATAGTTTTACACAATAAAAACACCTCCAAATATTTTAGAATTTCAAGGCAAATAATGTTATACGTATATGTATTGGCATTGACATAACTCCTCCAGTTGACTTGAAGATTCATCTGCTGGCCTACTTGAATCAGGATGTCTTAATGATGATTGACTTCCAGGTCTAATGCTGTTATAATTAACCAATTGTTTAGGGTAGTCTGAGCCTGATCCAAAACCTGTGGGCTCTTGCAGTCAGTGTCGTCAAGGTCCAAGTGAAAACATGAAGAGCATTCACCAGTTCAAACACAGAGCCTTGAATTGGTGAACCTTTCATGAATATACAAACTGAAGGTGTCTCCTTCAAGTTAGGTTATTTGATATGTAGAAGAAGGCATCCTTGAGGTTCTGGTTTGCTAGAAAATCCATTTTCTCAATTGAGTGTTGTTCATAGGCTACCTTTCCATCCCGAAGGAGTTTGTTGGACAAACTTATTTAGCAGGCTGAAGTCAATTGGGTCCCACCCCATGTTAGCTTACTAACTTAGATGGCAGCTTATTGGTATTGCTGGCAACTGAAAAATTGGTAGCTTGTGGTGATGTTGGGTTCCTTACAGTGTTCTGGCCCTTAGTTCAAGCCTCACTCAGGTTGGATACATTTTCACAAGCATACTGTTTGACTATCCTTGTGATTTAGGAATGAGGTTTACTTAGTAAGAGTCATCAGTAACCAATTGCGTGTTTATGTATGGAGAGGACATTAGTTCTTACCATTTGTAATGTTTATGTTCAGTCTAGGATGATTGTACAACAGCACAATGATGTATTTCTCATCTGCTAAGTAGTGACCTTTAAATCTTGTAAACTTTTTAACTGCAGAAGTCTGTTACCTCATCTTGCATCATCACCATTTAGTATCTGCTTCAGCAACATTGACCTTACCTTGCTATCCAGAGCCTTGAACCTACGAGAGTCTCTAATGTTGTATTCTATATGTCATAAGAAGGGGGAAGCATGTTTCTACAAAAAGTCAGTAGGCAATTCTCTGTGGCAGAGTAGTCAACATTGTTTTGTTCCTCCCCTACAGGGTACTTTGCTGTAGTTCCAGTATGTTAGAAACCCTTGGGTCTCAATAATACTAAAAGTCAGGTGTTTAAGAAATTCCATGGGCCAACATCATCATCAAGACGTTGGCCTAGATGATTTCGTGAATAAACTAAACTCACTCTTGTGCTGTAAAATAAAATTTTAGAGTATGGCAAGGAACATGGCAAAACTTCACATTTTAGGTTTCCTTCCCGAGCATATGGAAGAATATTAATGAACACTTGGCGAATATTGTGTGTGTATGGTTGCTTTTAACCCACAAACTCTGTAAATTACTAAATAGGGTTTCCCATGGCTGTCCACTGCCCCCATATTCGTGGGGGATGCGTACCAGACCCCATGCAAATAGTAGCTGAATCCACAAATACTTAAAACCCCTCTAAAAATGCTTGGAACTGCCTAATATTTTCTTAGTTCAAACACAAGAAAACCCCCTTAAAATACTTTTACTGGAATATTTAAATAGCTTCATTCCAAAAGTGCATGTAGTCATGAAATTTCTATGAAAATACAGTAAGTAGTGAATATTTCTCAGTGATAAATACCACGAATAAGCTAATTTTCCCCGAATATGGGTAGATATGATCCATAGAGAAACCCGCAAATAGCTGAGCCTGTGAATCTTGAGAATGCAAATATGGGGAGGTCTGTTTTAATATGAAAAGACAAAAAAATTATCTTTTTTCTCTAAAAGAATTAGTGATATATGTTTGATTCATAGAATTTTAATAGCTTCTCCACCCCATTCTGATACATTGAATGCATAGTCCCTTAGGATATCATTCTAGCCTGGGGACCTTAAGAAATTATGTAATTGCCCTCAGAGTGCCAAAATTAGGATGATGACTATCATCTCTAAGGTTCTTGGAGAGTATGTATATGAAATGAGTGATATAAGTTGTTAAGTTTGAGAAAGCAGTGTCTTCATAATATTTAATTTAGCAATAATTTTTTAACCTTTCAGATATTTTTATGGTGAGAAAGTATTTTTAAACTTGTAAAGATTGAGTGCATATATCCTTTTTGATTATTTGACAAACATTAGTGATGTTAGTTTTGATGTGCACTGTTTTCTTATCTAAAATATTAGTTTTTTGTAAGTGTGACTTATTATGATTATTAGATACGTATACGGTATATCTTTAACAACACTTCTTGTAGATTTTATTGCATTGTCGTTGCTTAATGGTATTTTGGTTTTTCATGCTACAAGCTTTTTTTTTTTATTCCAGTTTGTATGAGAAGTCACTTTTTGTGGACTTGAAGCTTGAGGCTTCAAGAGGCAGTATCTATTGCCATCAACTTTTTTTTGCGGCTCGAGTTCCTGGTGTGTGGCGTCTTCTTCGAGAGATATCCAAGTTTCAGCGCCCTGCTGGTGGCCCTCACAATAACCTGCTTTCCATCCAGCTGCCCAATTTAGAGTGCCAAGAACTTCAAAAATTTATTAGGTAGGTTACTTGAATTTTGATGTTGCTAAGCACCAATGAGCTTGCTCCAAGCAATGTAATTATCCTTATGGTCTTAACAAAATTTAAAGTGGATTGATTTTGAAAGGTATGTTAAGGTACTGTATAAAATTAATGATATTTCATGTAACAGTTTCGTTTAGAAACTAGAATGGTGCACACAAGCTTTCATCTGATTATTTCTTCCTTAGAGTTGTGCTGCTGTCCAAGCTAAATATGTTAAGATGTTTTAAGTTCTTTTTCTCCATTTTCCATTCATCCTTTGGCTGGAGTGATTGCTTATTGACATGATTTGGCACTGGATATGGTTTATGTTTGCTGATTAGATTTGAAGGAGGTTGAAGACATATTACTTGCCTCATTAGTAGAGCTGGAGTATCTTGTATAGGCCCTTTGTTTTCAGAAACATTTATTTGAAGTAACAGTGGGTTAATTTGGAGCACTAGACTTTATCAAGAAATAGAAATATTTTTGTCGGAACTAGTTTCAGTTTCAGCAAACTGACGACTGTATAAGGAGCACGGTACATATTTATATCCAGGAATTTCCCTATGGCAGTTTGTACTTGATACTATTAAGATTAGTACGCTGTAGGTCTCTTTAGGGTGCTGAAGACTATGTTAGGGTTATTTTTGTAACAAATAAATATGCCTTTAAAAGTGGAAAACTCCAATACAAAATGGTTAAGTAGTTATGGCTCTGGGCAACATCAGAGGCCCTTGAACTGTAAGAAATATCATTTATCATCATCCTGATTCAGGCCAGTTAGAGTTAGATCTTTAAGGAAAGAAAATAGTAAAAATGAAGTGCCCCAAAAATAATTCTGTTCTTCTTGCTTGTTGGATGAGTATGATTTTTTTTTTAGAAGAATAACCTCTTTACCTGAAGTTGGTAGCATTAGGAATGGAAGACAATAATAATGACAAAAAGAGATTTACAAATTTAAAATTCATGAAGAATTTAGGTGCAGAGTGAACTTACATACTGAAAGTGGCAAATCCTAAGAGGTTGGTATTTTGGTTGCTGTCTTTTAAGAGCAGGGTGTTTGGTAGTGGTTTCCCGTGGTTCATGCTGTTATTATGAGAGGAAGCTAAATGTAATGAAAATCATATGCTTTGCTTTTGAGGTTTTTAGAGTTGCTGTTATTACTCTCTGGTAATTTTGTAAAATAATCTTTACACTGTATCATTTATCCCATGGTCTTTGCCTACCCTAGTGGCACATGATTGCTAGCCAAAGTAGAGTTATGAATTGCAACTTGTTGATCTATATTAAACAATTTCTCATTACCAATAAAAATAAGTAAAAACATAAATGCCATCACTGTGGCTGCTTTCCTCATTTTTATGATAGTAAAGCAAATAGGACAGAATTGCAAGATTTTATTTTGCTGAATTCCTTCAGTAAAAATTCAACCTATGTTCAAATAGAAATATTTGAGGCAAACAGAAATTGTGTTGTAACAGAAAACCTAAATGTCTTGAGTGGAAATTTTATTGATTGAAGCAGTTAACCCAAAGAAAATCACATTTGTATGTGTGATCTTTTGGTGGAATTTCAATTCCTTAAATTCCAAAGCTTTACTTGTATGATCCATGGCTAATGAATTACTCAGGAGAAAGATGGGAGGAACTTGAAGATCATGGATTTATAAAGGATTAAAAACAACGTTATTGATACCATTGTATCTCAGCAAAAATAGATTCTAACTTTGAATACATTAATATTCTGTTTGTTCAAAGAAAATTAATTACAATGAGTCAATAAAATGGGAAAGTAAATCCACAGTAGTATGTATGCCTGTTTGATT
>NC_061108.1:123952580-123957580 GCF_015104395.2 Macrobrachium nipponense
CAGACGACACTCTTTAGGGTCGGCCAGATCTACATGAGCATTTCAGAGTTGAACCACTTTCTTAAAGGATTATTCATCATATTAGAAGTGTTCAATTTTCTGGATTGGTCTCTTGGAGTTCTGGCTAAGAAGTCTCAGGACTCGGAGTTTCTTAAGAACCCAGAAGTTCTCCATAGCGTCCTGGCATGCATGGACAAGGGGGTACAAGACGGTTCGGGAGAGGTTTCTTCCCTATTTGGGAGATGGTTTGCTGAAAAAGAAAAAGATCAGTTTATGGATCCCTTTTGTCAAAAGCTGTTTCTCCTAGTCAGAGGACCGCGTTATTGTTCGCCTCTCTGTCAGATCATCTGTTTCCTTCTCAGTTGGTGAAAGATATATCTCGCTCACTAACTGAGAAGGCGACACAAGACCACCTTGTTCAGACTTCGAAGAAGAGTCGTCCTGTAGTGTCTATGAGTAAGAAGGACTCTCGTCCTCCTCAGCAGCCCTTTCGTGGATGTGCAACGGCTCGTCCCCCTTCCAGAAAGAAGAGCTCTGATAAGAGAGGAAGGTCTTCCTTCAGGCCCTTCAAGAAAGGAAAATGACTTGATGATCCTCCAAGCACCAGTAGGCACCAGACTCCTGAACTTTGCAGGAGCCTGGGCGCAGAGAGGAGCCGACTCTTGGTCGGTTTCAGTTCTAAAGAAGGAATACATCATCCCCTTCGAAGACAGTCCTCCCCTAACCTCTACTCCTCGGGAACTGTCAGCGAGATACAGAGACCCTGTAATGAAAAATACTCAAATGGTGGATCAAATGTGGGAAAAGGAGGCCATCAAACTTGTACAGGATCCACTCTCCCCGGGATTTTACAATCGGCTTTTCCTAGTACCAAAGGCATCGGGGGGGTGGAGACTGGTACTGGACGTAAGCGCGCTGAACCGTTTTGTTCAGAAGAAGTAGTTCCGAATGGAAACGTCCGCCTTGGTGATGTCAGCACTACGTCCAGGAGATTGGATGGTCTCTCTGGACTTACAAGACGCATATTTCCATGTTCCCATTCACCACTCGTCAAAGAAATATCTTCGGTTTATGATAGGGGGCAAGATTTTTCAATTCAGGGCTCTGTGTTTCGGCCTGTCTACAGCTCCACAGGTCTTCACCAACCTGATGGCGAATGTAGCAAAATGGCTTCACCTAGAGGGAATAAACATCTCCCTCTACTTAGACGACTGGCTGATCAGGGCCAAGTCGGAGAACCAGTGCTTGGAGGACCTGATGATAACACGGAATATGATACAATCTCTGGGATTACTCGTGAACCTCGAGAAGTCGCAACTGATCCCCAGCCAGAACTTCGGTCGTCTGGGGATTCAGATGGATTCTCGGGGTTTTGGGGTTTCTTTCGTAAAGAGAGAATCACTCGAGGTTTGTCGAGAATCTCGAGCTTCTTAGAGAGAGAACACAGTTCAGCGAGGGAGTATTTGAGCCTTTTAGGGACTCTGTCCTCGTTAGAAAAGTTCTTCTCTCTGGGGAGGCTTCACCTTCACCCTCTTCAGTTTTTCCTGAAAAAGGTTTGGAGTTGGAAGACTGGGCAACTCTCAGACTCTTTCCCGATTCCACAGGAGGTGAAGAATCACTTAAAGTGGTGGCTCCTTCCTCTAAAGAAGAACGAAGGCGTGTCACTTGCCCTGCAGAGAAACCCAACCAAGTGTTATTTTCCGACGCTTCGGAGTCGGGATGGGGACGAGCGACGCTAGGAGCAAGGGAGGTGTCAGGCACCTGGACAAAAGGAGCAGGTGTCCTGGCAAATCAATTGCAAAGAATTAGTAGCCATACACCTGGCCTTAAGATTCTTCGAGGAGGTAGTCAGAGGCGGGGTGGTTCAGATAAACTCGGACAACACCACGGCTCTGGCTTACATACGCAAGCAAGGAGGGACTCATTCATTCTCCCTCTATCAGCTAACAAAAGATCTGTTAACCTGGACAGAGGAAAGAGGTATAACTCTCCTCACAAGATTTTGTGCAAGGGATACGAAATGTGAGAGGCAGACAGGCTAAGCAGGAGGAATCAGGTCCTCCCCACAGAGTGGACTCTACACGCAGAAGTGTGCCGAAGTCTGTGGTCCCTGTGGGGGAGGCCTCACATAGACCTATTTGCTACGTTCCTCTCCAAAAGAGTAGAGATCTTTTGTTCTCTAGTAGAAGATCCAAGAGCCTTTGCAATCGACGCGTTTCTCTGGATTGGTCGGGCCTAGACGCTACGCCTTCCCCCATTCAAGATCCTGGGGGAAGTACTCAGGAAATTTGTGGCTTCAAAGGGCACGAAGTTGACCCTCATAGCCCCATTTGGCCAGCCCAAGAATGGTTCACGGAGGTACTGGAGTGGATAGTGGACTTCCCCAGGTCTCTGCCAAGCAGAACAGATCTACTCAGACAACCCCACTTCGAGAGGTTTCATCACAACCTCCCCGGTCTCGCTCTGACTGCCTTTCGACTATCGAAAGACTCGTCAGAGCGAGGGGATTTTCTCGCAAAGCTGCAAGCGCTATCGCTAGAGCCCGCAGATCTTCAACGAGAAGAGTATACCAATTGAAGTGGGAAGTCTTTAGGAGATGGTGTAAGAATAAGAAGCGGTCCTCCTCCAGTACCTCTATAATTAACATTGCCGATTTCCTCCTTTTTCTTAAGAGAGGAATCGCACCTTTCTGTGTCTACCATCAAAGGATACAGGAGTATGCTGTCTTCAGTATTCAGGAATCGAGGGCTAGAGATTGCAGAGAACAAGGATCTCCACGATTTGATTCGGTCCTTTGAGACTTCGAAATCAGGGACTCCGAGAACACCTAGCTGGAATCTGGACGTGGTCCTGAAATTCCTTGCCTCGGACAAATTCGAACCTCTACATCTTGCTTCCTTCCACGACGTCACTAGGAAATGTTTATTCTGTTGTCTCTCGCGACGGCCAAGAGGACGAGCGAATTGCACGCTCTGGACTCTTAAAGTGGGGTTTAAAGGAGATGCGGCTATCTGTTCGTTCCAGACATTATTTCTGGCGAAAAATGGAAACCCATCAAAACCTTGGCCCAGGAGCTTTGAGATAAAAGGCCTATCTAACCTGGTAGGTAGAGAGATATAGAGAGGTCTCTCTGTCCGGTTAGAGCTCTTAAATTTTATTTAGAGAAAAAGAAGCAGATGGGAGGCTGTCAACAAGGTCTTTGGTGTGCTGTAAAGAACCCCAAAAGACTCATGTCTAAAAACGCCTTAGCCTTCACTTGTGAGAAGCGTGATTACTGATGCGCACAAGAACTGCCCGGATGAATCCTTCACTCTAGGGTAGCAAGTCGCAATCAGTTTCTAAGGGTAAGGAACTCATGAAGTAAGGGCAGTAGCAACGTCGCTGGCGTTTCAAAAGAATATGTCTCTAAGGAATATCATTGAGACTACATATTGGAGATGCAATTCAGTTTTTGCGTCTCATTACCTGAAGGATGTGAAAGTGACCTATGAGAAATGCTTCTCTCTCGGTCCATTGTATCAGCAGATACAGTTCTGGGACTTGGAGCAAAGACTGATCCTAAATGATTTTATCTTAAATGTACTAAACCCTCTTGTCAGATATGTGCTTGGTTTCCTATTAGCAAGCGTGCTGATGTCGCACGGGCGGCTGGTGTCATTGCTGGTAGGTGACCAGGGGTATGTATGGCTAGTAGGGGGGTACAAAATTTTTTTTTTTTTTTTGAGTTTTGTAATAAATGTACGTGTATTTATGTTTCGAGTTATTGGTTGTTTGTAGGGAGTTTGGGGATAACTCCTTGCAATCTTAGAACTAACATGAATGTTAGGATCAGGTGATCGGGATCGGTGTTGTGCTCCTTGAACAAGGTGTATTGTCATGTTAGTGGAATAGCACCCAATGACAAAGGCCTTTAGGCTCTGCCGAGTCAGTGGATAAGACCCCATTGGCAGACCCACAAGAACTCTTAGCCATAGATCAATATCTCGCTGAGGCTCTTGAGGCGAAGCAGACTCCTGGGCAGTAGCCACGAAGTCTTCCGCCTAATCAGGTAGGAACCAAGGTTTATTAATACCTACAACATATGTTGTTTACCTGTCTATTTCAGTAGTTAGCTGTCTCTTACCCACCACCAATGGGTGCTAATCAGCTAAGTATATATCTAGCAGGGAAGTTGAATGTATAAAAATGATATTGTCATGATACAATAAAGTTTTATACATACTTACCTGACAGATATATACTTAGCTATAGACTCTGTCGTCCCCGACAGAAATTCAAATTTCGCGCCACACGCTACCGGTAGGTCAGGTGATCTACCGCCCTGCCCTGGGTGGGAGGACTAGGAACCATTCCCATTTTCTAATCAGATTTCTTCTCTTCCACCTGTCTCCTGCGGGGAGGCTGGGTGGGCCATTAAACGTATATATCTGTCAGGTAAGTATGTATAAAACTTTATTGTATCATGACAATATCATATTATATATATATTATATATACTGTTTTCTGGAAGAATAACTTGTTTACTACGTGTGTCCCCCAAAGTGTGGCTACCCTCAGGTGTTTCCTCCTTTCTGTAGAGTGAAATCGCCCTTAATGCTAATCTTGTAGTGTCAGTTTTGATATTAAGCCTTCTTTTGACTATGCTGTCCTCTGTAAAATCAGTTTGCCTCAGTAAAGGGTCCGAACAGGACTGAAAGTACTTGGCTATCTCGCTTTTTCTTTTTTTCCTTTGTGGCAAAAAAAACCTTTATTTATACATAGTATCACGTTTTATATACTTTGTGATCAAGTTATTCATATATATACACACACACACACACACATATATATAATATATATATATATATATATATATATATATATATATATATATATATATATATATATATATATATATATACACACACAGTAGTACCTCGAGATACGAAATTAATCCTTTCCGAGGCGCCCCTCGTATCATGAAGTTTTCGTATCTTGGACCACATTTTACATGTAAAATG
>NC_061108.1:123962580-123970080 GCF_015104395.2 Macrobrachium nipponense
GGAATTGAACTACCTTCTTCGTGGCTTTGAGACATTCCTCGACAGTTGGTGCCCAGATCAACCAATCGTCGAGGTACGCTACTACCATTATCCCTTGCGATCTCAACTGCTGGACTACTACTTCCGCTATTTTCGTGAATACCCTGGGGGCTACATTCAGTCCGAAGGGCATCACTTTGAAAGAGAACGTCTGATTTCCTAGTTTGAAGCCTAGGAATGGACGGAAGTGCCTCGCTATGGGGATATGATAGTATGAGTCTGTAAGATCGATAGAGGTGGTGACGGCCCCACGGGGAAGTAAGGTCTGCAACTGCGAGATGGTCAGCATTTTGAACTTGTCGCAACGAATGAAAGAGTTTAGCTTTGACAAGTCTAAGATTACCCTTCTTTTTGATGAGCCTTCTTTGGCACGCTGAACAAGCGCCCTTGAAATTTTAGATGCTTGACTCTCGCAATAGCTCCTTTCTGAAGGAGTTCCTCCGCATAATCTGTCAACTCCTTTGATGGTACCTGATAGAATGATTTGTTTGGTGGGGGATCTTTGATCCAACTCCAACCTAATCCTTTGGACACAATGCTCTGTGCCCATTTGCTGAACCCCCACCTGTGACGGAAGAGGAACAGCCTCCCTCCTACCTGGGGAGCCTCACTGCTGCTGAGCGGGTTGACCTCCGCGCCCTCCTCTGAAGTGCTTGCCTCTTGCAGCTCTTCCTGAACCTCGCTGACGAAAGTTACCTCTCGCCCTGCTTCCCCTAGAGAACCTGTTAAAGGTTGGGGATGCTTGGCTCTCATACATAGAGTTGAAAGCCGGCGAGACGGTGTATGAGGTCGAGGGCTGATTTTGAGGGGACAACAGGAGGATGGGTTGGCTTTGCTTCGAAGTCGAAGGCTGACCCTGTTGAGTAACTGGGACAGCCTGGACGAAGTGTTGCTGCTGCTTCTGGTATGGCTGGAATCTCCTATTAGTCTTTTTCAACTTCTTACCAGAAGCGGGTGGGTTCTCTTGCTTCCTTTTGGATGAGATACCCCATCTGGCTCTAAGGCTCTGGTTAAGCCTTGCAGCCTCGTGATGTACCTCATTCACAGAAGCTTCTGGGAAGAGGTCCGCACCCCCACAGCTGGAAGCAAGAAGCCTATTAGGTTCATGCCTAATAGTGGCTTCTTGCAACACATGCTTTCGACAATTCCTTCTGGCAGTGAAAAAATCGAAAGCATCAGCTTGTACCGACTGAAGCTGAGACTTCGCTAGGATCTTGAACAGTGGTTCAGTGGCATACGAGAGGGCAGCCATCTCCGTGATGATCAGGGAGTTAAGTGACCTCCCAAATCTAGTTCGGGCATCAAATTCTGCCTGAATAAGGCTATCAGGCAGTCTAGGGAGCTTCTCACCGAACTGGTCCATAGCACAGTCCGGTTTCAGCTTCCCCACTGTGAAAGTAGCTGGTAGATTCTCCCTCAGTTCGCCGAACGCAGGGAAGAGCGGGGATGTTGGTTCCGCCTCCCTTAGCTGCGGAACGGGTTCGTCCTTAAGTACAGCTTGAAGAGTCGTCTCCACCATCTTTGTCGCAAATGGGAGAGAAGCCTCCTCCTCTGTGGCAAGATAGTGAAAGGGTCTTGAAGGCCTGGAGTTTGGTATTTTGGCAATCCCAATCCTCCAGGCAGTGAACCCACTCCCTCTGGGCATGATCCTTGCTGTACAAAACAGATCCCCCTAGAGATATTGTCTTCTCTATTGAGAGCTGTTTGAGTCAGCCTGGCATACCCTATGAAAGGCTGAGTCAATCCGGGGGGGGGGGGGGGGGGGGGTGGGGGGGGGGGGGGGGGGGGGGGGTAGAACTCGAAGTCCTCAATCCTTCTCGTTCCACACTCCGGAATAGAAATCATGCCATCCTTGAAGGGAGCATAAGCTGCCACCCTCCAAGGATTATTCATAGAGAAAGCCGGCAGGGATTCGTAAGGTGGTAGCTGGACTAAACCAGTACCTCCTACTGGAAAGTTTGCTTGTGGAGCCTGATTCAGGCCAGCGAAAGGTCGTCATGTTCTCTAACACGGTTTAGAGAGGTCTGAATGCGACTGACCGGGACTGATAATAGTACTAGAGAGTTGAGCAAACATTTGCTCAAATCTCGTACCGAGAGAGCCGACCATCTCTCCCACTTGCTGCAATACTCCTGCTGAGAAGGTGGCGGAATCAAAAGCACTAGGTGCTGCCACTCCAACAGGAGTCACTGGAGCGGATCCAGTGGATGCCGGAGAAGGTACTGGCTCGGCCGGAGCTTGGGCCTTCTCCTTAGAAGCCTTGCTTCTTGATCCCTTAGAGTGGGAAGAGCTAGACTTGGCCTTCACCGCATCGGCGTAGGATGTCGAAGACTTCTGTGCCAAAGAAGACGACGACTTTTGGAAGTCATCTCGGAGGGTCTTCTGCTCTCTGTGTCCCTTCACTTTCGGGGGCCACGGGGGCACAGAAAGAGCAGGTGAAGGCGAAGGGATCTCAGATCCCGTGAAGCCTGGAAAGATGAAGAAGAAGGGACAGGAGAAGAAGATCCAGTGCGCCCAAAGGTAGCCCTGAACGCGCCCGAAGCACCTACCTCGACCAACAAGTCCTCGACACCCTACGCCATTGCTCAATATTTATGTCAGGTTAGCGACGTCCGGCACCGTTTCTTGCGTTGAGATGGACCCAAACGCCTACGCTGCATCCCGCTGAATCGAGGCTATGAGTGGGGCTGCCGACGGCGGGGTCTACTTACCCCGTCGCCTTCCCCTCCTGGGAAGATCTGGATAGCCCAAACTTCCTGTCTAGAAATATAAGGCGTCCCTTGGTGGTTGTTCTTTTACCAAAGCCGCCTTACCCAAGCCTTTCAAGGTTGCCAAGGCGATTCCTTCACGGCGGCAGCCTGAAAGAGAGGCGGATATGAAGCCTCTGATGGCGGAAAAGTTTTTTTTTTTTAGTTACAGCTTTAAAGTAAGCCTTTTAAAACTAAAGATAAAACAATTGATTATAAGAAAATTGTCCAGAAAACCTACTCACCCCCATCCAAAAGCTGACTCACGAGGTCATAGCATATAGTGCATGCTCATGGTGCCAGACACTCAGCTCGCCGTGGGTAGTGGCGCAGGGGCATGGGTCCTGCACTCCCTCGTGGCCACAAGGTCGTGGAGGACTGCATTGCAGCCTGGGTTGGCTGGAGTTGGTTAGCCTGTAAGTGGAAGGACATGAGTATCGGGATTACACACTTACAGCTAACATAGACTCCGTTGCATGCCGGAGTATGTAAGTTAGAGTAAAACTAATCCTCTGCCGCAATACGTGGTTAGTTAGGGCGGGTCTGGTTGGAGTCCGCGGCGTAGCCGGGAAGGGAAGGGGAAGGAGAGCAACCAGGAGTGGTTAGGAGCCCAAAAGGAGGGGGAGAAAACCACGACGGAGGTAGACAGAAAAATAACACAGTGAAGATGATATATAAATACTATATATATATATATATATATATATATAATATATATTATATATATATATATATAATATATAATATAGGTATATATGTATATATGATATATATATATATATATATATATTATATATATATATATATATATATATATTGATATATTATATATTATATATATATTATATATATATATTATATATATATATATATATATATATATATTATATATATATATATATATATTATATATATAATAACATCAGTAAAGGGCATGTATACTTATAGAGTAAGACATGCCTTCCTTCCGACTACTAGAGGAGGGCCCGGGTAAGTGAGCAAGCTCTCCTCCGGTAGCGGAAAGAAGATATACTAGGCAAGCTATATAGACCACTGGTAAATTCCTACCCCGCCGCCTGGCGGAGCCAGTAACAACAGATAAACCGAAGGGGTCATCGGCTAAGAGCAGGGGCTCCGTCCGTTATGGTAGGAGCGGGGTATGGAGAGGGGGACAGCGGGGACGGGAACACCGGGGTGGGGGGCCGCGGCGGGCGGGAGAGGGAGGGGTGCCCAACCCCTCACCCACATCGGGTGGGTTACCCCGGTACCCGAGACTATAACGTGGGTCACCCAGGCACCCAGCTGGTATGGGACTTCCTCGGCCCCCTCAGAGGGAGAGGGAGGAAGGCTATAGGGTTGTCATGACAACCGAGGAGGCCCGGCCAGACCCCTCCCTACCACGTGGGGAGGGAGGGGCAGGGAAGGGAGAGGTAAGGCGCCTAATGGGACACGTGATCGAGGGTGGACCAAGGCGCGGTAGCAACACAACCACAAGAGAGGGACCACGTGAACCCAACTGTACCAACGCAAGGTACAAGGCGCCAGAGCTAGCCTAACACACTAAAATAAAACACTGATATGAAACACTAAAATAAATAAATAAATAAATACATCGTAAAAGAATAGAAGGGACACAGAGTAGGAGGAGAAAGGAGCCAGGAGGGGAGGCGAAACTGATCCGAAGAACAGTCGACCACTCGGAGCCAGCCCGTAGCCATGAAGAGCAAAAGCTGGGATTCTGGGCGGGAGAATAACAGTATCAGCCCTAGATACCAACTAAAGAGATAACAGGTAATAAGGTATGGGCTGGGGTGTACCCTCATTCTAAAATACGATTTAATAAGAAGATGAACGCAAAATAAGAGCCCCATAAGGATAAGAATGTCCCAGTATGGGAGACTGGGAAATCTTAACAACACGAGGCGGCTCATGGCCGCACGAGTCAACTAAAAAACGGAAAAATACTGGTCCCTGGGAAGACCAAAATACGAAAAACAAATTCTTAACCTTTCGGGCACTTTAACTTAGCCATGGCGATAGCAGCGCGTTCCATGTAGAAAATAAGTCCACAAAAGCGAAAACAACACGAGAGACAAAAATCACAACTGGACGTTGTTGAGCAATGATAAAGGATGGCCACTAGAGGCGCTGCTCTCCGCTTGGCGTCAGTAGTAGTAGTAGTAGTAGCGGACGCATCACCCTTTGGTATCAGCTCTCTCAGGTGGGGGATTTGTGATGGAAGGTCTAAATGTAAATGGCTCGTGGTAGTGGTCTCACCCTCGCCCCTGTTACCATACCGACACTTATGTTTTATAGAGTGAGCGAGTCAGTTTGACTGACATTTTTCTTGATTTATTTTTTCTCTGGCAATATAGGTTATTTACCTAGAAATTAAAAATGAAACTAAGGATATTTCACAGGCAGACACGAGCTGAGCCCAGAAATATATAGTATATATATTATATATGATTATATATATATGATACACATATATATATATGAATATATATATAATATAATATATATAATATATATATATATATATATATATATCTATATATATATATACTATATATATATATATATATACACACATATATATATATACACACACACACACATAATATATATATATATATATATATATAATATATATATATATATATTATATATATATATATATATATATATATGATATATATATACCCACACACTATATAGATATAATATATATTACACACACACACACACACACACACACATAGATATATATATATATATATATATATATATATATATATATATATACACACACATATATATATATATATATATAATATAGATATATATATATATATATATATATATATATACACATATATATATGCTTGTATATATATATATATATATATATATATATATATATATATATATATATATATATATTAGATATATATATAGATATATATATATATATATATATAATATATATATATATATATATATATATATATATATATATATATATACATACACACACACACACATATATATATTTATATATATATAATATATATATATATATATTATATATATATCTATATATCATATGTGTATGTTATATATACAGTGGTACTCGAGATACGAAATTAATCGTTCGAGGCGGCCTTTGTATAATGAGTTTTTCGTATCTGGAACACATTTTACATGTAAAATGGCTAATCCGTTTCCAAGCCCCCATCCCCAAACACCCCATTAAATTCATAATAAAGCTAAATTGACCTATAAACAATGAAATACTACAACAATTTGGGACATCAATACCTAAATTAAGAATAAAAAATCGAAAACCTGTAAATAAAGTGATATTAGTGTACAAGAAATATTATTTACTGTAACGTAAAATGTGGAAGCTTACTTTCGAGTGAGGCTATCTCCGATAGTGGCGGCAGAGGGGAGGAGGAGGACAAACGTCAGAAAAACGTACGTACGTGCGTACACTTAACTTTACGAAAAACACACAAAAAATTTTAGGAAAACCATAAAACTAAAATTACGAAAACCACCTTAACAAAAACTTAACACTTAACTTACAAAAATCTAGAAATTACGAAACATTTTTTTTTCGTTTTTCTTTTTTATTTTTAACTTTTTTTTTTACTTTACGTAGGCTTTTTTTTTTTTTTTCTTTTTTTTTTTTTTACAGAATTTCAATTCATCACCGCTTTCAACGTTCTGTTTTCATCACTTGGTTCTTGCTTTTTGCTTTCAACTTTCTGTTTTTATCCACTTGGTTCTTCCTTTTTGCTTACTCCTGCTAAGCTGAAGGCCTCTTAAAAAAATAACGATCCAAGGAAGATTGCTTCTGCTACTTTTCACAATGTTCCTGAAACGACTCAAGCAAACGTCATCGAACTGCGCAAGCATACGACCTGTGTGAGCCTTTTCGGGGTGTCTTTTTTCTATAAACAAATTGCACTTTATGAAAAGCGCCTAGAATATCCTTAATTTCTTGCCGTGTCATAGGCTCTCCTCCTCTCTTCCCGTACGCTGCTAGAGAACTCCTTGAACGACGTTAAGTTGCATGGCCTCCAACTCCTTCAGGTCATCCGTCGTAAGCTCCTCTTGGTGCTCCTCGAGAAGGTCGTTGATGTCGTCCTCGTTGACGACAGCCCCATGGACTTGCCGAGAGCAACGATCTCATCAAGATCTGGTTCCAAAACAGTTTCGGGATCATCAAACTGTTCTGACTCTGCAGTACCAGCTTCGCCTACGTCGAATCCCTCGAAGTCTCTGGCGGATACGGCATCAGGCCAGAGTTACCTCCACGAGGAATTCAAGCTTCCTTGAGGCCAGGAGGGTGGGGAGGGGCATTGTCCAACACCAGCAGACATTTCAGGGGGAGCGCTTCTCTTCCAAAAAAACTCTTCACAGTCGGCGAAACACAGATTTACCCACTCCGTGAACAAAAGCCTCGTTACCCAGGCTTTTGCATTAGCCCTCCACATCACTGGAAGCTCTCCCTTCAACACTTTGTGGGCCTTGAAGGCCCCGAGGAGTCTCGGAGTCGATACACCAGTAGGGGCTTCACCTTGCAATCCCCACACTGGCATTCGAACAAAGTGTGAGCGTAAGCCTGTCTTTTCATAGCTTATGCCGGGTAGCTTCTTCTCTCCCGTGATGTATGTTCCGACAAGGCATTTTTTTTTCTAAA
>NC_061108.1:123975080-124030672 GCF_015104395.2 Macrobrachium nipponense
CCAATGAAGTACTACCCTTTCTGTAAAGTATCCACTAAGTAGGAGGGGTCCCTTGGCTATACACCCATACTATTATAAGTTAAGATGAGCACCAACCATAGGCAGTATCCACATGCAGTGGCTTTCTTAACTAATGGGGAACGACAGCATTGTTTTTTACAATGCAGCTGACTTTTCTATTTCAAATTCATTACATCACCTAATGTTTTGGAGTAGAATATGCCCATAATCCCACCTCCTTCAATATGGAATCAGCTATGTAATTGCTTGTTAAGTTACTTATATAAGAATGTCATTTTTATAATAGATTTGTATATACTTTCCAAGTAATTACATGATTGGAACTCACCCTCCTCCCCTCTGGTAGACATTGTGCATAAAACAGAATGAGGTGGTTGGCCAAGTCATTACCAATATTGCCGTTAGTGGGTGGCACCTTGTGCCTACACTATGCTTTTGAAGACTTCCTGCAAAATTTTGAATTCTTTTTGCTGCCAAGTGGGAAATTATTAGCTATGTAATTACTTAGTAAGTATATACAAAACTTAATTTTATCATAAAAATGTCATCTTGTCTGAAGAATCTGTCGAGCCATTGGTGGGGCTCTAACTTTAGACCATCTCACTATGAAATCTAGGTGAAACCAGCTAAGCTATTACAACCCATTAAATAGCCTTCAACTGTGCAGAATGCATACAGGTGCCCAAAGCAAAAAATTCAGCCACACATGTTCAGCCAACTACCTATTTGTACTTGATTGATGTACTTTCGTTTTAGTGTCTCCACAATGAAGAGGAAGCAAGACACTACAAAACTGTATGTGGTTTTATTATATATATTTGTTCTCCAATTTTGTGAACTTTTCAAGGGTTTGTGATGGTCTCAGAACTGTTCAGTATCAGTATGACTGGAAAGACAGTCCCTTACTTTCCTTCCCCCAAAGAGAGTTTATCCTTACATTGAGAACCAGATTTGTTCCACATGTGAACAAATGACAAATTTTAATTAATTTGTATTTTTTATAGCTAACAAACCTGTGATGTCTTAACATAAACTGCCCACTTTTAGCCACCCCTCTTGTTATTCCTGGGCTAGAAGAAACTGAGTTTGTCACGGGGTTAGAAGAGGTTGATGGTTGCCTCCTTGCTTATCCCGATGGCTGATCCCCGATGCCACCAATTCCTTGTATCACAATGTTAATTTGTCCTTTACTGGTTTCCAGCTGGCGCCAGAAGATTTATCCTTACATTGAGATAGCAATTAAAAATCAAACAAATTAAAAATTTTTCATTTTTGAGTCTAATCAATTTTATTTGTGATACAGTCTTCCCAGCATACAGTCAGCGCCATTTGTACTGAGAAAAGAGAAATTAGCTTGCAGAAAAAATAAATTTAATTCATAAAAATTAAAAAAAAAATACTTTAACACTTATGCCGTTATTGCTACTTCGTGATGGGGAAGTCCTTGGACTTGATGACCTTTTGGAGTCGCTGTGGAAGACTATCAGCCAAGTTCTGACAGTGGGCAAGGGGTATTTCCCCCCAGAAACATTCCTTATTGCAATCTCAACCTTGGGGATTGTCGACATATCCTCCTTACGAAGGAGGCGTTTCAAGATTCCCTAAAGGTTTTCTGTGGGGGACAGATCAGGTGATTGGCCAGGCCAGTCATGCATAAATTCAACCTCGTTGTCAGAGAGCCACCTTTTGGATGCCCTTGAGGTGTGGCAAGGGGCGCCGTCCTGCTGAAGGGTCTCACAGCCGGTTTTGGCGAAAGACTGCTAAATTGTCCTTTAGCAGCCTAATATAACGCTCAGAATTAAGCGTTTGGCATCTAGGAAGCATGTCAAGATTCCCTAGTCCACTGTAGCCAAAGGAGCCCCACACCTTGAGGTAGGGCGGATGCTTAACGCTGGTCACGGTCAGCTGCGGGTCACACGCTGATGAAGTGCGTGACTTCCAAATCTTCGTGTCCTTGTTCTCACTGACGCAGAACGTTGCTTCATCAGTCTAAAGGACCTTATGCCACTGTACAAGGTCCCAGTCCTTATGGTCCTTGGCAAATTGAACACGATGGCGATGTTGCTTAGCAGTCATGAGGGGCTTGACTCGCGCTTTCACCTTGGAATATTCTAGACGCTTCTGGATGTTGCGCTGAATTGTCCTTACAGTGACATTTCTTTTAAGAGAGCTTAAGGTTCTTTTCTTTCAATTCCTTTGCAGTAATTTAAGGATTAAGCGGTCCAACTGATGCCTTAAAAGCCTTAAAGTCTTCGTAGGAATCTTGACAGGACCTACCCCACCCCCCGCCGTGTTTGTGTTCGGGAACGTTATCACCAGATCCAGCCTGACGCCATTTGTGGAGTAGTCGCGACACTGTCTTCTCATTAACACCAGTAATTTCGGCAATTTCTCGTTTCTTTTACCACTTTATGTAGTTCAACACTCTCTCAATATTATCATGGCTGGTGATTTTCACCAGACATCACTCTAATGGGTGGTAGACGCCAACACTCACTGCACACAAAGGACAAAAACGAAATATGTGGACCGCTGTCAAAAGAAATGCACTCCTTATGGCTGACAATTGGGGTACTGAATCTTTGAAATTGTCACAGTAGTGCATGGGTGGATAAGTAAAAGTGGCCAATCAGTCATTTTGTGGCCGGCCGATTTTTTTGTGAGAAATATGATACGGGTCCAAAAAAACAACAAAATGATTGAAAATTCCAAAAATTCTCAATACAAATGGCACTGACTGTACTCCAGCTTAAATTAAATCTTTTTACCTTTTTATGGTAACTTTTCCAGAATCTTTTAAGATTTTATTTATTAATAAATAAATGTGGATGTCTCTTCAGCCCGGAAAAACATAGATCATATACACAACACAGATTTTTTTTTTTTTTACTTTTATGATATTACTATGCTATAGCAGTAGTAAAGGAGGCATTAAGTATTATCCCTGGAGTTATTACTCATTGTATAATGAACATAAATTACCAGGAGGTAATGATTACAAAGCTAAACCTGTGAAAAGTTGTAATAAAACATACATTACCAATTATGTTAGGTATCCCTCGGAGTTAGATATTAATGCTCTAAAGTTAGGTCACAGAGCACCACATTAAGTTGTAAGGGATGGACTAGAGGATGAAACTAGGAAATGTGGCTGATAAATATCAAGAAGTTTTTATAAAGCAAAATGATTATTGATTTGATGAGAGTGAGAAATATAAGCCATCCTGGCAATACATGTGCATTATGCAAATATTTAATGTATGTACCAGAGTCAGAATTACTAGTGAGACAATGGTTTGCATTATAAAAAAAACATTAATATGTTTTCACTTCAAGGAAATTAACTTGAACTTTAGTGAAGTGTCAACCAAATTTTAAAGATTTGAAGGTGAAATTATCCTTTATAATTGAAAAATATAAGGCATACTACAGTACTAAAAGAATTGTAATATTTCAGTAGGGAAAACATGAGAAAGTAAGAACATTGAATATTATTCAGTAATCACATATGGCTTGAAAAATTGCTTTTTGTAATTGTAATGGCAGTAGTTATTTATTGGATAATGTGAGTTAGTAATTGTGTTTATTGTTGGGATTTGTTATAAATTATGGTGGTGTATGTATTTTAGATTTATCTGTCAATTATAATTAATTTTGAATCACTGTTTTTTAGCTGAAACCTGGTGGAAATCATTCTGATTTTAGGTGAAGTGTCTAGCTGTTTGGTTAGTAGGTTGTATGTGATGCTGCTTGTTCTCATCTTATTGTTGAGAATAATATACTTTGATATCCTCTGAATACCTAGATAATGATATACATACTAACTAGACTAACACTCCATTTTTTTTAAATTAACCTGGGAAATGCATCCTTTTTCAGTATTAAAATATATTTTTGTACTGGCAGTTCCATTAGTCATAGTAGTCGATCATTGCAAAATTTATCCTATGATTGTGATAGGAATTGAGATATTTATTTTTAGAATAGAAAGGGTTCATCTTATGTGTAAAAATCTTGAGAAATTTTGATGTTAGGTGCATGTTACAATCCTAATTGTAATAGTGTGGAGCATCACTTGATAAATGATCAGCAGGCATGGGTGTTTTGTAAAATTTCAGTTCTCTTTTCCTTGTTATGCATTTACCATTCTTATCTACATAGGTAAGAAATGCATTTGCCAAAATGCCAGTGTTTAAACCATGCTTAGAATTGTGAAATCTTCCCTTTAACCACCCATTCTTTTCTACTAAGCTCACATCCTCTTGGGTACCTGGACATTTTGATTTCAGATTGTGTTGTTTTAATAGTGTCAAGAGATGTGATTCAATAAATTTTGTTTAAATCCAGTATTATGAGTAAAACAAATTTCTTCTCATATGAATGATTGCAAAGATCTTGAAGATTATTTATAATATTTGAAAGGTTACCTTTCTTATGTGCATTGCTTTGAATGATAGGCAATATGTACTATAGTAGATTTACATCACCCGTGCATCTGGTGTCTAGGCCAGTCCCTTACAACGCTCCTAATTGGCTGTTGTTAAGCCAATCACAGGGCTGGAAACTCTTAGTATCTCGAGAAAGTTCACATATAGGCAGGATTTTTATGTTACACCTCTCCTGAGGGATACTTTTGAAACAAAGATGTATTTCTCAGGAGAGGTGGAACATAAATCCTGCCCATGTGAACTCTCAAGGGAGACTGAGAGTTTCCAGCATTGTGATTGGCTTATTAACAGCCAATCAGGAGCATCATAAGGGACTGACCTAGACATCAGATGCACGGGTGATGTGAATCTACCAAAGTATTAAGATACGTATTCATGAGATACAATTAATTGCAAAAATGCACTTTAGCCAAATTCTGGCTTTGTACTTAAAAGTTTGTATGGCATCTTGCATATTTAAACAGACTAATAAATGTATAAATATAGAAATAATTTTCATAAATTTCAAAGTTTAGTTTATATAAAAATTTAGATTTTGTAGTTCTATATATATATATAGTCTTCAACTTTGTCTCCAGGACACTCTACGATGATAAACTAAATCGGGCAGCTGGTCTGGATCTGAAAAGGAAACTTGAAGACACACTTGCTACACTCCAGCAAAGAGCACTCATCAGTCATAAGAAATTGCATATTGAGAGGCTTAGTACTGAAGAGGAGCAGCACATTCAACAGATAATTCTTGAACAACTCCGATTAGGGCAGCTCAGTGAACGAAGAGGTAATATACAAGATTTAGAGAGGTTCATTAACCCAAGGGATCCACGCTGCACTTGCTACAAGAATGTCTCTGACACTGACTCAAGTACTTGTAATACTGTTAAACTAAAACCTAAATCAAGGGGACCAAGTCCAGTTACAGCTGTATCTGTGAGGCCAAAATCTAGTCAAAGGATCCATGTTCAGATTCGTAAAACATTGGGTAACACCATGAACATTGCAGACCCTAGTGTTGTAGATATTGGAAATTGTGAAGCACGAGGTAGGCAACCTGTAGTGGAGAAAAAGGAAGTTTCTGGTGATACTTGTGATAATAATTTAGATAATGTATACGCGAGTTCAGGTAATTTGAGCCAGAAAGGCAAGAAAGCCTTGAAACCACTGTCACCAAACAAGAGGTCATCTGGTGATGACCTGTCTCCTGCTGGACAGTTATCAAACCAAGAATCTCCTGTGTTTAATGTGTCAATGATTAAGGAATTACAGACATCACCTATGCAGGTGAGTGGAGAAACATTTCAGGATAAGTTGAGAGAAAGACAGGATTGTTCCCCACCCAAAGCTAGTAAGGCAAAAAACTCCATACCAACACCAGTGGAATCCCTAATAAAGGAAGCAGAACAGAAATGTGGGCTAGTTTCTGTAAATGGAGAATCTAGTCCATTTATCCTGGAGCGTGTTAAAGTAAAGAAACCTAAGTACAGTGCCATGTCGAATTCAAAAGAAAAACCTTCTCTTCATCAGGCCACTAATGCTACTAAATATAATTCTCTACCTGCTCAATCAGCATCTACCTCAAAAACATCCCAGCAACAAAAAAGTCAATCTTTTGGTGCAGAATCTCAGGACAGCGGGGATTTTGATACAACCAGTGTTAGTGTCAGTAACAGTGGTAGTGATCAGAGGCTAAGTCATCTCCATGAGACATCCAGCCTAGAGGTGGAATTACCCAGCAGCCATGATGATAACTCTAGTAGTCATGATTCTGATGAAGGCCCTGTTGTTCTTCCACTACAGGTTAATGTTATAAGAAGTACTAGTGAAGTCAGTAAGGGGTCACCTGATGGAAATCAAATTGATGTGGATGTTGATGGTTTTGTGGATGATGAATCGGGTTGTCCCAAAAGACCACTGGTAAGAGCAAGAACTTTTGAAGTATTTCACCCTCTTGTAGATGGTGTACCAAGTGAGTCTCCAACATCCTCATTCAAAGCAGATAAGGTGAAAGCGGAAAAAGAGCAGACGCCAGAGTCTGATGTATCAAGTAGGTCCGTTAGTACTCATCATGTTACATTTATTTCATCAAAAAAAAGTGAAAGCAATCCTAGAGAACCAAGGAGTGTAGATAATGGTAAGGAAAGAAAAATATCTGATGAATCTGTAAGCTTGTATCAGGATAATATGGAAGATCCAGAAAAATTGAGGGAAATTGAAAGAAAGAAAGGTTCACTACTATTTGAACATAATTTCCAAACATATTCAAACATTCCAACTACAAATATGATGACAGCAAGTTTGATGACTGCTAGTATAAGCTCAGAGAGCAGTGTGGGTGTAGGATCATTGTATAGCAGCATGATGGATAGTGCAATGTTGGGTAGCATTCACTCCCTTGGTGGGTTAGATGTGCCAGTTGTAGACCCCATACCTCGACCAGCATCTGTAGGTCTGCCAGTAATACACACCTTGGAAGAACCTAGTTGTGCAACTCATGTTATTGTTAATCATCCTGTCCTGAAAGGGCAAAAGAGTACTGAACAAATGGCATTAGAACTCCAAAGAGAAATTGCAAGGAGAGGACAAGGAACTAGGTCTCCATCACCAGATTCTCTTTGTGTTGACTTAGTAGCTAAAAGAGAACTGGACACTTCTCAGAGAGGAAAAGCTACACCAGAACAGTCTTTTGAAGTCATGGAAAATAGTTCTTCCAGCATCAATAAGGAAGAAATGGATGATGAAGAGAAGGAAAAAGATGATAGGGAAAATGAAAGTAAGAGCAGTGAGTCAAGTAATAGTGAAGCAAAAGGCGATTCTAAGGCTGGTGCAAGGGGTGAATCCATATATACCTCTCTGACAAATATTACTGGAAGCCCAAGATTAGCAAGGGCAGTTTCAGAAAACATTCCAATTGTCTCTGGTGGCTCTACTCTTAAGCGAGAGAAAGAAAGTGGTGATACGGCATCCATTTCTAAATGTGATAGACAGGTTAGTGTTGGTTCAGTCAAAGATGTTGATTCTATTCCTCTGGTGTTTGGATACATTGGTCCTCAGGATGAAGATGGTATAAAAGAAGCCAACGAAGTGAAGGAACCTGGCACTGGAGAAGATGAGGATAAACAACAGTCAATTTTTTCAATGTTCATTGACTTTAATGAAATACCAACTCCTCCTACAGAGGAAGCGCAAGAGGATAAAAAATCAAGCTCAAAGGCCAAAGCCCAGTCATCAGGTGTGTACATGTATATAGAAGCTGATACTCCATCACCAAAAACTAGAAGAAAACGAAAGTCAGAGAGTGATGGTGCTGTGTCAACACAGTTGGCTGAATCTCAACCTGAAGATGGGCATTCATCTCTTCCGCCTGTCCTCCCAGACACAAGTAAATCTCAAAAAGTTAATATTGTCAAATCAAGCACTAAAGGAGAAAATAATGGAGGCTCTGATGATGGTGGGAGCAAAGAAAAGAAAGGCTTTTTCATGTTTATTGAGGCTGAAACTTCATCAAAAACTGGTTCTCCCAAACCAAAAAGAAGACAGGCACCTCCTCCAAAAAAGAAACCGGAAGTGTGTAATGTTATGACACGATCTGCTCCTAGTGATTCCCTTATTTTTTCAAGCCCAGAAAGTTCAAGTAAGCTAATGACTAAATCAGTTATAGATCGGGATGAATTTATTGCTCAACCACCTACAAGGAAAAATGTAAGTTTAAATGACAAGATAAATGAATCATCCAATTCAAAAGACAGTTCATTTGTTTCAGGAATTCCCCGCCCTATCCATTCACTGAAAAGTAAATCTCCGAATTTGAAAACAAATAAGGTGAAAGGTCAGCATAAACAGGAAACCAGTTCACAACGAGAAAGTTCTGTGTCTAGAACAAAGGATGACCAGCCTTCAGAAACCAATGATATGGCAACTAGCAAAGATATTTCCATATCAGAGTTGGGACCATCTCAAAGCATATCATTGAGTGAAGTGATGTCAACTAGTCTCCCCAAGGAAGCTGAGATTTCTGAGGTGTCTGATGTCAGTAGTCTCCTTAGCAGCATTGAAAGATCTAATGGTAAGTTATTATCATCAATTAATTTATTGAGTAAAATGATCTGTCCACTAAAGTCTGTATGTACTTTCTAGCCCCCCACCCCATCCCCCTCCTTTTTCATTACATGACATCTTTTTCCTCTTTCCTTGCTTCCTTATCCCTCTCTTGTATTCCTGTTCACGATCTTCTATCATGCAGTTACACCTCAAATCTCACTGATTTTTTTGTCATTTAGCTTCTTACCTTTTCATCCTTTCACTCATTTTGTTTCTTCCCACATTCCTGAAACTACAAGCTCTCATCGTGACACTGAGACCCCATCCTGAAAGTTTAATCACTTATCCTGCTAACCAAATAATTATCAGATACATATGACACAGCCATTCCTCTTCTCACCATTACATCCGTCAACTTGCTCTTCCATACACCTGGAACTTATACTTTATCAGACAAACTTTTCTTTACTATTTTCTTTCAAGTATACTACTATCCATTTCAGACCGGATGTGGTATTGTTTTTCGGGAATATCTTCAAGGTTTTTAGTCAGACAGTCATGACATTCTAACACGTTTACAACCCCCTGCCGTAATTTATTTATAATGTTATAGGAGTTGGTCAAATTTATACACTTTAGGAGTTTACTCTTATGATTATGATTGTAAGTTGTAGTCAGTCAGAACTCAAACGCCCTCCCCGTCTTCACTTCCCTCCTTCCCCCAATAACAAGCTCCCACCATCCCCCTCGCAAACCCATCTTCTATCACACCTCTCCCCCTCCCACTTCCTCCTCTTCCCCATCCTATTCTCTCTCTCTCTCTCTCTCTCTCTCTCTCTCTCTCTCTCTCTCTCTCTCTCTCTCTCTCTCTCTCTCTCTCTCTCTCTCTCTCTCTCTCTCTCTCTCTCTAAATTGCACACTGGGATATTTAGTCTTACACGTAGCTATTCTATAGTATAATTTTGTTTAATAGTTTATGAATAGAATGTTGGGTGTAGGTTAATGGACATGACTGTTTTGGCTCGGTTGGCTGTTTTGAATACAGTAGTTGAGCAGTTTACTATAAATGTTCACTGGCATGTGATCGCAGAAAGTGGTTTGTAGCTGGGTACTGAAGGTGTGCTACAATCACACTGCCCCCCATGGCCAATTTACTTAGATGCACAAATGGTTGCAAATGTGTAATTGCACTCCGACTTTTTTAATATGTTCAGCCAAGAGAGGAAAGCTAGCTCACTGAGAATAAGTCTTAAGAGGTAATTATTAATCACAATACTTTTTATGTATAGCCTTATGCAACAAATTTCACAACAATGACAGTTTTTAGTGAAATAATAGTGATAATATCATGATAACTATTACCAAACCCAAGTGTTTGTAGGTAATCAGTTTTTTCCTCTAATCTACTTTACATTTGGGAAGGTGCTGTTCAGTGAGCCATGAAGTTTGAGGAGGATTATTGGTCTCTGACAATATCCATGACATTGTGGAACCTGTCCTTGTCGCCTCTGCACTAGTTCCATGCAACATAAAAACACCATACAAACAAACAATTGTCACTTCTGACTGTGATGACAATTAAAATTAAATTTGTGAATTATAGTTTGCAACATTATCTATCAAGTCTATAATTAATGTTAATTATTTTACAATTTTACTGACGCCATCTGATTGTAGAATAATTATGCCCATTACCCAGTCTATCTCCACATTATATGAACAATCGAATATCAGGTACAGAAAAACGACCACACACACACACACACACTTACAATCTAAGTTAAAAAATATAATTTCCCATGACAGTTCTTAGACAACACAGTAAAAGGAGGTTGAAAATCATAGTGGAGCTCATTAGTAAAAACCACTTAGGAGCTTGTTGGTGAGGGGAGGAAGGAACTGATGAAGGTGTATCAGTTCTGACTGACTACAACTTAAAATCATACAAGTAAACTCATAGAGTATGTAAATTTGGCTAACTCCTATAACATTACGTATAAATTACGGCGTGGTGTTGCAAACATTGTGTTAGAATGTCATCACTGTCCAACTAAAAGCCTTGGAGATATCTAGCAGTTAAACCCCTTACATATAATTACTACACTTATTCTGGATACTTCATATCTGCCAAGAATGCCAACTCTCTGTCCTTGTGTTATCTCCTTTTGGAGGTGAATCCCCCTAGTGTAACCAGCATTTCATTTTCTCCACCCTCCATAAGGTGCAAGTTCAACTCCTCCAAAGTTCCTTTTTTGCTCTTTTTAGCTCTCATTCTTTTCTAGCCTTGGCCCAATGACATTAACAATCACAGTCATAAAACTGGCACATTTATGCTCTTCTTATGCATGTACACTCAATAGTAGATACTTTTTCCAGATGTTTTCTTAATGTGTGACAGTCTGAATTAATTGTCTTGTACATCAAGTACCCCTGATACCAGAAATACTACAACATAATATTTACACCCATCAGTTATCTTAGATGCAGTTTAACCTTTATTTTTAGTACGTTAGTAGTTGGTCTCTCATTTCGGAGAGAGTTTTTTTCACAGACGTAGTGCGGTTTTTTCCTTAAAAGGTTTGCCAACATCACTTGATTATGCTTTGAGGTTATATTTTTAAAAAGAAGCTGGAGAAAAGCATAAATAGAAAATTGTTTTTATTACGCTTCATAACACCATGCAGAGTACAGCATGACTAACCATGTAAATTGGGGAAACTGTGAACATAAAGATGGTTTATGTAACAAAGTTTAGATTTAAGAATTTTTTTATTTCACATTTTTAGTATTTGATATTTTCTAACAAAACTCTGACTATATAAGTTGGTAATTTATGTGTAAGGGTTGTCTGTAATTGTCACGTTAAGAATGAAAATGCATGGATTGAGTAATTTCAGTAGTACATACCACCTCTTATTTAATTTATCAAGATTTGCACCTATTTTTCTAATTATAACATACATATTTATTCCCTGAAACATTTTTCCAGCACCATTTGCCATGGTTACAGAAACAAATCCATAAATCCCTACCCTTTTGCTATGACAGCTTGTGCCTTTGGTATGCCACTTGCAAGTTGTTGGGTCCTAGTCTTTGGGTGATGTGAGTACATTTCCTGAATTCTGGGATAAGCTGTGTAATTACCCTCTTTCCAGAGATTACAGATTCATAAAAGAATGTGGTCATTTTGTAAATGATACTTGTTATTTTTAATTTATTAAAGTAGTGTATTTATAATTAAGAGCAGTGAATTATTTGAGATGAATCTTACCTACTGTTAAATTTCTATATTTCCCCACCAATTAGGCGAGTCTGCATTCAAACAAAAAAATCGAATGGCTGCCCGCACTAAATATTGGAGAAGAGAACCAACGCTTTCTCCAATTTGAGAGCATTTTGTAACTTTTCTTGTCCTCAGACACAATCTCCCTTTGTGTCTGCCTTGGCTTGTCGTCTTGTCTTTTAAAGTCGCTGAGAGCCGAAGGCCGCCTTTTGCTGTACAACGCTTATTGGTCCTTTAACCATCTTTAATAGGAGGTTCGCTTTCTTTCTCTTTCCTGTGGGGAAATGAACTTGAGGCAGACAGACATGCTGATGGATTTCCAGTCTAACTTGAGTCATTATCTTCTATTTACGTTGTCTCGTCTCTGCGACTTCTTAGAGAGGTGGAGACGCCAACCCAGCGGGAGTTTTTAGCAGGTGGAGACGCCAACCCAGCGGGAGTTCTTAGCAAGGAAACAAGTAACTCATTTCTGATGCTGCAGGGTAATGTCCTCATGCTTATACTCACTCTGTTTGGAAGTGAGAACACTTTAGCTTCCTGTCTGGTTATGCAGTTCGGGATTATCTATTGGTAGTTTTATTTTATACCTTTCGGGGATAAGTGCAGATTCAGGTTCTGGGATATGGACAGTTGCAGCCTCCTAACATACTTGGAGAGACTTGGGACCAGTATGTTATATGGTGGAGACGGTGAAGGGCAGTTTTGATTCTTTGTGATTGTCCTCCACTGGTTTATTCTCCTTCTTATAGCTTCCCTTGTCTTCAGCAGAGATGTCTCATAAGTCTCTTTTAGCAGGAGATTGTATATAGAGGGATTGATGGTCCAAGGGTAATTCTTTAGGAAGACACCCATAAGTAATTGGAGATATTCTTGGACATTTGGAGACTGAATAACAGTAAGTGTTTGCCCATATACTTGTTGGTTTTCTAGCATGGTTTTAGTGCCTTTCCAAAGACTGGTCAGACTTGTGGTACACATGCAGAATGTATTAATTCCACTTACCATACATCCACAGTCCTGCAAGTTCCTTCAAAGGGTTTTTACTGGAAGGTATTGCTGTTCTGTGCACTTTGTTTGGGTTAGTGTGCAGCCTTCTGTAAGTTATGTCAGGGACTTGTTCCCCATTGGTAGATGGTGTCGACTTTAGGAGCATGACAGTTCTACTGAATCAGTTATTCAAGTTAGCCCACTCTGTCAACAGTATTCCAAAGGCCAAGGACCTGTTGCTTCTTCTGGCCCAATTTCTATGCACTATATTGTTAATTCTTTATATCCCCATTCTTATCTAGTGATGTGGGGATGATATTTAATTATGCATGCTTGTCGGTCAAGATGAATAGGCATGTGCTGCTTGAAGATTTTAGACCGGAAAGAAACTTCCTATATTGTAAGGGCTTTTTCTTATTAGAAAACATGGCCTTATGGGTTATTTTCAGATAATCATGCTCAATTAATGTATGGTTTCAGCGTAAGAATTACGACTTGCAAATAACTTTCATTAAATTTGTAAGTAATCCAGAACCAACTTTGGCTCCAGGACTGTAGGAGGGACACTTTAACCAGGAATCATCCATTTGGTTCTTAAACCTAAGTCCAAGTTTTGGTTTTTTCCCTCTGTCATGCAACATAGTTTAACTAGTGTAACTAGTGTCATTGCACTTTCATGGAAGGACAGTGTTTTAGCAATTGGGGATTCAGGAAGAACAACTGCCTACAAGGGCCCTGACATCCATAAGTTTGGCACTTGGGTGGATTTAAGGAACACTCATTTAGCTTCCTAGCATGTTGATGAACAGGGACAGTCGAATGATTACTACTACTTTGTTGGCCCTCAGGCTTGAGCAGTGGATGTTTCCTTAAATTTTGCGTAATTCAGACTCATAGGCCTGCCCCTTGTATCTACTCTGAATTCTATTGAGCAATTTCATGTTCAAGAATTGCTTAGTCTCCTGTAGAGCCCTTGTATCCTCAGGGCAAAACTTTTCAGAATTTCCAATGCTCTTGGTAGATGTCTCAACCTTCCGTTGAGAAGAAATCAACTCTACTACACAATGCCATACAGTTCCATTGACGTAGGCATCTCCTTAACTGCTTGGAGAGGTTAGAATGTCCCCTCCCAATGATAAGATTTTCAAGTTATCATAGGATCTGTCCTTAATTTAAAACTGCCATGGCCTGGAGTCAGAAGCAGTGGTCTGTGTGTTACTGAGGGTACCATTCGGGAGGAATTTTCAGCACCTGGAACCTTGTAGACGTCAATGTTTTCTGTTTAGAGGAGATAAGACTTTTCACTGTCTGCTTCCAAAGTTATCGTTCCATACGTACTTTCCTGAGTATTGGATCAAGTACTTTTAGATCTTGCCGAGGACCAGCACTGTAAGGTGTTGAGATTGAAGCCCCTTCATCTCTATATCAAGTCTCTCTCTGGAGTTTAGATGCGGGTGTAAACTTTATGTGAATTTACTGTAAAACCTTTTATTTAGCAGTGGTTAATAAGTACATTTGCTGTCAGCACCCTTCTTTAAGCTGGTGTAAGGGAATGCTATTTTAGCTTTCTGCCTTAGAGCTGAGGGTAATGTTAAGGTTATGCTTTACAGTTCCCTTTAAGAATTCCAATCTAACCCCTTGGGGGGGAGGGGGGAAAGAGGAAACTTCTCTATCCTGTTGGGCATTTAAATTTAAAGGTTAAACCTAGAACATTTTTATCATCCTTTTAGAGACCTTGAACATCTTTGTTAAAGGTAACTGCTGGAAGAGGCAAGTTAACCTTTGGTTTTGTGGTTTTAAGAAAAACACATGTGGTCAAAGGTTAGCCTGGAAGAGGCAAAAATCGATCTTTTGTTTTGTGTTTTAGAAAACCTAGAATGTATTTGTGAAGGTTAAGCCTGGAAGAGGCAAAGTTAACCTTTTGTGTTAGGATTTTTAGAAACTTTTATCAAGGAACACAAGGTCCTCTGTGACATCATGGATAGGCTAGTGTATGAGAACTAGCTCCATATCTTCTACCTTATTGAAGTTAAGCATTCATAATGTGAGCAGCAGTTGCAACTTCATTTAGTGTTAAGTCAATTTGTTGCTCCAGAATAGGATTGATGTGTCACAGTAGAAGTACAATTCAGTTTTTGCCTGATCACTACCTTAAGTATACAGAATTGTGTTTGAAAACAGTAAAGCCCTTAATCCGCTACTAGAGTTGGGTAGTCTTTTCCAGAATCGAAAAAGAGCAATTCTTTAGGCTCTTTTGTTTAAATCCCGTGGTTTTAATATTTTGGGGAGCGTGAAGGTACAAATTTTGTATGGGAGCGTACCTTTATATTGTAAAGGTATTCATTTTAAGTGACTGTCATTTGATAGGGCTTTTGGACCCAGGCACAGGGGTCCCTCATACCGCTTGCGTTGCATGCTGGCTGAATCGAAGCAGTTTTCTCTGCAAGGCTACTCTTTGCTGCATACGTATGAGAGCCTTGCTCCCTGAATGGAATCCAACTTTTGGTGGTAGTAAAATCCACCAAGGATTCCAGATCAGGTGAGAATGTTTTGGGTTTCGTATAAGAAACCTTTATCCCGAATGGCTGAGTGGAATTTTGTCTAGCTGCACTACCCATCATCCTCCTCTTAATGTGGGATTCAGCTAATTTAACAGTAGGTAAGATTCATCTCAAATAATATAAATTTTCATAATAAAATTTATTACTTGGATACTTACCTACTGTTAAAGTAGACCCACCCAGCCTCCCCAAAACTTAGTGGGCTGTCAAGGAGAATTCTGACAAGGGCTAAAACATTCCAAACACACCTGGTGGAGAACAGGTAAACTAGACAGTCATCCGGGCAGCCATTCGATTTTTTTGTTTGAATGCCGACTCGCCTAATTGGCCGGGAGATATAGCTAATTTAACAGTAGGTAAGTATCCAAATAATAAATTTTATTATGAAAATTTATATTTTGTCTCTTGCAAATATGTATACATACAGTAAATTGTATGGTATGGCATTGTGATGGTATGCAAAAATTTTTAATTATTTTTTTCAGAGAGAATGAAGTTTTATTTATTTTTTATAATTTTCACAGAAACCTCTGATCAAGCAGGCACCGAGTCTTGTTCACAGCTAGGAGAAGATTTACTTCGTATGTTCCTGAATGAAATTAACACAGATGTAACAATTCAAGTAAGTACAGTACATAAGGGCTGGTCAGTTTAGCAGTGACAATCCTTAGTAATTTAGGTATGGTAGTAGATTAGTTATTTAGGTATGGTAGTAGTGTATGAGGACATCATCCATTCTGTGACTTGCATTGCCTATTTCATTTAGAAAACTGAAATAACTGCTTTCCTTGTACATACTTATTAATTGCTCTACACAAATGAAATTAATGTTATGAAGTAAGTATTTGCAATACATAACGATCAGACCTCTAAAATGAAATCATTAGAGTTTTGGTTGGAAAAATAAAAGAATTTGACATTGTTATTGTCACTGAAATCTGCCAATATGTTATCCTTTTTTATATGAAATTGCATGAAAAGTTATGCAAAAATAGTGGTTCAAAGTTATAGAAATGTATAAGGTTTTCAGGTATCGACTTTCAAAATTTGAAGTAGCCTGACAGTGTTTCCATTACCACTCAGTATTTGTATAATAACATGGAAACAAGCTTTAGGCATACAAAAGGCAGTATTAAATAAAACTGAGTTGATTGTACATCAAAGATGGAGATGTAGAAAAAAAATGGGTAATCAGCACATTGTAGATGATTGAAGAATTACTGTATGGTATTTGTGAAGTTTAGTTTGTCTGATCATTGTACATAGGTAGATTTCTTGGTGTGATTGATTATGAATGTGATTGTTTTGTCATGAGAAACATTTTGTTGATGCAGTATTTGTTCATATTCAATGTTTTTGTTAATGATGAGACCTATGTATAAAAATGGGATCATGTTTTCAGATTGGTGAAAAGCGCATTAGAGCACACAAGTGTATTTTGGCGTCCCGCTGTGTATACTTCGCGGCTATGTTGTCTGGTCACTGGGTTGAAAGTGCTGGAAATGTCATAAAACTACAAGGGTATGTCATTAATTGTTTTTATTCCACATATTTTTTTGTATACAAAAGCTTCTATGAAAAGTTATCATTACTTAGGGACCTAAAATTAAGTTAAACATTTGTACTTCTTATAATAAAGGTTATTAAAGAGATGATAAATACAAGAGGATATGTTATAGGGTAATAACGTTATAATGGGAGAGGGGTTTATAGTGAACATATGACCTGGCAAGTAAGTAAGTAAGGTAAGTATATATTAGTTGTACCAGACCACTGAGCTGATTAACAGCTCTCATAGGGCTGGCCCGAAGGACTAGATATTTTTATGTAGCTAGGAACCAATTGGTTACCTAGCAGCGGGACCTACAGCTTATTGTGGGATCCGAACCACATTGTATCGAGAAATTAATTTTTATCGCCAGAAATAAATTCCTCTGGTTCCATGTTGGCCGAGCCGATACATGACCAGGCAGGTCAGATTTTTATTGGTTACTGTGATGCCAAATGTTCTTCCATGGCTTGCATTAACAGATAGGCCACCTTGGTTGTTTTGATCTGGAAGGTTGGAGGGTTTTGTTGGGTGTCCCCCACTGAGTGCAGAGATGATTGTTTTGTCTTGTTTCTCTTTCTCCCTTTCTCATTAGTGTTAGGCACAGTTGATTGCTCATGCTTCTTCCTCTCTCTCCCTGCTCTCTTTTATTTGTGTTGAACATCTGCCAAAAATGTTGACATTATCAAAAATTACCATCGTTATTTCAGGAATGGTGGTCTCTTCAGCAGGCTCTCCCTCTCTTTTGTTAAAAATTAAAGTTTCTTTCACAGTACTTGTCAGGTGTTTTCCATGTTACATAAAGCTTTGAGAAAGTGCAGCCATTCTTCTGTTTGTATAAATTTCATGACCTTAACCAGTTATTTCCTTTCTGGTATTCTTTGATATGACTACGTACTTAATGATTTGATAGGTGATTTCCTTGAGGGAAGTTTTTAGAACTGGGTAGTTGTCATCCTTTCGTGTGATTGATGATGTTCATCCACTACGCATCTAAATTTATAGATGTTGCTACTTCTCTTCAGATCCTCCGTAAGGGGACCAAGTTTCTCTTCATGGGGAACTGACTAGTGTTCTTACAAGTTATTTACAATTTGAGATTCTTGATACTGTGATCTCCATTAATATCAGTATGAATAATCCACTTAATTTTTTGTATTGTATTGTAATATAAATAATTAATGCTGATGGGTGCTTTCAAGAGCCTGTCAACTACCATTGCATTAGATTTTAACATTTTTTTTAGTCCAAATGTACTAGCATCTATCATAGCATAAATCACAGTGAGATATTGTGAAAGAAGCTAATTCTGTATAGACAGCATGGTTTTTGAGTGGAAGACATGTTTAACCAACATTTTAGACTTCTACCATTACATGTTTGGTATCTGTGATAAGGTGGCACATGAGAGGTTAATGGGAAAGCAAGTCAACAAATTGACTGGCTAGAAAACAGTTGTCAAATGAGACATCTCTTGTTGGCATAAAATCATTAGTGGTGTAGTGGTGTGCCTCAGGGTTCAGTGCTGGGTTCTTTGTGCATTGTAATTTACATAAATGACTTGGTTGTCAGTGTGACTTGCAAAATAAACCAGTTTGCTTATTTGCTGATGACACAAAGAAGGGTATCATGGTGCACCAAAGTAAAACTGTTACAAGAGATCTTGGAGAAGATGAATGGTCAGTAAAATGGCAGATGCTATTCAACTTGAATAGATGTAGTCATGCACATATGTTATAGAAATGCAAATGGCAAATAGTATGGATAGATTAGCAGTGAGATAGGATTTTCATCAAGAAACTTGATGACAAGTGACTTATAAACTTTCAACAGTGTATAGAAGTTGAACACAAAGCCCAGAAAATAATAGGCTTCATTAAACATCAGATATTACTGTAGTACTAGAAAAAAAAAAGTATACTAGCTGTATAGTACATACCTGCCCATTTTGAGTATGTTGGTTAAGGGCGCCATCTTAGCAGAAGGATGTTGGAATATAAGAAGCAATATGGGCTGTACAGTCAAGACCTGCTAATGCCTCTGTCATTATGCACAGTATGTTATGAGTGTAACAGTCATCAGACACCATTCTATCTGGTTACATGTATCTGTTTTCTGCAAACACTAGACGAGTTCCAAAGACACCACACCACTACTCAAAAGTCATTCATTGAAACTTTTTGATTAGTTAATCAGTCAATGGTGGAATAGTATCGGGTTAATTGATTTGGATCTTAATTAATCCTGTTCCAGAAGAAAAGAGGTAGTTATACCTACTTTTCTCAAAGGCTTGTGATGCTGTCTCCAATTTTTAGTAGTTAAAGCTAATTGTCTATTGCTTATGAAGTAATCAGGTTCTTAAACTTTTAAATTTGTTAAAAGACTTAATGGTGAGGAAAGTATTTTCACCAGAATAATTTTACTCAGAGAGAGAGAGAGAGAGAGAGATTTTTTTCATAAAATTGCTATTTCAGGTTTTCAGCTGATAGTGTGATGGTAGCATTGAAGCATATATATAGTGGATGCAGTACGGTACCTGATGGAGTGAGAGTTGGAGAATTAGCAGCACTCGCAGACATGTTGGCCTTAGATGGTTTAAAAGATGTTATTTCACTTCACCTTAAGGCCAAAATGTGCCATTATTTTCATAAGGTATGTAGAAATATGATTTTTTTTTATTAATAGTTAACGTTCATGCTAATTTTTGAATGTATGCCATCAGTGCTTTGTCACCTTTAACCTAGTGTTTCTCTAATATTGATGTGAAGGTGTGCCAGTGAGTTTTAAGTTCTTACTCTAACAAGTTTACCAATTTTTGTATCTTGCGTAATCATGATATGTCAGAGTGTCTAGGAAATCTGGGTATATTTAGAGTGAAATTTGAATATATTTTGTCATTTAATGAATATTTAACTTATTAATTTTATATTTATTCAAATGAAATAAAAGATTATTCAGTGCTACTGGAAAAACATATGAAAAATGAAATTGTCTTGAACATGTCTTGAAACTTGTTGGCAAGTGTAGAAACTACTGCATGTGCATAATGTTTTTGGGGCCCCGCCCATTGGATTTGTTTATATATGACTGATGAAAAGTAAAAGGATAAAAGAAGTAAAGCCGGGGCTGAAGGCATGCTACAAATATTTGGTACTATTTAGTGTGCCATGTAAGGCAGAGTGACCAGGTGGTAAAGTAAACCTGCACTAAACCCTTGAAAAGAATTATGTGCAATTTGAAGATGTGGCTGTGTCCTGCCATGTGATGCCTAATACATATTCCTGTTTAAGCCTTATTGTCAGATTGACAAAATCTTTATAGTTCCAGTGTCATACTGTGATGCATATCTGTATAGAAATACAGGTCATACTAGACAAATACTGCATAAGAGTATAATTTTCTCTTGTATGTGGTTTGTTCCTCTGATTCCTAAATCATATTTAGCTTGTCCATTATTTAATTACAGTATTGCATAAGGTAGACAAAGTAAATTGCAAGGTTATGGTAAACTAGTATGGACATTTTATTATTGTTTGCCACCACATTTGCTCTTAATGGTGTTATTGAGAGAAATGACTGCTTTTTCTAAAATATTTAATGTTGTAGACTTGTTCGTCACCCGGCATAACAGGAAACTTCAGGTTTTCTTCTCCGTAGTGCTGGACCCATGGACAGCTGCAGAGGATGCGCTCCAACATCCGTGGGACTATCTCGACGTTTACACCTTTCCCCCATTCTGCCTGATTCAAAAGTTGCTGATCACCCAGAATTTTCGGATGATTCTGTTGGCTCCCATATCCTTATCTGTTGGCTCTTCTCTCCGAGGTACCGCAAGAGACTTCCCTGTGACACAACCTTCTATGTCAGCTGCACAGAGAGTAGTACCACTAGGCAGTGCAGCCCGTCTTTTCACGGCTGGAGGTTATCCACCATCTCTTGCGAGTGAGAGGCTTTTCTTGCCGAGCAGCAACAGAGATGGCAGGATACTGTGTATCAGGGAAAATAGGCCGTCTTCTGTGGTTGGTGTTGTGTCATAGATGGGGTCCCTCTCCACACAAAGTCACTCTTCAGCAGATCACAGATTTCTTAGTCTTTCTTCGCTGAGAGGAGCTCCTCTCTGTATCTGCAGTTAAGGGCTGTAGGTCTGCCTTGGCCCTGGTCCTGAATCTGCGACGAGAGGGTATGTCCACTTCCATGGAGATATCTCTCCTTATGAGGAGCTTCGAGAGGTCTTGCCCACCCAGGGAACTCAGGCCTCCTGAGTGGGACGTGAATCTCATCTTGAAGAGTCTGATTTGTGAACCTTACAAACCTCTGCAAGAGTCGTCAGAGGGGGATCTGACCCTCAAGACCATCTTTTTGCTGGCCCTAGCATCGACCAAGAGAGTAGGTGAACTTCATGGTGTCTCTTATAATGTTTAACACTTGAGGGAATGGTGATCAGTTATGCTTGATTTTGTCTTGGATTTTGTAGCAAAGGCTCAGAATCCATTGGTCCCTGACGCTAGGTTCGAGTCCTTTATGATCCCCTCCCTAGAGGACTTTTGTGGTGATGAACCAGAGGAGATGCTACTTTGTCTGGTTAGAGTGCTACGGCAATATCTGAAGAAAACTTGTCATCTCCAGCCTGAGTGTTGATGCCTCTTCGTTAGCACCGGGGTGACCAAGAAAGAAGTGCCCAAGAATACTATTTCTTTTTGCCTAAAGTGAAATACAGTATTGTCACTGAACATGTTGGAGAGACTGATTACAACATCTTTGCTGGGATGATAATTCTCCACAGAAGTTTTTACATCACTCTACTTTGCAAACATGTCCTTAATCACTGAATTAGCCACATTATGCATGGCAGTTTGCTTTCTGAATTTTTCAAACCAGCCTCTTCTGGCCTTAAATTCACTAACAGCAGTACTTTTAGGCATTTTCTTGCTGAGATTGGCATACAACATCCTCCAACACTTTGCTAAGAGTTCTTTCTTAAATTCTAGTGTTTCTCACGTTTTTTACAGAAGGGCCAGCTGGCTCTTGGAAATTTCTTCAGCCCCATGATTGCTTATGTAGCAGTTGCACTCAAATAAAAAAGCGCGAAAAACAACGAACACAAAAGCAGAATGGGTCACGAGAGACTTTGTTTGGGCGCTTTGTATGTATGGGGCCTAGTCACGAGATGTGCCCTAGAAGGAGTGTTTCCTGGTGTACGAAATCCGGGGATATGTTGGAAAAAGTCTTATGAAAACCAAATCATAAGAAAACCAGGATGTACGAAATCCTGTGTTTGACTGTACTTATATATTATTCTTTTTGCTGCCGACTATAAAGGTCCTTGTTTGCTATTCATAAGGGGCTACGCTTGCCCCCCTCTTATGAATTGGTCCAGAGGTCTGGCCATTGGTCACACAGTTCCCATACTCTGACCAATTGGAGAGAGGCCAGGTTCTTCTCGCTGTTACAACTAGGAGGGAGACCCAAATCGCAATTTTTTTACATTTAGGCCCACCTCATGCCACCCCTCAATCTGTTCCAGGGCCTAAAGCAAAGTGGAATGTTTGCGTCTAGTCAGGCGGGACTCCCAACTACCAGACAAGCAGTTACTCCCTAACTACCTTGTTAAATCTTCAACGACCAAATTCCAGCCTATGCTAAAAGTAATTCCTAATGTAAAGGACCTTAGGTTTGTATAGTTAGGAAAAATACAATTTACTTTTAAAGATTTCTATGTTTTAGTGGTGGTGTGGCTGTCCTGCAGCAGGCATGAAGAAATTCAGCAGTGGCCTAGATAAATTTTGTTAAGTCATCCACTGACCCCTACCATTGGAGGAGAAATATTTTTGAGAACAAACCTCAACATTATGCTCAGTGAAGCTGCTGCTAAACTGTGCCTTATTGGGTTCCCACCCTTCTGAGTTTTATGGTTCCCCTAATATGCTTCACCTCTCGTTGTTTCCACTCTCAATGATTTAAGTCATAAGAGTGTCTGACCCCTCCATAAGGCATAGCATCTTGAGATAATATACTTGATTGCTTTTATATCCAGCTCAGGGTTAGATGTTTAAAGATTTCTATGTAGGGTTAGCTTATGGTAGTTACGTAAAGGAATTTGGGGAGCTGACTGATTATATATTGTATAATTATTACTGGTATTTTATGCATTGTTGAAATATGGTGGGTGATATATATGGACAGCATATGGTTGATTATAGAAGGTGTCTGTTGATGTATTTAAGTTGTGTTGTGACGTCTTAGACAAGATGGCGGCTGCGTCGGGGGAATGTAAACAATAACACGGGGAGTAGAAAGCACGTGCTGGTGGTGTGTGGTTGGTAGGGGAGAGCTCTCTGTCTGGTAGGAGTTTTTGGGTCGTAAGTCTTGTTGTGCTGTTGTTCTAAGGTGATTTCTGGAGTATACTGAAGTTGGAGAAAGCGTACAGGTGGATAGATTATTCATTTGTGTAAATAAAAGGGGTTAGGCTAGGCTAAAATTCAAACTGGTAGCAGAGCGTGGTTGATCAAAGATGCCTGGATCCGACAGAGAACAAAGGGAGACTACTAGATGGAGAAGGGAATGTCCTAGGTTTAGCGGGATACAAGAAGAATACAAAGAATGGAAAGGTCAAGCCGAAGATTGGCTATTGTTGTATGGAGAAGATACAAAATACCCGGCGATAGAAATGAGAATGAGCTTAAAAGGGAAAGCCCGAGAGCTAGTGGAAGCATTAGATAGAGATAAACTTACTGGTACAGAGGGTCCAAAGTTAATCCTTGAGAAACTAGATAAAGCCTATCTAAAAGATTCGGTAATGGAGAATTACGGCAGAATAAAAAGATACCTTCTAATAAGAAGAGAATCTAGTGAAAAGATGGCTGACTATTTAATTAGATACAAGAAGGCAGCATCTGAGTGTAAAAGAGCAATGGGGAAAGGCGCGCTTGAAGGGGAAGTCAAGGGTTATGTAATAGAGCAAGCAAATCTCATGGAAAAGCAAAAACAAATGGTATTATTGGCTTGTGGGCAAGAAAAGCTAGAGTACGAAACAGTGTCGCAAACAATGAAAAGACTATTTGAGGGATTTGGGATTAAAGAGGAACGGGAATGGTGGGGGTCGTCAGAAGGCATATTTGAGGGATTAGGGATTAAAGAGGAACGGGAATGGTGGGGGTCGTCAGAAGGCAATGACAGTTCTGGGTGGGAGAGGGAGGGAAAACCAGAGATATCGGGGAAGATGGAACCGAGGTAGGGGTGGTAGGAATCTTATAAACAAAGAAGGGAAAGTTGCAGTATGTGCAATATGCAGCTCAGAATGGCATTGGGCTAGGGATTGTCCTCAGAATTTTCATAATAGGAAGAAAACTGAAACAAGACTAGAAGAAAATAAGCTGAAAACAGAAACTGGGACAGAAGAAGAAGAGGTTTATGTAGGAGAAGTTAGTAAAATAGTGGAAGCATTGTGGGAGGTGGTTGATGCAATTTTGGACAGGGTGTAAATCAACAGTTTGCGGGGAATTGTGACTAACACGTATTGTCATGGATTTGAGTCAGGAATAGTTGAGGAGAATGAGGGACATTAGGACAGAGTCTAATAAAGTGTTTAATTTTGGTGAGACATCTTATAAGTCCAAAGGAATAATAGATACTAAAAAACAGAAAGTTTTATTTGAAGACAGAAATTCTGCAGGGTGATATACCCTGGCTGATAGGTAACCAAACCATGAGTAAAATGGGTATGACCCTAAATTTGAAAGAAAATTGTCACAATAGAAGTATTAACGGGAATGAAAGTAGAGTTAAGAGAAGATGAACAGGGTCATTTAAGAGTACCTATAAGGAGGAGGAAGGTAGAAGAATTATTACTGGAGGGTTGGAAGGGAAAGAATCTGAGGGAAATTAAGAACACACTGAAGAAATTACATTTACAATTTGGTCATGGAAGTGGAGATAAAATATGGAAACTAACAGAGGAACCACAATGGAGTAATGGGTTAATCGAAAAAGAACGAGGAAATAAGAAAGTTACTAACGGAACTGATTGAAAATTGTGAGGTTTGTAAAAGATACAAAAGAAACCCCGCCAAACCAGTAGTAGGCGTTTCTTGGAGTAAAACGTTTAATGAAGTTGTAGCGATGGATGTGGGAGAGATAGAAGAGAGAAAGTTCTTGGTAATAGTGGATATGGCAACGATGTATGTCAGGCCTGTTGGATAAAAGATAAGAAACCAGAAACTGTAATAAAGACACTTTTTGAGTGCTGGTTTGCTATATTTGGAGCACCCTCCAAAATATTGTTAGATAATGGGGGAGAATTTCAAAATGAAAAAGTAAGGAGGATGGCAGAAAGATGGAATATTAAAGTATTAGCCACAGCATCGAAGTCTCCGTGGAGCAACGGATTATGTGAAAAGACCGTAGGCATGATCAAGCGAAGTGTAAGAAAGATGATGGAGGAAGTTGATTGGTCCATAGCATTGAAATGGGTAGTGAGTGCTAGGAACTGCTTAATGAATAATGGAGGTCTCTCTCCCAACCAATTAGCATTTGGAAAAAACCCTTCACTGCCTAACCTAATGGGAGAAGAAAGTTCAAGTCCCGCAAGCAGAGAAAAAGGGATGGAAGAGGTTACGGTAAGGGGGACACCGAATGCAATGCACAAGGCCCGAGAAGTGTTTATAAATTAAGAATAGCGTTATACAAAAACATCATCAGAGAACATAAATTTGAAGAAGCAGTGGTAGGAGATGAGGTATTCTATAAGAGGGAAAATGGAAATGAATGGAGAGAACCTGCTCAGGTAGTTGGAGTATCGGGGAAAACAATAATAGTCAAACATGGGGATTCTTTAAGAGAAGTAGCTAGGATACATGTGACTAGGATTCAACGACGATCACCAGATACAGAAGAGATATCTGCTAGAATAGATAAATCCCATGGTGTGAAAGGTAGATCAGATGGCCCAAATGAAGGGAAAGTAGATTGGCAAGAAGGAGAGGAGATAATAGTAGGTGGGAGAAGGAATGCAGACACAGAAGAGACTATAGAAAGAGAGGTGATAGAGGAAACAGTGGAAGATACCGGGGAGAGTGGGTCAATAGAAGGTGAGTTAATGGAAGAGATACCAAAATTCAAAAAGGGAAATAGAGTTAGAGCTATAAACAACGATACAGGACAAGTAGAAGAATGGACTAAATTAGGTCTTGCAGGAAAAAGGTCAAGCCAAGCATGGGCTGATTCGTACAATGTACAAGACTCACACACAGTCAGGTGACAAAGGGTGGGTTAACTTGAGGGGTTATAGTCAGGTAGAAAAAATTGAAGATGAAGAGGAGGTGTTGCTGGGATTTGAAAATAGAAGCATAATGGAAGCTAAAGAAAAAGAACTTCAAAGTTGGAGAGATAACCAGGTATATGAGGAGGTAAATGATGTTGGACAAAAAGCTATATCTACAAGATGGATAGTAACTGAAAAGATAAAAGGGGTGAAAGGATATGTAAAGCAAGATTGGTAGTTAGAGGGTTTGAAGAAGAGATGGCAGAGTGGGAAAAGGACACTCCCACATGCAATGCTGAAATTTTAAAATTCTGTCTAACCATAATAAAGGTGAAAAATTGGAACCGTTATACATTGGATGTCAAAACTGCATATTTACAAGGTGACGAGATACAAAGAGAAGTGTATTTGAAGCCACCGAGGGAAGACGGTTGGAGGGGATTATGGAAGTTGAAGAAAACTGTCTATGGGGCCAAGGATGCAGCAAAAGCATGGTATTGTAAAGTGGTGAAAGTAGTGAAGGAGCTTCAAGATAAGAGAAGTAGACTAGAACCTAATATATTCTTTTGAAAAAATAACAATAAATTGAATGGCCTTTTGTGTACACACATAGATGATTTTTGTTATGGAGGAACTGAAGGATTCTTAAAGGAAACGATTGGGAAATTGAAAGGGAAATTGCAAGTAGGAGAACAAGAGAGTAAAAGGTTCAAGTATATAGGAGTAGTAATAGAGCAGAAGGAGAATAGATTTTCCCTTAATCAGTGGCAGTATATAAATTCTATAAGAGAACCAGAGGCTAGAAGATATACGGGTAATAGAGTGCTAGAACAAAAGGAGTTAACTGAGTATAGGTCAGTGGTAGGACAGCTGAATTGGGTATCACTACACACGATGCCAGAAATATATGATGTTAGCGAATTAAGTAAAGCATTTAAAGAATTATTAAAATTGTGAGAAAAACTAAGAGCATGATGGGCAAAGTTACAATAAGTGAGATGGAAGAAGAAAGGATTTATTGGGAAGCCTATGCAGACGCTTCATTTGGAAACATAGAAGATGGCCATACTCAACTGGGTTATATTATTTCCTTGACAGATGGGAAGAGGAGAAGTCCCATATGGTGGAAGTCTAGGAAATCCAGGAGAGTGGGAAAATCCACCATTGATGATGAAGCCCTGAGTGTTGGGGAAGCTGTAGAAGGATTGATATATTTCAAACATTTGTGGGAAGAGGTAGTAGGAGGGAGAAATTTAGAAGCCTTGGTTAATACTGATAGTAAAACACTAATGACTGCCATCAAATCGAGCACTGGTGTAAGTAGCAAGAGATTAAAAATAGATATTGCAGCAATAAGGGAAACCATTAAATCCGGGGAAATAAAGGAGGTGAGATGGATAAAAGGAAAGGAGCAAGTGGCTGATGTATTAACTAAAGCAGGAGTTTCAGGGGATTGTATTAGAAATTATGTAGAGGGTAAAGAGTTGGAGGATGAAGGAAATTAAGAGGGGACTAGGTTAGGAAACAGTCGGAAGGGAGGGAGAAAGAGAGAAGTGTGATTATATATTGTATAATTATTATTGGTATTTTATGCATTGTTGAAATATGGTGGGTGTCCTATATATATGGACAGCATATGGTTGATTCTAGAAGGTTTCTGTTGATGTATTTAAGTTTTGTTGTGACGTCGTAGACAAAATGGCAGCGGCATCGGGGGGATGTAAACAATAACACGGGGGAGCAGGGTTGCCGAAATGCCGACTTTTCCCCCGATTTGCAGAGAAAAAACTCTACAGGCGGAGAACCAGACTTTGAATGCCGAGAGAAGGTCGGCCTCGTTCATGCCGAGAAAAATTGCTTCGAGGAGATTAATTTATCGTCTCAAATAAATTTAAATATTTTTTTGAAAAATTAGTTAATGTCTTTTTTGTAAGATTAGGTGGAAAATGATTATTACTACATTATTATTACATAATATATGTGTCAATGATTGTTTAAGAGATTCCACTGCAATATGCATAGAAAACGTTCAGCTTTAGTGACAAAAAGGAACGCTTTATGAATTTGTAAACACGAAACCGAATGGTAATAGCTGTTAAATACCCATGATTTTCATGATATCATATCTTGAATTAGTATGTATGATTAGTACATACTATTATTTGTGATGATGAAATTTTCTCTTTGGCATAGAATTTTAATTTTGAGGGCACATATCCATTGTGGTCTTATAAAAGATGCACCTCAAGATTAAAAGATTGCACAGCTTCTCGTCTGGCACATCTGTTGCAACGAGCGCCATAGGGTAACACAGGGTCTTCCACAACCTCTTATGGATTCAGTGATTTAAGTTAATTCCAATGGAATGTGCTACAGTAATATTTTGTATATTACGAGTCAGGTTTGGAGCAATTGAAATGTAATTAATTACATATAGCCAATTCAAAGTAATTGTATATTTCTACTTTGTAGTAATTGTAATTCAAAGGGAATGTAATTCAAACTAAAAAAAATCAAACTGTAGATAAAACTAGCAGGATTGAAATAGCTGTAACATTTGTAGTTATAATGTTATTGAATTTAATGAGTTACATGGTTGTAAAGTAATTGTAAGCTATTTTATATTGTTTCCATTCATGGAATTGTAATTGTAATTTGATGATAAGACATGTGATTACATTATAACTGACATGAACCATAGCTGCTGTGATGTGAGTTTATATAAATAAATTTATTCTGGACAAGTTGTGTTATACAGGGAAAAAGTTTAGTTGTGAAAGTTATATATTTATGGGGAATAGGCTTGAAGTGAAAAGAGGTTGAAATGGAAATATGCTAAAAGAAAAATGATAATGAAAAAAGAACAAGACATGGATGTTTTTATCTCACTGTGATCTTTCTGTTCAAAATCATGCCTCTGAACTCAACAATTTTTGAAGCTTTTTAATAAATTTTTTTATGTATTTGTAGGTAACTACTTTTGGTAATCTGATTCGCCAGAAATTATAAATATATTTCTATTGTATTTATGTTTCAGCCTTGTTCTGGCTGTTTGGAAGGCGTATTAGATGTCTTACCTATTAGTGGAGCTTACTGTCTGGATGAATTGTACCACCGTTGCTTACGCTGGGTTGCTAAACATTTTGTAGTAGTATTGCCTACCAGGAACTATGCTGCCCTTCCTCCTGAGGTGCAGGATCGATGCCTTAAGCAACTTATAGATGACATGGTGAGTTTGATCTCTTATTTTTTATGCCATTCTATTGTGAAGTCAGAGAATTGTTAGACCAGAGGAGGAATTGTTGAAGTAAATATAATTTGCGTATTATTATGGTGCCATCTTATTTTTCTTAATTTTTTTGCACGATATGTTAATTTCATGAGGGATTATTACAGTTTGCAAATGGCTCACTAATGAATTGAAACATTACTTAAATAAAGAATACCTTAGATCTTTTGCTGTATTTTTGTTGTATTTCAGAGTGTGAGTAATGTCATAGAAACTGCCTTGGGGTGTGAAAGAGTACTTTCCTCCTTGCCAATGGTGCGTTGGGCCCAACCAGTCTTTGAATCTGCAGCACAGCTTTTAGAATCTGCTACAAGCTTCATAGCAGCCAATCTTAGTGGCGTTTTAGCCTCAGACAGGTAAAGTGTAGTCTTTTTTTTTATTTTTTTTATCTTGTTTTCAAGCATAATGTGGAGTTTTTAGTGTGGAATTTAGTGGTTCATATTTTTATCATGGGGAAAAATATTTTTGCTTCTTCGAAAGATAAATGAGTTGTCAAAAAGGAACTCTTTTTGGAGTGAATAGCCTCTTAAACCCCTGGACTTTGTTTATAGGTTCACATCAAAATGTCCATGAAAATGTTGAATTTAAAAGTTGATGTTTTTACTTATGTCAAAGTTAAGTATATCTTAGTTTTACCAGACCACTGAGCTGATTAATAGCTCTCCTAGGGCTGGCCCGAAGGATTAGATATTTTTACCAATTGGATACCTAGCAACAGGTTCTACAGCTTATTGTGGGATCCGAACTACATTATGTCAAGAAATTAATTTCTATCACCAGAAATAAATTCCTCTGGTTCTGCGTTGGCCGAGCCGAGAATCGAAGTTCGGACCACCGGATTGGTAGCCGAGTGCAAAATCAACTTGTCCATTGTGGAACTAGTTTACTTATGTCAGAATATTGGGTTTGGTAAATGAGAAAAGGTATCATGCTGGAATTATGGTTCCCATTTAAGCTAGTAGTGGGAGCTGTGTTAGGATTGTTAACCACCCAGGAGTATTTGAGATTTCTATTCATTTACATATCAAGGGAGAAAGTTGCCTTTGACTGTTGGCCCTTGGATTACAGAGTTAGGATATTTCTTTGGTTATGACACCTAGTATTTTGTCTTGTTTGCCCACTGAAGTAATTAGAGCAGGAATGATTCTATTCATGTACTGCTGTGTGTGCTGTCAAGTTGGTTTTTCATGTACGTGACCCAGACTTTCACCTTTTTCTGAATAGGGGGGAGGGAATATATAGCAGGTGACACTTTAATTCTTTGGTGTGTGTATGTCTATCTATCTCACTCACTCTCTTTGAAGATATTGGAAAGCTGTACACTTTTAGCTTTCATACCTTTTTGGAGGTAAAGTGAGCAGGGCTAATGTTTGCTGATGCTGCTGCAGTTCCTGAGGCTGAGCCAGTGGATGCCATCATCTTGAAAATATGTATTCTGTAGTTGATTAATACCCATTATTTACAACTCCAAAATTTTCTAACATTTTTTTATCCGTAGTTAGCAAAATGTCTAACTTTCATTTGCTGAAAATAATTATTTGCTCCCTAGTTTATTATTTTGCCTTTCACAAGGGTTTGAGCTTGTTTGAAGTCCCATGAGTGTCATCTCATTGTGTTCCAAGGTAGTGTACTTGTCACCACAGCTACAGTATTTATTTTATCTCAAGCAATTTTCCTTTGCTATTTCTTCCATATGTAGTTTATTCTTCTCACTTTGAATGTAATTAATTTCTTGCCTGGGAATATCTATTTAGTATAGTCTGGCTTCCCTTTACTTAACCCTTAATCGCCGAGCCGGTATTTCCGAAAGTGTCTCCCGTATGCTGGCTGTGTTCGGAAGTGAGCGCCGAAGCGGAAAAAGTTTTTTTTTTTTTTTCAAAAACTCACAGCATGCTTAATTTTCAAGATTAAGAGTTCATTTTTTGGCTCCTTTTTTGTCATTGCCTGAAGTTTAGTATGCAACCATCAAAAATGAAAAAACATATCTTTATCATATATAAATATTGGAATATATGACAGTGCAAAAAAAAATTTCATATATAATTGTATACAAATCGTGCGGTGAGCAAAACGGTTAAAGCTAATGAGTTAATTATTTTTTCGTTATATTGTACACTAAATTTCAATGATTTTGGTATATAACAAATTGTAAAACTATCAAAGCAACACAGAGAAAATATTATCACAATAAGATGCATGAATTCGTAACGCGCTGATGTAAAAAAAGTTGTTTTAAAAAATTCACCATAAATCGAAATATTATCCTAGAGACTTCCCGTTTGTTGCAAAATTAAGGTAATTGATTGAATATTACAATGCCATAAGTGTTGTAGCTTACAATTGCAGTTTTCAACCATTTTGGTCGAGTTAAATTTGACCAAAGGTCAAATTTTTTCTATTTATCATTATTTATATGAAAATATTTCAAAACTGATAAAAGCTACAACCATGGGTTGTTTATTGTTGTATTCTATATGAAATTGCACACATTTTCATATATAAAACTTTATGTAACGGCTAATATAAAAAGGTGCAAACATTACGACAATCGGTTGAAAAAATTTCTGATTTTTTTGGAAGAGTTACCACGTGGACATAAGGAAAAAGTTTTGTTCATAAATTCACCATAAATCAAAATATTGTGCTAGAGACTTCCAATTTGTTGCAAAATAAAGGTAAATGATTGAATATTACTAGAATGTAATAGTTTTAGCTTACAATTGCGTTTTTTGACCATTTTGTTTGAGTCAAAGTTGACTGATGGTTGAAATTTTGGCACTTATCGTTATTTATATGAAAATATTTCAAAACTGATAAAAGCTACAACCATGGGTTGTTTTGTTGTTGTATTCTACATGAAATAATGCACATTTTCATATATAAAACTTTATGTAACAGCTAATATAAAACGGTGCAAACATTACGAATTTCGGACGAACAAACTTCTGATTTTTTCGGAAGAGTTACCGCGAGGATGTGAGGAAAAAGTTTTTTCATAAATTCACCATAAATCGAAATATTGTGCCAGAGACTTCCAATTTGTTGCAAAACAAAGTTAAATGATTGAATATTACTAGAATGTAATAGTTTTAGCTTAGAATTGGGTTTTTTGACCATTTCGGTTGAGTCAAAGTTGACCGAAGGTTGAAATTTTGGCACTTATCGTTATTTATATGAAAATATTTCAAAACTGATAAAAGCTACAACCATGGGTTATTTTTAGTTGTATTTTACATGAAATTGCACACATTTTCATATATAAAACTTTATGTATCGGCTAATATAAGTCGGTGCAAACATTATGACAATCGGACAAAAAAATATCTGATTTTTTCGGCAGTTACTGTGCGGACGTAGGAACAAGTTTTTTTTTTTTTATTCACCATAAATTGAAATATTGTGCTAGAGACTTCCAATTTGTTGCAAAATGAAGGTAAATGATTGAATGTTACTAGAATGTAGGAGTTTTAGCTTACAATTGCAGTTTTCGACCATTTTGGTTGAGTCAAAGTTAACCGAAGGTTGAAATTTTGGCACATAGTTTTTTATATGAAAATATTTCAAATCTAATAAAAGCTACAACCATGGGTTGTTTTCTGTTGTGTTCTACATGAAACTGCACATATTTTCATATATAAAACTTTATGTAACAGCTAATATAAAACGGTGCAAACATTACGACTTCGGACGAAAAAAATTCAGATTTTTTCGGAAGAGTTACCGCGCGGACGTAAGGCAAAAGTTTTTTTCCAAAAATTCACCATAAATTGAAATATTGTGCTAGAGACTTCCAATTTGTTGAAAAATAAAGGTAAATGATTGAATATTACTAGAATATAAGAGATTTAGCTTACAATTGTGTTTTTTTTCGACCATTTCGGTCGAGTCAAAGTTGACCGAAGGTTGATATTTTGGCACTTATCGTTATTTATATGAAAATATTTCAAAACTGATAAAAGCTACAATCATGGGTTGTTCTTAGTTATATTCTACATGAAATTGAGCACATTTCCATATATAAAACTTTATGTAACGGCTAATAAAAAACTGTGCAAACATTGCGATAATCGGATGAAAAAATTTATGATTTTTATGGAAGAGTTACCCACGGACATAAGGAAAAAGTTTTTTCATAAATTCACCATAAATCAAGATATTGTGCCAGAGACTTCTAATTTGTTGTAAAATGAAGGTAAATGATTGAATATTACTAGAATATAATAGTTTTAGCTTACAATTGCATTTTTCGACCATTTCGGTAGAGTCAAAGTTGAGCGAAGGTTGAAATTTTGGCACATCATTATTGATATGAAAATATTTCAAAACTGATAAAAGCACAACCATGGGTTGTTTTTCGTTGTATTCTACATGAAATTGCGCACATTTTCATATATAAAACTTTATGTAACAGGTAATATAAAACGATGCAAACATTACGAATTTCGCATGAACAAATTTCTGATTTTTTCGGAAGAGTTACCGCGTGGACGTGAGGAAAAAGTTTTTTCATAAATTCACCATAAATCGAAATATTGTACCAGAGACTTCCAATTTGTTGCAAAATAAAGGTAAATGATTGAATATTACTAGAATGTAATAGTTTTAGCTTACAATTGCGTTTTTTTACCATTTCGGTCGAGTCAAAGTTGACCGAAGGTTGAAATTTTGGTACCTATAGTTATTTACAGTAAGTCCTCGGGTTACGCTGGTCTCGACTTACGATGTTTCGTGGTTACGAACGCGCCCCCATAAAAAAGGGATTTTGACGAAGGAAAATCTATTCTTAGGTGAATGCATTGGCTCGTGTCGCCCTATGAAAGTATCCTTAATATCATTCTTTCTAGGTAAAATTAGCCTAAAATTACCAGAGAAAAACAAAATTAAGAAAATGTCAGTAAAACTGACTCGCTCACTCTTAAAAAGAAGTGTCGGTATGATATAGGGGCGAGTGTGGAACACTACCACGAGACAAACACCAATTAGAACTTCCCTATCAGAATCCCCCCAAGAGAGAGCCCCGATACAACGGGCGATGCAGCCTCTTACTATACTACTAGAGGACGCCACGGACAGCAGCGCCCCTAGCGGTCATCCTTATTAAAATAGTTAAATACATCTTGTCCTGCAAGGGGGGAAACACCAACCATAAAAAAAGGGGTGGGGGGGTTTTCATAGGGCGACACGAGCCAATCACCCAGATAGATTTTTCCTTCGTCAAAATCCCTTTTCTGGGCTCAGCTCGTGTCGGCCTATGAAAGAGTACCAGAGAAACAGACAAGATGGAAAAGGAAACAATGAAAAACAGTTTAAAATGATGGATATAATATAAGTAAATCAATACAGCATACAAATTAAGCACTTAAACTAACTTATTATAACAGTAAAATAATAGAATGTTAGTAAACTCAAAGTACTTAATGGAATAAATAAAATTACAGAGATGCATGTAAAATAAGGCAAATTTGGGATTTACTTAATTAGAATACATAATTACAAAATATATACATACAGTGTCCTACCCTAGCATAAAAATAAGGGTAGGTACACTGAAATCCATCATTAATACAATTAATTCCAAATATATACAAACACATTGTGACTGAAGTTCATCACAAACACAAAATGGTGAATATACAGACATATTGTGTCCTACCCTAGCATAAAAATAAGGGTAGGTACACTGAAGTACATATCAGTACAAAAGTGGTTGTCCCTAGCAAAAAAAAAAATAAGGGGACAATCCACTATATGATACAACGGCTAAGGCTATATGTTGAGTAGCCTGACGATAGGTTGAGGCATGTTTGTTGAAGTAGGTAGAAAGGAGACCTGGATCAATACTACAACTACTAAACAGTATCAGGGGAAACTATGTTTCCCGCTGCTACTGCTGAAAACTTTAAAGATTCCAAGGACTTTAAATAATGCCGTTTAAAGACTGTCGGGGATTTCCATCCAGTATACTTCCTAAGATCCTCAAAGTTCATATGTTGGAAATAATTAATTGAGGTGGCTACTCCCCTGATATCATGTGCTTTTGGGGAATGACTCAGGGTTGGCTTGTTTAATGAAGTAAAGGATTTGCTGTCTAATGCCTTTAACTGATAAGTACCACTTTTTTCTCTCATAAGAGAGCACCTGAGGATCTAGAAGAAGTACGAGAAAGAAAAGGCTCTAAGAGTTGATACTGGCAGAGAGAAGGATCCTGTGGAAGTGGATAACCTTCCAAGGAGCCCACCTTGCAAGAGGATCTTCATTTTTAGCTAAAAAGCTACGATCCGGAGCAAGTAGAACTTCTCCTGATGGGAGGAATTCCACATGACCCGCATCCCTGGATAGAGCCGACAGTTCTGAAATTCTAGCTCCTGAGGCTAGGCTTAATAAGAATAATGTCTTCCCTCAGGAGCATAATGAACGTACAAGATGAGGTTGTCGTATCTGAAGCTAGTTTGAGGACATCATTAAGAACCATGAAACTGTAGTAGGCCTCTGAGAAGGTCTAAGTCCTAGCCACAGGCTTTAGGGATAGATGTGAAATAAGATTCAGTCAAATCTATCTGAAAACCTACTTGAAAGATTTTCTTCAAAGCCGATTTGTGAGTGGTAATCGTGCTAGCTGCTAAAACCTTTTTTCAAACGATCTGAAAAAGGATATAGCCAAATTAACTGTCATGGTTGTGGTGTTCGATTCTCTCAAGAAAGATGCTAATTTTTTAACAGCTGAGTCATATTGTCTAATGGTTGACTCTCTCTTATCTGATTCTAGGAAGAGAATGTTCTGTGGATCAATGTCAGCATCTTTATTAGCCGCAAACTTCATGAAGTCCATAAAGTTAGGGTCTGGAGAGTTCTTGAGGAAGCGAACACAGTCCTCATTTGTACTGATTGTGACAGTTTGGGATTGGGGATCCGTTGAGGTCGAGACCCAATTCCAAAAGAAGAGGATACCAGTTGCTCTTGGGCCAATCCGGTGCAATCAGAGCTACTATCCCTTTGAAAGACCTTAGTTTGTCTAGGACTTTCAAGAGAAGATTCACTGGAGGAAAAATATAAATCCTCCTCCACTGATTCCAATCTAACGACAGGGCGTCCGTGGCATAAGCCAGAGGGTCCAGGTTGGGGGCCACATAGCAAGGGAGCTTGTGGTTCGCTTGTGAGGCGAAGAGATCCACTTGGAGACCTGGGACTCTCCGGCTTACCCACTGGAATGACCCGACGTCCAGAGACCACTCTGATTCCAGAGGAACTGACCGGGACAGGGCGTCTGCTATCACATTCTTACTCCTGCCAGGTGAGTGGCAGACAGATGCCATTTGTGTTTGTTTGCTAATGCAAAGATGGCTATCATGACATGGTTCACATGCTTGGATTTGGACCCTCCCTCTGTTGATGCAGTGAACTACCACTGCACTGTCCAAAACTAGCCTTAGATGAGACTTCTTCGGGGGAAGCAGTCTCTTCAGAGTAAGAAATACTGCCATTGCTTCCAACACGTTTATGTGGAGCTGGCGAAATTGAACTGACCCAAGTCCCCTGAACCTGTTTGACTGAGAGTATCCCCCCCACCCGGACAGGGAAGCATCCGTGTGAATGGTGGTTAACACTGGGAGGGGATATTTGAAGGGGTACCTTCTTGGCTAAGTTCTTTACTTTTGACCAAGGCCGTAGTTGGTTGCGGAGGATCTGTGGAATTACTGACAACTTGTCTCGATATTTGGAGTTTGCTCTTGACCGCCAAATTCGATTTATATCTTTCAGCCTTGCTTTCAGAAGGATATCTGTTACCGAAGCAAACTGAAGAGACCCTAGGATTCTCTCCTGGTTCTCTGATGTCTGTTTGCATTTGAGGAATTGCCTGACAGATTTTGCTATTTCCTTCCGTTTGGCTACTGGAATTGATAGATTGTGGGAAGACAAATCCCATTGGATTCCTAGCCACTGAAAATGAGATTCCGGAGTAAGTCTGGATTTCGTTTTGTTTATCTGGGAACCCCAGATGTTCCAGAAAGTGAACTACCCCTTTTTGGTAGCTTCGAGACATTCCTCGACTGTTGGTGCCCAGATCAACCAATCGTCGAGGTATGCCGCTACCATGATTCCCTGAGCTCTCAATTGTTGTACAACCACTTCTGCTATCTTTGTGAATACCCTGGGGGCTACATTCAGACCGAAGGGCATCACTCTGAATGAGAATGTCTGATTTCCTAGCCTGAATCCTAGGAATGGGCGGAAGTGCCTGGCTATAGGGATATGATAGTATGCGTCTGTAAGATCGATGGAGCATGTGACGGCTTCCACGCGGAAGTAGGGTCCTTACTTGCGAGAGGTAAGCATCTTGAACTTGTCGCAGCGAATGAAAGAGTTTAGCTTTGACAAGTCTAAGATTACCCTTCTTTTTGTTGAGCCTTTGTTTTGGCACGCTGAATAAGCGCCCTTGAAATTTTAGATGTTTGACTCTCGCAATAGCTCCTTTCTGAAGGAGTTCTTCCGCGTAATCTATCAATTCCTTGACGGTACCTGATGAAATGATTTGATTGGAGGGGGATCTTTGATCCAACTCCAGCCTAATCCTTTGGACACTATGCTCTGTGCCCAATTGCTGAACCCCACCTGTGGCGGAAGAGGAACAGCCTCCTCCTACCTGGGGAGCCTCATTGCTGATGGGCGGGTTGGCCACCACGCCTCCTCTGAACTGCCTACTCCTCGTGCCCCTTCCTGCGCCACGCTGACGAAAGTAACCTCTCGCCCTACCCCTCGGTTGAGAGTTAGCCTTGAGCCTCATAAGCAGGGTTAAAGGCCGGCGAGATAGCGTAGGAAGTAGATGGTTGAGATTGCTGGGGCACCAGGAGGAAAGGTTGGGTCTGTTTAGATGTGGAAGGTTGTCCCTGTTGGGTAACTGGGACTGCCTGCACAAACTGCTGCTGATGTTGAAGTTTTTTATAAGGCTGGAACCTCTTACCAGCCTTCTTTGGTTTCTTGCCAGCAGTGGGAACGGATTCCTGTTTCCTCTTAGAGGAAATACCCCACTAGCTCTAAGGCTCTGGTTGAGTCTAGCAGCTTCGTGGTGGACTTCGTTCACTGCGGACTCTGGGAGAATAGATCCGCTCCCCACATGCTCGCAGCCAAGAGTCTATTAGGCTCTGCCTGATAGTGCACTCTTGAAGGACATGCTTCGGCAGTTCCTCCTGGCTTGGAGAGTCAAAAGCGTCTGACAGAACCGTCTGAAACTGAGATTTCGCCAGAATCTTGAACAGCGGTTCCGTAGCGTAGGAAAGAGCAGCCATTTCCGTAACGATGAGAGAGTTGAGGACCTGCCAAACCTAGTTCGCGCATCGAACTCTGCCTGGATTAGGGAATCCGGCAGCCTAGGTAATTTCTCACCGAACTGGTCCATGGGCGCAGTCCGGCTTGAGTTTACCCAGCGTGAATGTAGCTGGCAGGTTTTTCCCACAACTCTCCGAAGGCGGGGAAGAGTGGAGAAGTAGACTCCGACTCCCTCAACTGTGGAATGGGCTCATCCTTGAGGACTGCCTGAAGAGCCTTCTCCACCAATTTCGTGCGAACGGAAGAGAGACCTCCTCTTCCGTCGCGGAAAATAGTGAAGGGACTCTTGTAGGCCTGGAGTTTAGTGTTAGTACACTCCCAGTCCTCAAGGCAGTGAACCCATTCTCGCTGGGCGTGATCTCTACTGTAGAGAACCGACTCCTTCGAGATCTTGTCCTCTCTCGTGAGAGCCGTTGGCGTCAGCCTAGCATACCCCATGAAAGGCTGCGTCAGACCCGGAGGGTAGAAACTCGAAGTCCTCAATCTTCGAGTACCAAACTCCGGGATCGAAATCATCCCGTCCTTAAAAGGAGCGTAGGCGCTACTCTCCATGGATTCTCCATAGAGAAAGCTGGCAAGGAGTCGTAAGGCGGAAGTTGGAGAATCCCCGTGCTAGATGCAGGGGAGACTGGGGGAGGAGCCCTGAGTTAGCCCAGCCACTCGGTCCTCATTCTCTCTCATTCTATTAGAGAGTCCTGGATAGACTGTCCAGTTTGAGACAGACTGTTCGATAATTGCGCGAACATCTGCTCAAAACGTGTTCCCAATGCTGAAATTTGGGAACCTACCAGCACCCCTACCTGTTCCATCATCCCTGGTGAGACAGCAGAGGGAACGCAGGTGCTGGTGCTTGCCACCCCTGCCGGCATAGCCGGAGAGGAGGGCAGCGGAGGCGGGAGAAGGCAGTGAACTCGGTGGTAGCGCGAGCCTTCTCCTTCGAAGCCTTGCTTCTGGAGCTCTTCGACTGGAAGAGCTCGGCTTAGCCTTCACCGCATCGGCGTATGAAGTCGACGACTTCCTGGCCGAAGAAGACTAAGACGACTTCCTAGAAGTCGACTTAGACAAGGTCTTCGGTTTCTCTCTTTCCCTTCTCCTTAGGAGGTACAGAGAGAGCGGGAGGGCGGCTAGGGATCTCGGGATCCCGCAAAGCCTTTGGAAAGAGGCGGAAGAAGAAGGGACAGGAGAAGATCCAGGAGCGCCCAAGGAAAGACCTTGGGCGCCCGACAAACCTACCTCAACCAACAAATCCTCGCTAACTACCGCCATTGGCTCAAGGTTCAGGTCCAGGGCAGCGACGTCCGGAACCGACTCCTGGGATGCTACGACCCCAAACGATTGCTGGAGGTCTTGCTGGATGGAGGCTATCAATGGGCAGCGGACAGGGGTCGACGTAGCCCGTCGACTTGCCCCGCCCGCGGGGAAGAATCTGGATGGCCAGCTTCCTATCTAAGATGTAGGGCTGGGCCCTTGGCGGCGTTTTTCCCAAAGCCGCCCACCCACGCTTTCAGGGTGGCGAGGGCGACTTCCCTCACACCGCTAGCCTGAAAGAAAGGTGAGATTAGCTACCAATGTGGACAGGGTTAACAAACTTACGACTAGAAGTTGTTAGTAAAATCATAAATAAGCCTATAATGGACATACCCCATCTCCCAGCTGACCGACCAGGTCGTAGCATATAGCGCAGGCTTCGGGGTGCCAGACGATCGTCTCATTGTACGACGTGGCACACGGGCGTGAGACCTGCACTCGTCATGTCCACAGGGGTCGTAGAGCGTCGCATTACAGGCTGGGACCTGGCAGTTGGTAGCCTGTAAGTGAAAAAGTACATGAGTACAGAGTAAACACTTACAGCCTAACTATTGCTCCGTTGGTGCCGGAGCGATAAAAGAAAGTTAGATAAAACCAGAGCCCGCTAAAATACGTGTGGTAACCAGGTTGGAAGATAGGCTATGGCTCCGCCAATGGCGGAGGCACAAGAATCAACCAACTAGGAGTGGTGGTAATGGAAAACCACGACGGACAATGGCGGGGATGGTGATGATATTATTATAATAAAACACAATCATTGTAAAATATATTATAATTAGGGTATATATCCTTAAAATAACAAAATTAAAACAACTTCTTCTCACCGTCTACTAGAAGAGTGCGTAGGTAAGGGTAAGCTCCCTTCCGGTAGCGGGGGGAGAGATATAAGGATATAGTAGGCAAGCAAACCGACCACTCATAGCGCCCACCCTGCCGCTAGCGGAGCCAATATCCTATAACCAAAGGGGCCCCCGGCCTGCGACGGAAGGCTCCTTACGTATCTGGAGGGAGGTGGCTGAGCAATGGGGAGGGGGGGAGGAAGGTCCGGCCGAAAACGACACGGCGAGCGAGAAAAGGGGGGAGGATGGCCTACTCCTCCCCGCCTCACCAAACTACCCGCATGGAGACCCGGTACCTCATAGTGGTCGCCTATACCCCCTGCTGGGGGGTGGGGGGACCCCCCGGTCACCTCCGAGAGTGTGAGAGAAGGCGATGAGGTTGTTATAACAACCAAGGGGTCCCCCAGCCCCTCCCTACATCAGAGAGGGAGGGAAGGGGCAGGGTAAGGTGCTATAGGACACGTGACCGCAAGTGGCCTAGGCCGCGAGCACACAACCGTGGTAGGGCCACGTGAACCAAGCTGTACCAATATGTGGAACAAGCACCTAGGCTAGCCTAACACCCTAAAATAATAAAAATACATCGAAAGGAGGAAGAGACACTTTTAGTAAAAGAGAAAGAAGCCCAGGAGGAGGCAGACTGTTCCGAGAAACAGGAGCCTACTCGGAGCCAGCGATAGCCGATGTAGAGCAAGAGCCGGGATGCTGGGCCGAAATAAATAATAGCCCTAAATACCAAGCTAAGAGAATGGTAGGAGGGCTGAACTAGCTAAACTCGATGTAAACAATGAATGTGATAAAGTAAGCCCATAAGCATAAGAAGTCCCAGTATGGAGGACCGGGAATTCTTACGAGGCGGCATGGCCGCCACGAGACAACCGGGAACCGTATATGACCTATAAAAAGGAAAATACTGGTACCCGGAAGACAAAAATACTGGTAAAATGTTACTTATGAGTTACTTAACTTAGCCGTGGCAATTGCAGAGCGTTCCATGATGAAGATGCGGATAAATCGCAAGAAAAAGCACAAGCACAAGAAAATGGCGACTTGTCGCTGGCGCTAAAAAATAAGGATGACCGCTAGGGGCGCTGCTGTCCGTGGCGTCCTCTAGTAGTAGTAGTAGAGGCTGCATCGCCCGATGGTATCGGCTCTCTCTTGGGGGGATTCTGATAGGGAAGTTCTAATTGGTGTTTGTCTCGTGGTAGTGTTCCACACATCGCCCCTATATACATACCGACACTTCTTTTTAAGAGTGAGCGAGTCAGTTTTACTGACATTTTCTTAATTTTGTTTTTCTCTGGCTAATTTTACCTAGAAAGAATGATATTAAGGATACTTTCATAGGCCGACACGAGCTGAGCCCAGAAATATAAAAAATAATATTTTGCGTCGTTCCGTCTTACGCGGTTTAGCGTCGTAAGCAACGTAAACAAACGCGAACTAGTTCCGGCGCACGGCGGAAGAATAGCGCTTTGTGGGGGGGAGAGGACGGCGTCGCTTCGCTACGCTCATTCCTCGCCCATACGCCATTTTGGTTGTTTACACTGCCTCTCTCTCCCTCGTGTTGTATCGTTTTTGTAACTTTTTGCTCTTTGTTATGGCTCCCAAGCGCAAGGCGGACTCTTCTGATGGTAGTGCATCGAAGAAAAGAAAGGCCATCACCATGGAAATTAAAGTGGACATTATAAAGCGATCTGAGAAGGGAGAAACGCCAACAAACATTGGCCGCTCGCTTGGCCTTAGCCGTTCGACCGTTGCTACCATTATCAAAGATAAAGACGCATCGTTGAACATGTGAAAGGATCTGCTCCTATGAAAGCGACAGTGATAACTAAGCAGCGTAGTGGTCTAATAATTGAAATGGAAAGGTTATTGGTGCTTTGGTTGGAAGACCAAAATCAACGGCGTATCCCAGTCAGCCTTATGGTGATTCAGGAGAAGGCGAAAAGATTGTTTGAAGCGTTGAAAAAAGAAAAAGGGGGAGGGAAGTGAAAGTGAAGAGTTTGTGGCTAGTAGGGGTTGGTTTATGCGATTTAAGGCTCGGGTCCAATTACCATAACCTTAAATTGCAAGGTGAAGCTGCTAGTGGGGATGAGAAAGCAGCGAGTGAATTTCCTAAAGCGTTGTCTGAGATAATTAAGGAGGGGGGTTATTCTGCTCAGCAAGTGCTTTAACGTAGACGAGACAGGTTTGTTTGGAAACGTATGCCTAACCGCACTTACATCGCCAAGGAGGAGAAGTCAGCACCGGTCATAAAGCCAGCAAGGAGAGGCTAACTTTACTTCTTGGGGGTAATGCTGCTGGCGACTTCAAACTGAAGCCCTTGTTGGTGTATCAGGCTGAAAATCCAAGGGCACTCAAGGGCATTTGGAAGGGTCAACTACCAGTAATTTGAAGTCCAACAAGAAGGCATGGGTGACACTTGCAGTGTTTGAGGGACTGGTTTCGTAAACCATTTTGTTCCAAGTGTGGAGTGGTATTGCGCCTCCAAGGGTATCCCCTTTAAGGTGTTGCTAGTGCTGGACAATGCCCCTGGCACACCCTGCCAGCTGGGAGACTTCAACCCTAATGTCAAGGTGGTTTACCTTCCACCTAATACCACGGCCCTTTTTACAGACCTATGGACAAGGAGTGATTGCTTCGTTCAAGGCCTACTACCTACGAAGGACAATTGCTATGGCTTTACAGGGCAATTGAAACCTAGAAGGACTTGACTCTTGAAGGACTTTTGGAAATCCTACAACATCCTTGTGCTGTAAAGAACATTGCTAATTCCTGGGAGGAGGTTAAGCAAACAAACATGAATGGTGTCTGGAAGAAAAATTTGTCCTCAATTTGTGAATGATTTCCATGGGTTTGAGGACACAGTTCAGCTAGTTGTCAAGAACGTTGTTGCCCTGAGTAAGGAAATCAATTTGGAGATGAGGAGGTTGATGATGTTACAGAGCTGCTGGAGTCTCATGGCGAGGAGTTATCTGCTGAGGACTGATACAACTGGAGAAGCAGATATTAGAGGAAGAAGAAGAAGCACCCACCCCAGAGCCTAAGGCTTTCACAAGGCAGGACTTGATAAGAGGTTTTGCAGAGTTGCAGCAAGCGTTGTCAACTTTTGAGGCTCAGGATCCCAACTTGGACAGGTTCACTAGGGTTTCCAGAGGCGTCATGGATTTGATGCAGTGTTACAAGGAGATCTTGGATGAAAAGAGGTCGCTCTCTGTTCAGACTAACCTGGAGCAGTATTTTAAGAAGGTAGAGAGGCCTGCAGGAGATCCTGTACCCTCTACCTCAGCTGCCTCTGCTAATCCAGACTCGCCTGCCCCACAATCTCCAGCACCTTCTGAATGTTCTGCTAACCCAGACTCACCTGCCCCAGTATCTCCAGCACCTTCTGTAGGTTCTGCCTCACCTAAAGACTCACCTGCCCCAACATCTCCAGTAGTATGTTCTGCCTCACCTCAAGAATCACCTGCCTCAGCATCTCCAGCAACTTCTGGAGGTTCTTTTTCTCTTCACTAACCTCCCCCAGTCTCTCCAGCACCGCAGCTTCCTCTCCAGTGTGCAAGCCAATCAAACTAATAAAGGTAAGGAATTGTTCTCTCGTTGTTATTGATAGGTATTTACATTAAATCATGTGGTATTTTTCAATGTTCCGACTTACGCTGAAAATCGTGTTACGACGCATCGTAAGAACGGATCAACGTCGTAACTCGAGGACCCCCTGTATATGAAAATATTTCAAAACTGATAAAAGCTACAACCATGGATTGTTTTTTGTTGTATTCTACATGAAACTGCACACATTTTCATATATAAAACTGTATGTATCAGCTAATATAAAACGGTGCAAACATTACGACTTCGGACGAAAAAAATTCAGATTTTTTCGGAAGAGTTACCGCACAGACATAAGGAAAAAGTTTTTTTTCCAAAAATTCACCATAAATTGAAATATTGTGCTAGAGACTTCCAATTTGTTGAAAAATAAAGGTAAATGATTGAATATTACTAGAATATAAGAGATTTAGCTTACAAATGTGTTTTTTTTTTACCATTTCGGTCGAGTCAAAGTTGACAGAAGGTTGATATTTTGGCACTTATCGTTATTTATATGAAAATATTTCAAAACTGATAAAAGCTACAATCATGGGTTGTTCTTAGTTATATTCTACAGGAAATTGCGCACATTTCCATATATAAAACTTTATGTAACGGCTAATATAAAACTGCAAACATTGCGACAATCGGGCGAAAAAATTTATGATATTTACGGAAGAGTTACTGAGCGGACGTAAGGAAAAAGTTTTTTCATAAATTCACCATAAATCGAAAAATTGTGCTAGAGACTTCCAATTTGTTGTAAAATGAAGGTAAATGATTGAATATTACTAGAATATAATAGTTTTAGCTTACAATTACATTTTTCGACCATTTCGGTAGAGTCAAAGTTGAGCGAAGGTTGAAATTTTGGCACATCGTTATTTATATGAAAATATTTCAAAACTGATAAAAGCTACAACCATGGGTTGTTTTTTGTTGTATTCTACATGAAATTGCATACATTTTCATATATAAAACTATATGTAACTGCTAATATAAAATGGTGCAAAAATTATATCAAAGTGACAAAGTAATTTCCGAGATGTGTCGCCAATGCTTTTTAGTGTGAGAAGAAAGAAATTCGTGCTTGCGCGCCTGGGTAACGATTGTAAACAAAACAACAGCTTGATCCGTGAACTCCCAGCATCCCTCAAGGTGCATGATACAAAAGTTTTTGCCAAGTAGGCCTATAACTATTTTTCCGCAAATTTAAAGAAAAACTTTTGCGTCAACGTTTCATATGTCAATTCGGCACCCAACAGACAATTTTCGTCGACGTTTAATACGTCCAATCGACGTTTGAGGGTTAAGTGCATTATTTTGTTTACAAAGAGTTACCGTAAATGTAACTATTTGAGTTGCATTCTTGAAACTGAAGTTTTCTTTAGCTTTTAAAGGTTGCACCTCTTTCCAAACCTTTACAAAAGTACAGTATATGAAATGGCAGATTTCTGCATTTTCAATGTTGCTCTCAATATCCACAGATTTCATTTGTTAGCTTTCTGTATTGTTTACTTGCCCATACCTCTGGCATTAAAATCAGTCTAGACAAGAAGGCTCAAAGGGTTGTATTTCACTTGGTCTTACCAAGCATTATTGCCATAATACTATTTGGTTGTCTTCAAATATTGAAGTAGAATGTCTGCAGAGCCAATGGCATTGCTAGGTTGGTTAGTTTACAGTAAGCTGGCCGTCTTCCTTGCCCATAAGAGTTAAGTTTTGAAGCATATTAGAGAATTGATGTGGACCTTTGAGCTCTGCTCATCCAGCAGAGATGGTTATGATACTTCATTAATGATTTTTGTTATATTTTAATTCTATTACTACTTGACTTTAATTCTTACTGACTTTTTCCTGAATTTGTCTATAACTGTTTGATCTTATCACTTTTCTAAAAGTATTCAGTCTCTCTCCATGAAGAAATTGAAAAGCTGTACACTTTTGGTACCATTCCTGTAAAGGGTTAAAGATGTATAGAGTTTTATATATATATCTATATATATATATATATATATATATATATATATATATATTTCTATTGCATGTATGTAATGTAAGGAAAATATTACTCCATGAAATAAATTTAATTTTTTGAAATCCTTGTATGTAGTATTTGTATGTATGTAGAAGATACAGTAGTTGAAATTTATTCACCAGCAGTATTCACATGTAGATGACCTTAATCGGAAAATATATTATTTTCCTTTACAGGTTTATTGCCTTAGGGAAAGATAGTGGCTGGAGCATAGACAGTTTAGAGGATACAATGCATGTTGCCTGTGAACTTGTGCGCCCAGATCAAGCCGTCTTGTCTCATGTACAGTTAACAAAACTTCTTGAACAAAGTCATGATGATGGTGTGCCTGAATTCTCTGAGGTATATTTCATTTTCAAAGTTTTTCTGAATCTTTTTTGTGAATATTTCTTTGAACATTGTTTTTGTGGTCAGTTTAAAGACTACTACTACTTATATACTTAAAAAATCATGCTGTGCTTCCAAGGTAGTGGACTTGAATGGAAGCTTTGTTGTTTTTAAGTTGTTACAACTTTTAAGGAGGAACATTAATTCCATAATTACGTATTTGAATTAGCCAGGTAAGATTTGTGCTTTTTGTCTTAGTTTCTTATGCTGCATAGCAAAAAGTAAATTGTGTGAATCATCGTATGTACAGTGAATCTTTTCTATGAAATTAAAAATTTCAAGATTTAATTAGGTATGTACGTACATACTAACTTTAGAGACTTAACAGCAGCTACCAGCTAGGATGTTCAAATTGTTTGTGTGTAATATGTATATGTTAAGGAAATATTGGAACCATGTTTGAATTCTTGGTTTGTATACTGTAACCATGTTTGAATTCTTGGTTTGTATACTGTAACCATGTTTGAATTCTTGGTTTGTGTTCTGCATGACACAGCCAATTTTTAAGATTTTTTTTTTTTATTATAAAGTTTAGAACAGTTTTGCAAAATTTATACAGTACAGTATTCATTTAAAGTTGCAATTATTTTTTATTTCAGACCTTTGTCAGTTTCCTTGAAAACTTACTTAATCAAGTGGAGAAGTTTATGGTTCATAATGCTAATAGGGTTGCTGTATGCCGCAAATGGCCTTTATTACCGACGAGTACACAACGGAGAATAAAAGATGCTGCCATGGTGGTGGTTGAATTTTCTCGCCCAGTCGGATCCAGGCCTAGGCTCTCTTCTGCCAACAGGGTATGAAACATTTTATTTGGGAATGTCTAGTTGAATTTCTTATATGAAATAGGACTCCAGATTCTTTTTGTGAGATGATGATGATGATTGTTGTTATTGAAGATTTTATATGTAAATATAAGAATTACATAGATTTACCATTTACTTCTGAGTGATGGAACTTGCAGATCCCATTTTACGGAAAGTGGTTGTACTGAAGTCTTGTCATTAGAACTATTTTGCAGTATGATTCTTTGTCTTGAGGGTATTTTATCTAATTTTTAGATTTTAAATGATGATCTACATTATTTTGTGTTAAGTGAGAAGGTTCAGATAAATACAAAAAAAAATATCTTTTTGTGCATTGAAATAACATTTCAGCTTTTCTCAGGTTTAATCCTTTATTTTACACATGAAATTAAAACACTATGTTCTTTTCTTATAGACTGGTTTAGGTAATGTAGTTCATACAGAGAGATAATTCAGATCTAACCAGTACTTCAGTAGCTGATTGTTGAGAAGTGATAATTAAATTTTGTTAAATGTCAAACAGAGAGCCCGTGGAAGCAGCAGTGACAGTTCTGGTACTCCTGGGCGTGGTGATCAAAGACTAATGAGAAGTGCTAGTGCAACAGCTGTTCCCTCATCACAGAGGACAACTCCGAGACGACCACCTCTCTCTGGGCAGAATCCAACAAGATGTCAGACTCCCCCTGCTAATCTTTCTCGTCTTCGCACTCAAACTCCTCCCCCTACAAGAGCATCTACTTTACGAGCACAAGCTAGACAAGCAGCAATCCAAAGATCACAGTCAGCTCGCACTGTAGCAGAGCGCCCATGTCGACCTAAACAAGTGAGTACTGTTTGGTTTTCTTGTGTTCTTTGTTTACTTAGAATTTATTTAAGTGTACAGTACACAGCATAACCTTGTTCAACTGGACTAATTTTGGGGAGAACTTTTCCATATTTTTTATTTAGAATTTTTTTTTCTAATTTAATTTAATTTTTTTGGCATTTGCCAAAAGTTTTTATACATACACTTGCCTGAACAGGCTAAGTATATATTGCTGAGCATAGATTGCAGATACTATGCTGTATCAAATCTTGTATTAGTTATTTCATCTTGAACAGTGATATCAGTGATGCAAAGTGCACTGTGGTCAGGTGAAATGGCTCCGAAGATTGAAAGAAAATTGAAACAATTAAAGCAGGTTTGTTCATATATGAAACAAACTTTGTCTTAACATTAGGATAAATCTAGCACAGCTGGAAAACCCATCTAGATTATCTAGTGACCTTTGTTGTATTTAAAATGTTTCTCTTCAAGTTAATTGAACTTTGGTGTTTTTAGCAGATGAGTACATTAAATTTGTGCTTTTAAAAACAGAAGGTATTTTTTGGCTTATGTTGGGTAATTCATCGTTACTGGAAAGCACCAGCCAATGATTGATTGTAGCTGGACAGAAGTGTGGTTGCTCCCTGTTGAACTCAAGAAAAAAAGAAAAATTACCAAGTATGTATTGTTAACAGTGAAATACCTAACACTACTCAGTTGGCTGGCTGTTTCATACATGTTTCAAGTTTTTTTTTTAACTTACAGTGTATGTACTGTAATGATATTCAGTTCACATGCTGGTTTGAATAAAATTTGATAATTTCTGTAGAAAAAATTATTTTAATCTATAATTACATTGTTTTGCATTAAAGCATAACAACATTGTAATATTTTATTAATATTATTATGGTTTTTAAATTATTACCCTATTTGCATCAATAGCAGTGCCAAGTTTATGATCATATTTTTACTTGCTGTTCATTCTGATTGGACTTTTCAGGAAGTGTTTCAAATTTCTTTAGAATTAACTTTAGTGTTTTGATACATTTCACCCCATTTCCAGTGTTTGTCTTATATTTTGTATTTGTTTTGAATTCCCTGTTAAAAATACATTGAGCATACTTTATTTTGTCTTGATTGTTTGGGGTTTTGAATTTATAGGGTCCAGATTAACGAGGTTGTAGTGTGTACATGTATGTTAAAGCATTTGTTTTTATATTGGTACCATAAGTAATGCTCTATAAAAATCCCCATTTATTTTTAGCAGATACATGAAGATGTAAAAATGAATTATTATGCAAAAACTGCATGCAATATATTAGTTATTTATTATTACTACATTTACAAAATTCTTTTAACATCTGTACTAACAACTACTCGGCATGAATACTTCATTATGTAAGTTTTAGAGTACATAAGCATAATTTAGTTTTATCTTTGCTTTTGAATGATATGTTGATATTCTATGAGACAGTGAAATATCTTGCATGTCTTTGACAATTTGCAAGGTTTTAATCATATCACACTAGTTTTCAGTGTATAATTTTCACAGACTGTCACTGATTAGTGCATCAGCTTTCTAAAAGCTTACAATGTTTTTAGTACTTATATGCAATTTTCCGATTGAGCTAAATATTTTTTTAGAACTAAAATTTTGTGTACTCAGGTCATACATATCTTTAACTTTGGAATTTATAATCCAAGTAGCCTTAACAGATTTTGCATAGTACATTAATAACAAAGTAGTACTATATAGGGTTTATAAAAAGTGGGATGTCAGAAAGATTTTCTCTCTCTTAGATTAGATTCTGTTTGGTTAATTATAACTTGAAATAATAATTAGGACAGTGATTCAGGTTAAATAGACATGTTTTCTTGATTGACATATATATTGATTCTTAGGACTTCTTGAGTTTTGATTCATTTACCAATGTAGATATTTTGTTTAATTAAAGGTAGCCTGTATCTTGTTGGACAACAGTTTGCTTGCTTAATTTTAATAGGAATGCATACTCATCCATAAAATCTGGCTGCAGTAGCAAATATTGATGCAGTTTTTTGTGATGGTATGTTTAGAAACTTAAAAGCATAAGAAGCACACATACGGTTTTATTATATATATTATATTTGCGTGTATATACATTTTATTATATATTATTATATTTGTACTTGAAACACTAATAAATAGTTCAAACTGTCACATGCTCTTACCAGTGCTTAGCATTTTGCGTAGTGCAATTGTCTTGGCGGACTCTAGTTTCATGACATTAACAATTTTTGTGGAAATCAAAAGGGCTAGGGCTAGACAGTGACTGTTCAATTGGTGGATTTGTTTGAGCACTGCCTGTGTGATTGGACAGCTTATGAAAAATTTGGGTTGAGCACACTATAAAAACATGCTTAGCAATGTTACTATCCACCAAAGCACATTTTCCCTTCATGCCCTCCAGCCAAAAATGTATGCTCTTTCATTTCCACTAAACATGATACTTATGCACATTATGGATGTTGATGGGAATTTAAGGAGCATAAGCAACACTAGCCTATGTTTTTAATGTTTGGCCAATTCACAAATATTGCAGCTGATTCATGTACATTCTGACAACTTCAGTTTTTCAGTTTTTCTTTATATTCACTATCAACTGGCACATCCACACTTATGTGTTTGCCAGACCTAGCTAGGCACAGATTCATATTCTGAAAAAGATTCTCTGTCACTCTTGCTCTTTTCCATTCGTGGACTATTTACAGCCATCTCAACTTTAACCTACAAGGCCCAGTCTTACCGTTACAAGCACTACACTTTCTATAGCTTTTAGCTACCCCAGACACACTGTCCAGCCATTTCTTTGTACACTGCTCTTTAACTAGGGAGTCACCGGGTACCAAACCTCCAGCTTGCTGTCTGAACAAATCAGCTATAGTATCACATTTCTGCATCACACCCATGCACATTCTGAAACTCCAAGTTTTAAGTATCTTTTAGTTCCTTTCTTTGATTTGTTTGCAATATCAGTAGAGAGTAAAGGACTGCAAACCACATTATCTCCAGGACATTTGGTGACGCACATCCTGCACTACAGCGAGAATGCTAGTTGTGTATCTCAAGTGAGTGGAAAATGTAACCCCTACCCCCTTTGACTTTAGAGAGGAGGTTTATCTGCCTTTCACAGGCATTTCCACTCATGGAGTCCACAACCCTTCACTAAGTGCTCCATTGCCTTGAGGTACAATTTATTTGTGCCCCAAACCATTTATTTTTGGAGTAGTGCATGAAGTGTGGATGTTGCTCCCAAGTTGTTGGATAAGAAATTGAGTTTTTAATAGAAGTTAGAGTGGCTGACATTTGCAGTTGCAATAGTACTAAGTACAAATTTGCAGGAGGGCAAATTTGAGAATAAATGTAAGAGTAAGGTTATAAGAGTAAATGGAGACCTGGATGATACTCTGTTAATGTGAATGGATAGTAAGGAAAAGAAATGAATGGTAAGGTGAGGGAATGAAAAGGTAAGTGAGGAAGGAGTAAGTCAAGAAAGCAGGAAAGGTGGGGGGTGGTAGGGTCTGTGCAAAATATTTTGAAGACTTTTGGGAGTGGCAGTGTAACTTAAATTGGGAATATATTTATGAATTGTTGAGCCAAATATTCTTTATGTAAGTGTAGTGTTAATGTTGTATGTGAAAGAAAAGAGAGGTTTTTTAAACTGTTGCAATGAGCTGTATGCACAGTATTTGTAGTGTAATGAGAATTGAGAGTAGGAAATATGGAGTTGCCTAAAAGTGGTGTCGCAATAGTCTGAGAGATGCCGAGAAATTGAAGAATTTGTTCTCAGCTATGGCTGAAGCATTTTTTAGAACCAGATACTATAGGTGATGATTAGAAATATGGATGTACTACTCCATTATGAGATAATCAGAAGATTGATGTAGTGCCAGAGAAATCCAAATGTGGTGATATCCAACATCAGAGTCAGACACAAGCCAGTCATTGTATTTGACCAAGGTGCCTTTTGTTTCAAGGGCCCATTCCTGGCTTAGTCAAAACTGAATGGATTATGATATTTACTAAAAAAATTAAAATTAAAATTTAAAGTCTGTTTAATTCATTATTCTCACATTAGATAGGAAACTAATTCCACTGTGAACAGTCATACAGTATGTATGTGTAATGCTGTGATGGATGATAAAAAGATAAGTGTGTCGAAAACGAATCCTGGATATGAGGAACACATCTTAAAACTTCAGGAAAGTAGTGTCTGTGTTAGACAATTTAGGTTGTTCTGGAGAGCAGTACTCCCTAGGCAGAGAACATCCCTGAAAGGCAATGACTTTGAGTAAAGCATTTTACAATTTTTTTTCTTTTATTAAAATCAATTGTAAGGAAGAATTTAAGGCTAAAGACCTTTGCAATGTAAAATAAATGTTTAGGATAAAAGCAAGAAGGAAAAATGAGAACCTTAATTGTAAAACATTACCAGAATATTTACTGTTTCAATTTTAAAATATTTTAAATAATCATCTTAGAATTTCATTTTATGTAATTATAACTATCAAATTTTGCACCATCTACATTTTCATTTACTAATAATTCATGGTTTTTCCATGGTGCTGGAATACCTTCCTAGCCAGTCTTGAGACAAATACTACCATGCACCATCTTATCTTCATAAACTTTAAAAAGGTGATTGCAGCACCAAATGCAGGAGTCAGAGTTGCTACAGGAAGTTTTAGATTAGTCTCCATAGAATGTATTTTTGCAAAAGCAAGTTACGTGGTATGGAACTTTATATTCAGATTTTGCTGAGTCGTTAGGTTAATAAGGTTTCAGAGACTCCCAGTTACCTAACCTTTCAATCAGTAATCAACAATTTTTTCCTTTCCATATATAAATTTTCCACTATTGCCAGAATTATTTTCCTTTAGGATAAAGAATTTGTAGTAGTTCAAAGACTAGCTGTTGTTAATAAATTGCATCACAGTGTTACCTCCTGGGAAAATTGCCCAACCATAGGAGTCTGTGAATATTTAAACTATTTTAAGATAGATTTTTGCGTGGAAGTATATTTTTTTTTAATTTTGGAACATTCAGTTGTGCGCATGATAGAGGCTAATTTTTATGTACTAAAGGATTTAAAATTTGTTTGCTGCTATTAGATTTGGAAATGTGCACAGAGGAATATATAATGGGTGTTTATTCATTCATTTTTTCCATAAATCTTTAGAGATGTCAACCACAGTAAGTTTTTTAAAAGTTTTAGTGGTATGTTTAGAACCTTCAATTGCTGGGAAAATTTAATACTTAGCATAAGAACTTATTTTAATTAATTAGTTATTAAGAGCAGTATTATTATTGGAGCATAGAGGCCAGACAGTTTATGTTTTTGTTAATTGCTAGATTGTGCATGTTTTGTTGGCAGCAAGAGAGCTGGTGTCATTATAAGAAATTCAGTGTTATGAGACTGCAAAAGACATTTTTGGTTAGAGGTAAAATAAAGGATGCAGGCAGTAGTGTGATAGGTAGAAATCTGATGATGCTGAAAGTTACCAGTTTAACTCTCATAGATGTCAAGGTGTCCCTACTCTGCCTACATATTTGGCCACATGCTGAAGTATGTAATAGGTGGGTAACCTCTGCAATTTTGTGCTGACTGCCCTGTCCTCTTCAGTGAAGTTAGTTAAGTGTCCCACTTGTTAGCACTATTGAACCACCCCGAGAAGAGTCTACTTGGGACTCAGAGGTCTGGAAAAAACTAAGCCTATTAATAATAATAATAGCACTATTGAAAATATCTCTTCTTTGGTTGTTGGTGTCAGAGGGGAGAATTTTTTTAAGTACTACAGGTATTGTTGAAGTTTGCTTTGGGAAGAGATAGTTTTCATCAAAAGGGAGCTTGTAAGTTCACATTTTTATCAACTTTTCTACTATAAACTGAGAGAAGTATTTATGAAAATATTTTTAAGAAAAATATTCATCCGAAATATGATTTGTTTCCGATACGTATACAAACCCTCAGTCCTTTAACAATAGGAAGGTACTTAGTGGCAGCTGAACTGGTCGTAAGCTTCGAACAAGGGGTGGGGGTTCGGTAGTTAACTACTTGTTGGCAGTTGGCGGTCAGCTCGACTGCGTGAGAGGAGTCCACTTTGCTTTCCGGCCACCGCGCTGCTAGTGGATGGACGTGCTGCTCGTCTCTGTGCCCGCTTCATCGTATGCTCTGTTTTCTTCCACTTTGTGAAGGCTGTTTATTTTTTTCCTTTGACTCAGTGCGAATGTACAAAAGCCCTGCGTAAGTACGTATCTGTGTTTTGTATTCTCAGTGTAATATTGCAAGTGAATATGGATTTCCCAAGAGCCGGAAAGACCCCCCCCCATCAGCCGCAGATTATGCCCTGTTGTGGAGGGCCGTAAGTGTGGGGGGCCTTCCGATCATCTGTTGAGGTTGATCCTCATGAGTTTTGTACTCGGTGTAGAGGGGCGGGAATGCTCTCGCACCGAGACGTGATGTTTGTGTGTTTAGGGCGGAGGAGTTGTGGGAGCGCTATGGGAGGAGGAAGAAGCCGCATAAGCCGGCCAAGGAGTCGTTGGAGGTTCTCCGGCTACGCCCTTGGTTACGAACACGTCTTCCTCTTTTCTCCCTCCATCTCAGCTCCTCGTATGGCTCCTTCCCCTTCGGGGGAGGTTTCTCACTCCTCCTCTCTCGATCAGTCGAGCTTCCAGTTGTACTCGGGGTCCTTTGTTTGCTTGGGGTGGGAACTGTCCCCCCCAGGTGAGGGGAGACTGGGAGACCCCCTACTAACTCACCTGACTTTTCCTTCCTCAGACCTGCTTGCCACGGGGGACGATCTCGATGGGCCCCCTGGTAGTCGCTGGGGCTGCGAGGGACACCGACGGTCCAGGGGCTGCTGAGTCACCTGGCGAGCAGGGGCCATGGCCGGTAACGCACGGGCCGACGACCACCACGACTACCACGATTGTGTCCACGCCTTGGCTACACTGGTCCGCTGCACCTTGGTGTACACTCAGCACGTAGCCACAGTGACCCCTACACTGCTGTG
>NC_061108.1:124031172-124121262 GCF_015104395.2 Macrobrachium nipponense
CAGCTTTTCTCAGGTTTAATCCTTTATTTTACACATGAAATTAAAACACTATGTTCTTTTCTTATAGACTGGTTTAGGTAATGTAGTTCATACAGAGAGATAATTCAGATCTAACCAGTACTTCAGTAGCTGATTGTTGAGAAGTGATAATTAAATTTTGTTAAATGTCAAACAGAGAGCCCGTGGAAGCAGCAGTGACAGTTCTGGTACTCCTGGGCGTGGTGATCAAAGACTAATGAGAAGTGCTAGTGCAACAGCTGTTCCCTCATCACAGAGGACAACTCCGAGACGACCACCTCTCTCTGGGCAGAATCCAACAAGATGTCAGACTCCCCCTGCTAATCTTTCTCGTCTTCGCACTCAAACTCCTCCCCCTACAAGAGCATCTACTTTACGAGCACAAGCTAGACAAGCAGCAATCCAAAGATCACAGTCAGCTCGTACTGTAGCAGAGCGCCCATGTCGACCTAAACAAGTGAGTACTGTTTGGTTTTCTTGTGTTCTTTGTTTACTTAGAATTTATTTAAGTGTACAGTACACAGCATAACCTTGTTCAACTGGACTAATTTTGGGGAGAACTTTTCCATATTTTTTATTTAGAATTTTTTTTTCTAATTTAATTTAATTTTTTTGGCATTTGCCAAAAGTTTTTATACATACACTTGCCTGAACAGGCTAAGTATATATTGCTGAGCATAGATTGCAGATACTATGCTGTATCAAATCTTGTATTAGTTATTTCATCTTGAACAGTGATATCAGTGATGCAAAGTGCACTGTGGTCAGGTGAAATGGCTCCGAAGATTGAAAGAAAATTGAAACAATTAAAGCAGGTTTGTTCATATATGAAACAAACTTTGTCTTAACATTAGGATAAATCTAGCACCAGCTGGAAAACCATCTAGATTATCTAGTGACCTTTGTTGTATTTAAAATGTTTCTCTTCAAGTTAATTGAACTTTGGTGTTTTTAGCAGATGAGTACATTAAATTTGTGCTTTTAAAAACAGAAAGGTATTTTTGCTTAGTTGGTAATCATGTTACTGGAAAGCACCAGCCAATGATTGATGTAGCTGGACAGAAGTGTGGTTGCTCCCTGTTGAACTCAAGAAAAAAAGAAAAATTACCAAGTATGTATTGTTAACAGTGAAATACCTAACACTACTCAGTTGGCTGGCTGTTTCATACATGTTTCAAGTTTTTTTTTAACTTACAGTGTATGTACTGTAATGATATTCAGTTCACATGCTGGTTTGAATAAAATTTGATAATTTCTGTAGAAAAAATTATTTTAATCTATAATTACATTGTTTTGCATTAAAGCATAACAACATTGTAATATTTTATTAATATTATTATGGTTTTTAAATTATTACCCTATTTGCATCAATAGCAGTGCCAAGTTTATGATCATATTTTTACTTGCTGTTCATTCTGATTGGACTTTTCAGGAAGTGTTTCAAATTTCTTTAGAATTAACTTTAGTGTTTTGATACATTTCACCCCATTTCCAGTGTTTGTCTTATATTTTGTATTTGTTTTGAATTCCCTGTTAAAAATACATTGAGCATACTTTATTTTGTCTTGATTGTTTGGGGCGGGTTTGAATTATAGGGTCCAGATTAACTTAGGTTGTAGTGTGTACATGTATGTTAAAGCATTTGTTTTTATATTGGTACCATAAGTAATGCTCTATAAAAATCCCCATTTATTTTTAGCAGATACATGAAGATGTAAAAATGAATTATTATGCAAAAACTGCATGCAATATATTAGTTATTTATTATTACTACATTTACAAAATTCTTTTAATTTAACATCTGGTACTAACAACTACTCGGCATGAATACTTCATTATGTAAGTTTTAGAGTACATAAGCATAATTTTAGTTTTTAATATCCTTTGGCTTTTGAATGATATGTTGATATTCTATGAGACAGTGAAAATATCTTGCATGTCTTTGACAATTTGCAAGGTTTTAATCATATCACACTAGTTTTCAGTGTATAATTTTCACAGACTGTCACTGATTAGTGCATCAGCTTTCTAAAAGCTTACAATGTTTTTAGTACTTATATGCAATTTTCCGATTGAGCTAAATATTTTTTTAGAACTAAAATTTTGTGTACTCAGGTCATACATATCTTTAACTTTGGAATTTATAATCCAAGTAGCCTTAACAGATTTTGCATAGTACATTAATAACAAAGTAGTACTATATAGGGTTTATAAAAAGTGGGATGTCAGAAAGATTTTCTCTCTCTTAGATTAGATTCTGTTTGGTTAATTATAACTTGAAATAATAATTAGGACAGTGATTCAGGTTAAATAGACATGTTTTCTTGATTGGGGTCCCATATATATTGATTCTTAGGACTTCTTGAGTTTTGATTCATTTACCAATGTAGATATTTTGTTTAATTAAAGGTAGCCTGTATCTTGTTGGACAACAGTTTGCTTGCTTAATTTTAATAGGAATGCATACTCATCCATAAAATCTGGCTGCAGTAGCAAATATTGATGCAGTTTTTTGTGATGGTATGTTTAGAAACTTAAAAGCATAAGAAGCACACATACGGTTTTATTATATATATTATATTTGCGTGTATATACATTTTATTATATATTATTATATTTGTACTTGAAACACTAATAAATAGTTCAAACTGTCACATGCTCTTACCAGTGCTTTAGCATTTTGGTAGTGCAATTGTCTTGGCGGACTCCTAGTTTCATGACATTAACCAAGTTTTGTGGAAATCAAAAGGGCTAGGGCTAGACAGTGACTGTTCAATTGGTGGATTTGTTTGAGCACTGCCTGTGTGATTGGACAGCTTATGAAAAATTTGGGTTGAGCACACTATAAAAACATGCTTAGCAATGTTACTATCCACCAAAGCACATTTTCCCTTCATGCCCTCCAGCCAAAAATGTATGCTCTTTTCATTTCCACTAAACATGATACTTATTACACATTATGGATGTTGATGGGAATTTAAGGAGCATAAGCAACACTAGCCTATGTTTTTAATGTTTGGCCAATTCACAAATATTGCAGCTGATTCATGTACATTCTGACAACTTCAGTTTTCAGTTTTTCTTTATATTCATATCAACTGGCACATCCACACTTATGTGTTTGCCAGACCTAGCTAGGCACAGATTCATATTCTGAAAAAGATTCTCTGTCACTCTTGCTCTTTTCCATTCGTGGACTATTTACAGCCATCTCAACTTTAACCTACAAGGCCCAGTCTTACCGTTACAAGCACTACACTTTCTATAGCTTTTAGCTACCCCAGACACACTGTCCAGCCATTTCTTTGTACACTGCTCTTTAACTAGGGAGTCACCGGGTACCAAACCTCCAGCTTGCTGTCTGAACAAATCAGCTATATTATCACATTTCTGCATCACACCCATGCACATTGAAACTCCAAGTTTTAGTATTTTATTCCTTCTTTGATTTGTTTGCAATATCAGTAGAGAGTAAAGGACTGCAAACCACATTTCTCCAGACATTTGGTGACGCACATCCTGCACTACAGCGAGAATGCTAGTTGTGTATCTCAAGTGAGTGGAAAATGTAACCCCCTTTGACTTTAGAAGAGGAGGTTTATCTGCCTTTCACAGGCATTTCCACTCATGGAGTCCACAACCCTTCACTAAGTGCTCCATTGCCTTGAGGTACAATTTATTTGTGCCCCAAACCATTTATTTTTGGAGTAGTGCATGAAGTGTGGATGTTGCTCCCAAGTTGTTGGATAAGAAATTGAGTTTTTAATAGAAGTTAGAGTGGCTGACATTTGCAGTTGCAATAGTACTAAGTACAAATTTGCAGGAGGGCAAATTTGAGAATAAATGTAAGAGTAAGGTTATAAGAGTAAATGGAGACCTGGATGATACTCTTGTTAATGTGCATGGATAGTGGAAGAATGAATGGTAAGGTGAGGGAAGGAGTAAGTCAAGAAAGCAGGAAAGGTGGTAGGGTCTGTGCAAAATATTTTGAAGACTTTTGGGAGTGGCAGTGTAACTTAAATTGGGAATATATTTATGAATTGTTGAGCCAAATATTCTTTATGTAAGTGTAGTGTTAATGTTGTATGTGAAAGAAAGAGAGTTTTAAACTGTTGCAATGAGCTGTATGCACAGTATTTGTAGTGTAATGAGAATTGAGAGTAGGAAATATGGAGTTGCCTAAAAGTGGTGTCGCAATAGTCTGAGAGATGCCGAGAAATTGAAGAATTTGTTCTCAGCTATGGCTGAAGCATTTTTTAGAACCAGATACTATAGGTGATGATTAGAAATATGGATGTACTACTCCATTATGAGATAATCAGAAGATTGATGTAGTGCCAGAGAAATCCAAATGTGGTGATATCCAACATCAGAGTCAGACACAAGCCAGTCATTGTATTTGACCAAGGTGCCTTTTGTTTCAAGGGCCCATTCCTGGCTTAGTCAAAACTGAATGGATTATGATATTTACTAAAAAAATTAAAATTAAAATTTAAAGTCTGTTTAATTCATTATTCTCACATTAGATAGGAAACTAATTCCACTGTGAACAGTCATACAGTATGTATGTGTAATGCTGTGATGGATGATAAAGATAAGTGTGTCGAATCCTGGATATGAGGAACACATCTTAAAACTTCAGGAAAGTAGTGTCTGTGTTAGACAATTTAGGTTGTTCTGGAGAGCAGTACTCCCTAGGCAGAGAACATCCCTGAAAGGCAATGACTTTGAGTAAAGCATTTTACAATTTTTTTTCTTTTATTAAAATCAATTGTAAGGAAGAATTTAAGGCTAAAGACCTTTGCAATGTAAAATAAATGTTTAGGATAAAAGCAAGAAGGAAAATGAGAACCTTAATTGTAAAAACATTACCAGAATATTTACTGTTTCAATTTTAAAATATTTTAAATAATCATCTTAGAATTTCATTTTATGTAATTATAACTATCAAATTTTGCACCATCTACATTTTCATTTACTAATAATTCATGGTTTTTCCATGGTGCTGGAATACCTTCCTAGCCAGTCTTGAGACAAATACTACCATGCACCATCTTATCTTCATAAACTTTAAAAACACAAAAAGGTGATTGCAGCACCAAATGCAGGGAGGTCAGAGTTGCTACAGGAAGTTTTAGATTAGTCTCCATAGAATGTATTTTTGCAAAAGCAAGTTACGTGGTATGGAACTTTATATTCAGATTTTGCTGAGTCGTAGGTTAATAAGGTTTCAGAGACTCCCAGTTTACCTAACCTTTCAATCAGTAATCAACAATTTTTTCCTTTCCATATATAAATTTTCCACTATTGCCAGAATTATTTTCCTTTAGGATAAAGAATTTGTAGTAGTTCAAGACTAGCTGTTGTTAATAAATTGCATCACAGTGTTACCTCCTGGGAAAATTGCCCAATATAGGAGTCTGTGAATATTTAAACTATTTTAAGATAGATTTTTGCGTGGAAGTATATTTTTTTTTAATTTTGGAACATTCAGTTGTGCGCATGATAGAGGCTAATTTTTATGTACTAAAGGATTTAAAATTTGTTGCTGCTATTAGATTTGGAAATGTGCACAGAGGAAATATATAATGGGTGTTTATTCATTCATTTTTTCCATAAATCTTTAGAGATGTCAACCACAGTAAGTTTTTAAAAGTTTTAGTGGTATGTTAGAACCTTCAATTGCTGGGAAAATTTAATACTTAGCATAAGAACTTATTTTAATTATTAGTTATTAAGAGCAGTATTATTATTGGAGCATAGAGGCCAGACAGTTTATGTTTTGTTAATTGCTAGATTGTGCATGTTTTGTTGGCAGCAAGAGAGCTGGTGTCATTATAAGAAATTCAGTGTTATGAGACTGCAAAAGACATTTTTTGGTTGAGGTAAAATAAAGGATGCAGGCAGTAGTGTGATAGGTAGAAATCTGATGATGCTGAAAGTTACCAGTTTAACTCTCATAGATGTCAAGGTGTCCCTACTCTGCCTACATATTTGGCCACATGCTGAAGTATGTAATAGGTGGGTAACCTCTGCAATTTTGTGCTGACTGCCCTGTCCTCTTCAGTGAAGTTAGTTAAGTGTCCCACTTGTTAGCACTATTGAACCACCCCGAGAAGAGTCTACTTGGGACTCAGAGGTCTGGAAAAACTAAGCCCTATTAATAATAATAATAGCACTATTGAAAATATCTCTTATTTGGTTGTTGGTGTCAGAGGGGAGAATTTTTTTAAGTACTACAGGTATTGTTGAAGTTTGCTTTGGGAAGATAGTTTTCATCAAAAGGGAGCTTGTAAGTTCACATTTTTATCAACTTTTCTACTATAAACTGAGAGAAGTATTTATGAAAATATTTTTAAGAAAAATATTCATCCGAAATATGATTTGTTCCGATACGTATACAAACCCTCAGTCCTTTAACAATAGGAAGGTACTTAGTGGCAGCTGAACTGGTCGTAAGCTTCGAACAAGGGGGTTCGGTAGTTAACTACTTGTCTGGCAGTTGGCGGTCAGCTCGACTGCGTGGAGAGGAGTCACTTTGCTTTCGGCCGCGCTGCTAGTGGATGGACGTGCTGCTCGTCTCTGTGCCCGCTTCAGTCGTATGCTCTGTTTTCTTCACTTTGTGAAGGCTGTTTATTTTTTCCTTTACTCAGTGCGAATGTACAAAGCCTGCGTAAGTACGTATCTGTGTTTTGTATTCTCAGTGAATATTGCAAGTGAATATGGATTCCCAAGAGCCGGAAAGACCCCCCCCCATCAGCCGCAGATTATGCCCTGTTGTGGAGGGCCGTAAGTGTGGGGGCCTTCCGATCATCTGTTGAGGTTGATCCTCATGAGTTTTGTACTCGGTGTAGAGGGCGGGAATGCTCTCGCACCGAGACGTGATGTTTGTGTGTTTAGGGCGGAGGAGTTGTGGGAGCGCTATGGGAGGAGGAAGAAGCCGCATAAGCCGGCCAAGGAGTCGTTGGAGGGTTCTCCGGCTACGCCCTTGGTTACGAACACGTCTTCCTCTTTTCTCCCTCCATCTCAGCTCCCTCGTATGGCTCCTTCCCCTTCGGGGGAGGTTTCTCACTCCTCCTCTCTCGATCAGTCGAGCTTCCAGTTGTACTCGGGGTCCTTTGTTCGCTTGGGGTGGGAACTGTCCCCCCCCAGGTGAGGGGAGACTGGGAGACCCCCTACTAACTCACCTGACTTTTCCTTCCTCAGACCTGCTTGCCACGGGGGACGATCTCGGATGGGCCTGGTAGTCGCTGGGGCTGCGAGGGACACCGACGGTCCAGGGGCTGCTGAGTCACCTGGCGAGAGGGGCCATGCCGGTAACGCACGGGCCGACCACCACGACTACCACGATTGTGTCCACGCCTGGCTACACTGGTCCGCTGCACCTGGTGTACACTCAGCACGTAGCCACAGTGACCCCTACACTGCTGTGCAGGCGCCGCTGCCGGAGGTTATGATGCCCACTGTGATGCCGCCACCTGGTTTTGCTGCTCCTGCTGCAGCCCCGGACTTCCGATGTCCCAAGAACTCTCCTCTGGACCTGCCTCCTGTGCAGAGGATGCTGCCAGTTCCTGCCCCGCCTCCTGTTCCTGAGTATGCTGCCGCTTCAGTCCCAGTACCAGTTCCTGCTGCTGTCGTTGCTGCTCCCACCCCAGGTCCTTCCGGACAGGTGCAGTTGGGCCCTGTTGCTTTGGCAACAGCCCCGGCTCCGTCCTGGATGGCAGACCTGACGGTGGTGCTGAGGAAGCTGACGAAGAAGAAGAAGAGGAGGAAGGTGTCGTCGTTGTCTTCATCGTATTTTTCGTTGTCGTCGTCTGCAGCTGCTTCCCCTTCAACTTCTAAGGCCCCATAGCCGAAGAAGAAGAAGGTTGCCTCCTCCCTCCCTAAGAAGGCTCGCTCTGAGACTTCTAAGGGTCCGTCTCACTCCGGTGGGACGGTTGGGACTTCCGCCGGTCCTCCTGTTCCCTTGGGAACGGGGCCCGTTTCTCCTTCCGCAAGGAAAAAGAAGACGGGGACCGGAGGAGTGCTGGCCAACACCGGTACCTCCTCGCCTGGCCAGAGTTTCTGCCTCGATGCCAGGTACCGTCTCGGCCTCTCATTCGCGAGAGTCACCGAGTGTACGGTCACCTGCGGGTGACCATACAGCCAAGACCCAGGCAACCGAGTCCGCTTGGCGCCAGGATCCAGGCACGGAGCGGAAGACTGGTGGGGGTCGCTCAGGCAACTCTCACCAGACCAGCGATCGCTCTCGCGGCGATATGGTGGTACCCAGGGTTGATGTGACTGTCCCAGACCGCTCGCGGGCTGAGGCAAGGAAGAGGTCCCCTCAGTCGCCTGAACCAGCCTCGGCTGGTCCAAGCGGCATGACGCGCCATGAGAACAGGCCTCGCTCCCACCGCGACAGCGGACTCTGCAGGTCCCCTGACCGCCGCTCCTACCGGGACCGGGTGGAGAGGGGGGCCAGCAGCAGCTCTTCTGACGCTCGGGACTGTCGCCGCTGTTCTCGGTCCAGCCGCATTCTTGCTGGTCGGGCTTGACAGTCCGTCTCCACAGGGTGCAGTCACTCCCGAGATCCAGAGGTCGTTCACGGAGGTTATTGTGCTGATTCGTCAGCACAACGACCTCGGGGAAGGATCGCCACTCCCACCTTCCGAGCCCACATCGGGCTTGGAGTCATTCTGGGGACCTAAGAAGGAACCCAGGACGACGGTGGGTCTGCCGCGATCGCCCTTGGCTGACAGCGTACTGAGCCAAGTGGACGCTCTCGTCTCCGGACAGGAGGGTTTGCTTCGGTCTGGTAGGTCTGCCATGCTCCTTCCTCCACCGCTACCGCGACAGAGGCGCTTCTACGTGCCTTCAGAGGACCCTCTGCTGCCCAAACAGGTTAACCCAGAGCTAGCTAGGCCAACTCCGGGGGTGTGTCTGCCACAGCTCCTGTCAGAGAACCTTTGGTTCTCGCAGCAAGAGGCACTTGTCTTGGAATTTACCGCAATGGCAGCATTCCAAGCAGTCTCCTGAATTGACCTGTGGTCCCTCACAGTGTCGAAAGCCGCAGCCTCCTTGGGGAACATCACTCCTAAAGGGGACCCGGCTTTTGTGAGACTGTGCCAGTCTGGAGGTAGGACCATCGCCTACCTGGCCCACCAGATGGCTAACCTGTGGGCCAACCTGGTTCTCCAACGTAGAGACGCTGTTCTCACCCGAGTGACCAGGGCGGCTGGGCGGGAGGCGGCTCTGGGTCTTCGCAACAGATTGGTGCGGAGTTCCTCCTCTCTCTTCCCCAGAGAGATGGTGGACGCTGCGGTGGAACAGCGGCGCACCGACAACAGTGACCGTCTTGTCCACCAGGCAGTCTCCAAGGCGGCTGGGCAACCACGGACGACTGCAGCTAAGCCCAAGAGTTTAGCTAGCGCTTCCTCTGCGGCCAAGATGATCGCCTCGTCGAAGCCAAGAGGAAAGGCTCTGCCTTCAACTTCTGCTGTAAGGAGTGATCGCATCCAGCCCTCCTCCCAGTCCTTCTCTTGAGGAGGATCTGGGAAGAAGAAGTCGAAGAGAGGAGGGAAACTCTAGGGACGGCATTCCCCCTCACTTGCTGCCGGAAGTGGGGCGGTGCCTGGCGAGCCATTGGGCAACATGGCAGCGCCACGTGCGGTGACCTGGATAGTAAACGTCCTTTGGGAGGGATATTTACTACCCTTTGAGTCTCGGCCACCCCCAACCCGGTCCATCTGCAAACCTACGTTCCTGGCTCGACCAAGGACGTGACGCTTCGGCAGGAAGTAGAAGCCATGCTGAGCAAACGTGCTGTGGAGATCGTATTGGATCAGTTGCCGGGCTTCTACAGTTGACTCTTCCTGGTGGAGAAGTCCTTGGGGGGCTGGTGCCCAGGATAGATCTCTCTCCCTTGAGCCGGTTCGTTTGCCAGACTCGGTTCACGATGGAAACAGCACGCTCAGTGCTCGATTCCATCAGGGAGAACAACTTCATGCTTTTGGTGGATCTGAAGGACGCGTATTTCCAGATACCCAACCATCAATCCTCCAGGAAGTACCTCTGCTTCATCCTCGACAGGACGGTGTACCAATTCAGGGCACTTTGTTTTGGTCTCTCTACCACCCCACAGGTGTTCACGCGAGTGTTCACGCTGGTGTCGGCTTGGGCCCATTCGGTAGGGATACGTCTTCTGACGTATCTCGACAATTGGTTAGTCCTGGCAAGCTCCCGCTCGCAGTTGCTGTAGGACAGAGATCGACTCATCGAATTCTGCCGCGATCTGGGGATCGTAGTGAATTACGAGAAGTCAGACCTCGAACACAAGCAGAGGATGAAGTACCTGGGCATGCTGATTGACACGGTAGCAGGGGAGTCTTCCCCGCAGATTCATGGATCAGCAGGTTCAGGGAGGCAGCAAAACAGTTCCTGTCTCTACAGGAGCAACCAGCTCAGCAGTGGCAGGTCATGATCGGTCACCTGTCGTCTCTCGAGAAGCTAGCCCCTCACAGGCGTCTTCACCTGCGGTCTCTTCAGTGGAGACTAAAGGAGTGTTGGTCATAGGCAAGGGACCCTCCCTTCTTCCCCGTGTCCCTCACGGAGGAGGTGAGACAGGACCTAGCCTGGTGGCTGATAGATGGGAATCTCGTAAGAGAAGTGCCTCTTCGCATCCCCCCCCCCCCCCCCCCCCCCCGGGGAGATGTTGCTGTTCTCAGACGCATCGACCGGAGGGATGGGGCGCACACCTGGATGAGTTGCTGACTGCAGGTGTGTGGGACCATTGCGACAAGCACCTTCACATCAACGTCCTGGAGCTCAAGGCAGCGTTCCTCACTCCAAGAGTTCCGGGACCTTCTGGTGGGACACTCGGTGGTGTTGATGAGCGACAACACCACGGTAGTGGCGTACATCAACAAGCAGGGGGGCCTAGTGTCCCTCCCGCTGCACCAGTTGATGTTGCAGGTGCACGAGTGGGCCGTGGCACACTCAGTAGAGCTGTCGGCCCGCTACATTCCAGGCAAGAGGAATGTGGTAGCCGACAAGCTCAGCCATCGGGATCAGGTGATAGGAACCGAATGGTCCGTTCATCCAGACGTGGCGGAAAGGCTCTTCAACCTGTGTAGGCATCCAGTCGTAGATCTGTTTGCCACCCGGCACAACAGAATGCTCCAGGTTTTGTACTCGGTTGTGCCGGACCCATGGGCAGCTGCAGAGGACGCTCTTCAACATCCGTGGGACAACCTTTTCGTCTACGCCTTTCCCCGTTCTGTCTGATTCGCAAAGTGATCAGCAGGGCACTGATCACCCCGAATCTTCAGATGATCCTGGTGGCACCCAAACGGCCTAAGGACCTGCTGGCTCTGCTTGTCGAAGCACCGAGAGAGATTCCCCCCTGGCACAACCTCCTGTGCCAGCCACACGTAGAGCGGTACCACCGGTCCGTCGAGTCCCTGTGTCTTCACGGCTGGCTGCTATCCACCATCTCTTGCGAGCGAGAGGCTTTTCTCGCAGCGCAGCAACAGAGATGGCTGGATACCTCAGACAGTCATCTGCAGCTGTCTACCAGGGGAAGTGGTCCGTCTTCTGTGATTGGTGTCGTGGACGGGGTCTCTCTCTTCTCAGAGCCACTCTTCAGCAGGTAGCGGATTTCCTCGTCTTCCTTCGCCGAGAGAAGCTCCTCTCCATCGCTGCAGTTAAAGGATACTGAGCCGCCTTGGCCCTAGTTCTTAAACTGTGAGGTATGGACATCTCTTTTTTCCAGATCTCCCTCCTGATGAAGAGCTTCGAGAGGTCTTGCCCACCCAGGGAACTCAGGCCTTCAGGGTGGGATGTGACTCTTGTCCTTAGGAGTTTGACTCGCAGAGTCGTCAGACAGGGATCTGACCCTCAAGACCCTCTTCTTGCTGGCCCTGGCATCGGCAAAGAGAGTAGGGGAACTTCACAGTCTTTCCTTCGACGTCAAGCATTCCAGGGGATGGGGATCCGTGACGCTCGATTTCGTCCCGAACTTCATAGCGAAGACTCAGAATCCTTCGGTCCCTGACGACCGGTTCGAGTCCTTCACGATCCCCTCCCTGAAGGATTTCATTGATAAAGACGTGGATGAGATGCTGCTTTGTCCTGTGAGGGCGCTATGGCGCTATCTGAAGAGAACTCGGCACCTCAGGCCTGAGTGTCGACGCCTCTTCGTTAGCACCGGGGTTACCAAGAAAGAAGTTTCCAAGAACACACTTTCTTTTTGGCTGCGTGAGGTGATCAGGAGGGCGTACGACACGGATGGTAGTGACGACACCCGTACCCTTCGTCCAAGAGCTCATGAAGTCAGAAGTATTGGTCCAACCCTTGCGTTCCGCAAGAACTTCTCCCTGGTGCAGGTTCTGAAGGCAGGGGTTTGGGCCAACCAGACCACCTTCACTTCATTCTACCTTCGGGATATCACCCACAGGTCCTTGGACACTTTTTCCTTGGGACCTGTGGTGGCTGCTCAACAAGTTGTGTAGTCTACCCAGCACCCGAGCAGACAGAACAGCATCGCATCCTTGTGTGACTGCATGAATGGACGAGTGGAAGAGAGTGTGACTGGCTTCTCTTTCTCCTTCGTTCTTCTCCTCTACCTGTGGGCAGAGGGCTGCGGTCATCACTACGCTGAACATGAGGCTGATGCAGGTAAGCTACACAACCGAGCTCCATTCTATCCCTTTCAGTAGGGATAGGAGTGTTTATCCATCACTCCCCGACAAGGGGGAGGAGTGGAAGCCAACAAGAGACAAACCATGACTTCATTTTGGCTCTTGAAGTAGGAACTAGTTCTTGCCTTTTGCTATTTATAAGAGGTACGCTTGCCTCCCTCTTATAAATCTGGTCCAGAAGTCTGACCACTGATCCTGCGGTGCACACCCAGGTCAGCTGGGCAGAGGCTAGGATCCCTCCCTCTGCTCTTACGATCAGGGAGGGAATCCAAGGTAGGACGAACACCAGTCTGTTCATAAGACTCAGATTCCACCCACCAAGAAGTGAGTCTTTCTATTGTTAAAGGACCGAGGGTTTGTATACGTATCGGAACAAATAACAATTTGTCGGAAATTGTATTTTTCCTAACTATACAAACCTGAGGTCCTTTACATATAGTCCCACCTCATGCCACCCCTAACTCTGCGTTTCCTGGGCCTAAAGCAAAGTGACTCCTCTCCTTGCAGTCGAACTGACCGCCAACTGCCGGACAAGTATTTAACTACCGAACCCCGTTGTTCGAAGCTTACGACCGGTTCAGCTGCCGCTAAGTACCTTCCTATTGTTAAAGGACCTCAGGTTTGTATAGTTAGGAAAAATACAATTTCCGACAAATTGTTATTTATAGTAAACAAAAATTTTGTTAGCACTGGCAGCAATTGGTGTGATGCCAGATTAATTCTTGTGTTACTACCTCAAGCAGTGGCTGCAGTTGGTCTGATTCCAGATTACTAATTCTTGTGTTACTATCTCATAAAATCTCTTGGATTCTCACTTGCTTGATTTGAAGTCTAGGGGTCGAAGTTGCAAGTAGTTATTAAGTTATGAGCCTTTACTTTAATTTTGTCCAAGTTAACCTATATGTGTAAATTGTTTACAAATTGTTTACATTTTTTTTAAATTGAATTGAAGCTTTAAACACTTTTCATAAGACTACAGTAGGTATAGCCACAGGAGTTTTTAAATCTCTAGAGTAAGTTTTTGGATGTTGGAGATTCCTCTGAGTTTAATTTTTAGACTATGTTGAAGTTTAATTTAGTTTCTGATGCTCTCAACTTCATCATTTGTACAGTCAGAAAGAAGTTTGTTTGTTTTTTATTCTTTTTGGCTATATATGAAAGATCATTTTATATTAAAGCCATTGTCTTTTATGGCAAAAGAAATGCCTAAGTATGTAAATTGAATACGTATACTATCAAATTTTATGTAATTGCTTTTAAATATTCTAGAGTTCCTTTTTTGGGCCGTAACTAAATATTTATGCAGTCAGAATGGTTTGATGAAGTTAACTGGGAACAGAAATTTTTCTCCTTTTTGTAATTGAATAGAAAAAACACAGTGGAGACTAAAAAAACATAAAAGAGATTTATAAAAACATAATGGAGATTTTTAAAAATGGTGCTGCCTGTATTATTCCTTGTATACATGATTGCTGTGAATGATTACAGTGTATATTCATTTCATGTAGATTTTAAGATTAAAGTACATCATGACAGATTCAACTCCAGACCATGCTTTTCTCTTTTCTCCCCCCCCCCCCCCCCCCCAAGTAATTAATGTGTGCCACCTTTTCCCTTCAAGAAACACTGCTTTTAGGGTTAGACAAACTGTCTCCACTTGCTTATAGCTTATTTGCTTTCTACTCTAATTTCTGTCTGGTGTAGGTCTTTATCACTACCCTTTCTACATGATTTTCTAGGCTTTATTAATGGCAATTGTTTAGCCACTTCTCTACTTGTATCACTAACTGCTACTCGCCTTTCTCATTGCATGTCCAAACTGTCAATTTTTGAGATTGCTCTCCATTTTCAAGCTTTTGTAAACCACATCTTTCTGTAATTTTCATATTTGTTACACGGCCTTAACTCACTCCAGCCATGAATCTTAACACACCATTTTCAAAGTGTCCAGTTTCTTAGTAAGTGCCCATGATTACTGTGTAGAGCAGTACAGGTTTTAGACACATCATGAATATTTGCATGTGTTTACAAATGGTATACTCTTATTACCTGTACTCTGGCAGTCTCTTTTCACTTCATACATGCCATCACTACTGTCATCTTACCAACTCCATACCTGCTCCACATTTTAAAGTGAGTTCTCAAGGTATCAGAAATATTCTAATCTTTTAATGCCTGTCCTTCCACCACATGAATCACTTCCCTCACTTCTCCAGTTGGTCTTTTGTAAGCATTTCAATTGTTGGAAATTGCTCGCCCAGTTTACATATGGCAGTTTTGAGTATCTCTTTAAACTGTAAACTAAACTAAATACTATGAGTTAACCAGTACATCACTTCTGCAGCAACCACATATCTACTGTACTGACTGTACTATACCTTTGCTTCTTTTCCAGTCACCTAAATAATTTTGCTTGTACAGATTTTTAATCTTCTGTGTTTTACTTTTCCATCTTCTAAATATCAGAACAACCTGATCATCCAATTCTGTTAATCCTAGGTCATCTTCTTATATGTAGCACCTCCCAGAGAGTCTTTTCTGTCCTTCTTTGTAATTTTCAACTTCTTATGAATAACAAGGGACTCATGCTGATCCTTGATAGACACAAACATTTACCTATATGAAATTCCTCTCATATATCTACCACTGTATTCATTCATATTCTTGATTTATGGAATTGCATCTCTAGCTTAATTAGGATGAGGAACCAAGCTTATTGGTGCTCATGAAATGTCTCGTCAAATATCTCGGCATTTACAGTGTATTAATGAATTTATATATTAAATTGATATGTGTATGTCTCTTAACTTTTGGGAGGAATTTTAGGCATGTGTGATTGGTATGAAGGAGGGTCATTCAAAAAATTCTATGCCTTTCTTAGAAATCTTCACTTGAAAAGTCCTTTAATTTATTTTCAGCATAATTTCCATTAACTTCAATGAATTTGCTCTATTGATGTTCAAATATTGCTAACTCCTTGTAGAAGAAAACTGAATAGTACTTGGCCTTCAAGTACTCCACAGTATATTTTAAAGCCACTGTTGGTCATTAAAAAGATTTGGAATTGCTGTTTTGTCAAACACATTGACCAATGGAATTTTTTTATTGGATGACTCAAACATTCTTGAATGATTTTCTGATCCCCTAACTGTGTGCTTGTTGACTGAGTGTCTCTTCTCTACTGGTTTCTTATAAAGGAAGCTTTTGGCTATTTTGAAGGAGCTAGGTTTCTTCAAAGTTTAATTAGTCTATATTTACTGGCTTTCAAAAATTCATATGTAGTTTTATGGATTTAAGGGTGTGAAAGTATATAAGGAATGTGCTTAATTTGAATGAATGTTTCTCGAAAAGTTACTACTATTTTTCCTTGTTAATCCTGATTATGTATTTTTGGTTTTGATGACAGTAATTTCATTGCTACTAAACAAACAAATCAGTCCATAAAAGAAAGGCTAATACATACATACATTGCTGACAAATAAAATCTTGCTTTACTTTTTGACGTGGAGAATCATGTTTTTTCCATTGCTTTCTTTGAATCTTTGATTTAGGTCCAAAACTGTGAACCCATGTTTCCTCCTTGTTGACTCATTGGTTTTAGAAGTTATCTGATACGCCTAGAAACAAGTCAGAGTTGTCTTGGAAGTAGGTAAAATGGAAAGATTCTGCTCTGTTGTTGTGGCAGTTTGCTTTGGGTGTTATATACTAAGTCAAGCATAAATGCATTTGTCTTGACTGTGTGTTGGAAAGTCAAACAAATGTCATCCAAAACTTTGCAGTGAAATGTACCTTTGTGTTCATCAGTGGTAAATGTATAGGGGTGTCCCAACCAGCTGTCATCTTTTGTGTAATTCCTTCATCACTTAAATTTAACAACCACTTCTTAAATGTAGAATAAAAAGGGGAGTTATTGCCAGTTGTGATTCTCTCTCTTTTTTGGATTTCCTCTGGGCTCTTACTTTTCTTTTGTATATGCTTAACCCCTTAAAAGACTTATTTTTTCAACATAATGTTTCAAAAAGAATCTAATTGTTTTATTGAATTAAATTAAAATATAACGTGTTTAGACTCTATTCTAATTTGATTTCAACAGAAAATTGTGATTATTTTATGTAAAATTGTAATTTTTAGAAACTCCACTTGAGACCTTTTTATGGCCAATAACGAGTTATCTCGTATAAATTATAATCATTTTATTCTATCACGAGATATCTCATATGCTTTGTTTTAGTAATTTTGATAATAGGAATTGAATAAAAATCATATTGATGCTTGATAACTTTTTATTTTTCCACTTCATTTTGATAAAAGTATTTTTTCATTTCATTTGAATAAAAAAAAATTTCACCATTAGAATAAACAAAATCATATATTTCTCTTCATTTGGGTAAAAAAAAAAAAAAAAAATTTCACTTCACATAAACCAGTGTATTTCCCAATCATTTTGTATGGTATGATTTGAAGCAGGGGGTTATACACAGACTAACTTCACATATCTCACACATGTAGCGAGACTCTCGTCTGATCGGTTTTCCATTATTATCCCTTTTCTTAGAGCAAACAACACCTTGCCTTGTAGGAAATTTCTTTTTGGGTGTAGGAGGAATGTCAATTGGAAAATGCCTTCCTGAATAGCGGGTAGGATTCGCTGAAATAGATGGTCTACCTGGTCTTGTTTGAGGGATTTCAGCATGATACTTCTTCAGAGTTGAATCAATTATTTCCAACCTGAATTTGAGAGATGAACAGCAATTTTCATTACTCATCTTGAAACACTGATATGCATTCCAAAGGGCTAGATCTAGATGATGGAAGAAAACTTTTTTGTAATATTTTTTTGTTCTTTTCCTGGGAACAGGATAATTTGCCAAGTTTTGATCCAACTTATCCACACCACCCATTGTGTGGTTATATTCTACTACAACTTTGGGCTTTTTTTTCGTACCTCTCCTACTCGCAATTTCAACTTCATCACTATTGTGAACTGTGGAGAGTAGAACAACATCTTTTTTATCCTTCCATCTCATGGCCATAACTTTACCTCTACGATAAGCAGACATTTCCCCCTTCTTCAACTTTTCAGTTTTCAATGAAACTGGCAGGTCTTTTCGATTTATTCTAACAGTGCCATAGCAATCTGTTCTACATTTTACTAGAATATCCACTAACTCAGGACTGGTGTAATAATTGTCTATTGTAAGGCAATAGCCTTTATTCAAAAGAGGTTTCAGTAAAGTCATTACAACCTATAAGGATTTAGGCAATTCATTGAAATCCTGGTCGAATTGTGTTCCTTTACCTACATAAATAAAAAAACTCCACACATATCCTGTACTCGCTTCACATAACATAAAGAACTTTATGCCGAATCTTGATCTCTTCAATGGGATATATTGTACCCATCCCAATCTTCCTTTATATAGCAAGAGACTCTCATCAATTGAAATATCTCTCTGTGGGGTGTAGACAGTTCTAAATTTATTTTCTAAGTGCACATAAATAGGATATATCTTATTCAGTTTGGGATTAGGATGCGAATTTGCATCGTATGCTTCATTATCAGAAAAATGCAGGTACTGCCTGATTTTCTTGTATCTTTTGAAAGGCATAGTTTCAGCAAAAATTGGGGTTCTAAGAAGTGGTTTTTAGACCAATACAAGGATTCTTCAGGCTTCTTCACAATTCCTTTCAAAGTATTTAGTGCTAAGAAAACTGAGTTCAGGTGGAGTTACAGGATGCCACGTATTTGGGTCTGCATTGCATTGCTCAGCAAATCTATTGGTTTCAGTGCAAATAAGTTCAATCAGTTCATCATCAAAAAATACATGGAAAAAATCTAAAGGCGACATACTTTCAATATTCCCTGGGATATTGAGACCTGTTGTCCCTGTGAATGGAAATCGAGGGGGTGGAGGGGCAGTAGAATCTGCGATTCTCCTCCATTGTGTTTCATCCATTACTGTATCTGTATCTGTATTGGTATCGCTGTCATCGTCACTGGAATCATCCAAGCTTGAATTGTCGCCTTCTGAGCCAGAACTTTCAAGCTCTGTAAATGATTCCTCAGTATCACTGTTGTCATGGTAATTTGCCATAACTGGGCTAAAATAAAAAATAAATAAAAGGCTAGAATAATAAATAAATAGTCAAGATACTAACAAATTACTCGACAATATATCATATAAACAGTCTAAAATAAAAAAAAAAAGAACAATGAAACTTACCTAAAACGTGAAAATGAAGAAATACAGAAGATTCTAAAAGTCACCACTGGAGAGCTAGTAAAATAGTGCGTACTCATCGTAAAAAAAGGAAAAATAAAAATCCTTGGAAAAAATTATACTTGACGTATCACAAAATGGTCAAGAGACAAACAAACGACACGAAATCATCATAATAAGTCAATAATATAACATATAAACAGTCTTAGATGACAAATAAACAACCAAATTTACTTAGAACTGGCAAAAATACGATATAAAATACGTACAAACGAACGAACAACCTCTCAAGATCACCGGTTACTCTATATACCACAAAATACTCATGGGGTTAGCTAACAAGACACAACAGCAACACGATGAATCAATAATATAACATATAATCAGTCTAAGATGACAAAAATAATAACCTTCCAAACTTACCTTAATTAGGCAAAAATACGCAAAAAACAAAAAAAACAAAGGTCAAAGATGGCAGCTGAAGTGCTACTAATGACGCGTCGTCTGCACGAAAAAATACAGAAAATTATCGTTGGTAACTCACGACTTCCAGCAGCAAATACCACTGCCAAACGTATGATATAGGACGAGATATCTCGGAGAAGCCTGCTGTAACAATACTGAGCCACGAGAAATCTCGTATTAGCCCAATATTCACGTTTAACTTTTCAACGAGATATCTCGTGGTAAGTCCAAAATTTTTAGCACACTGATAACGATATATCTCGGGTTAATCTTGTAAGGGGTTAATCATAGTTGGGCCTTATATTATTCTAATTTGTGATTTTCCTGGCACCAAATTACTTTCATCCCCCCCCCCCCCCCCCCCCCCCCCCCCTCCCCATAAAGTAATACAAGCAGATAAATTAATTCTTCTGTTTAGTTATATGAATACTAGTTGCAATATGCATTCACACCAGAAATTCTAGTTACTACTATTCTTTCTGGAAGATTGAAAGAACCTGAACTACCTTCATACTATATTGTTAGGTGAGATCAACTGTTTATCTTTTTTCTTGAGCACAGAAATGAAATAAATTAGAAAATTTTGGAATCAGTGATGCTGCAGTTGCCACACCAGCTTTATGCTTTTTGATTAGCTGTTGTAAATTAGGGGTATATGTAAATTGTAAATAGTAGTCCTGAATTAAACATTTATCCACAGTCTTCATTTCACTTACATGAAAAATTGTTTTAACGAGAGTTAAGTTGTCACCATTTTTAATGTTGCATATTTTGCATATTACGTGTACCCCTTTACATCACTAACATTTATTTATTGTTAAATTTCAGGCTAATAATGACACTTCAACAGACGAAGATACCCAGTCTAGTAACAAGAGAACAGCACCAGTTGGAACGTTCACCCGTGGTGCAACCTTTACGCGGTCACTCTCTCGTCCCAGTCCTGGTTGCCCACGCCCCCAAACCCCCAACAGTGCTCAAGGTCCATCAACTTCTCGCCCACGCACACCAGCCTCATCAGAACCTTCACAGTCAGCCAAAAGGGCAGCTCCACTTCAGCGCACACCAAGCCATACCGTAAGTCTTCATTTTTTCCATTTTGCTGAAATTGCTTGCTTCCATTTTAAAATTGAAGACTTTCTTATTCCAACTTACATATTGTCTTGATAAGAACATATTCAACTTAGGTTCAACAGCACTAATTTATCTGTTATATATAAGTAGTGAATGAAAAAATAGCATTGCTTATAATTAAATGAAAAAAAAAAATGATAAATAGTAGTTGGCCAAGAATACTATTCTGAGAAACGCTAAGAGTATTTTCCTATACGTACTAGTGGTCATCAACAACTACCCTTTGCAAGTGTTTAGTTAAAAATACATATAAAACTCCACCAAGAAATGCTCCCTCAACTCCCACCTGTCTTGATTTTATGAACTATATCTTTTGAAGTCAAGACTGATCATAAGAAGTTAACAAGAAAAAATCTTGGGATTTATGTAGAGCATGGGAACTAGAAAGGAGAATTATGAGAATCCAGGGCCTTGTAAAAGCCATGGGAACTAGAAAGGAGAATTGAGCATCCAGGATCATTTATAAAAGCCACTGCAAACCAAGGAACAGATGAATCTTTTCAGCAGTCATTCCAAAATATTACCAATGTACAGTTAAATACTTCAGGCAAATAATACTGAAGGTAAAGAAACTGGTTGGCAATCAGCAGGTCATGAGCTACCTTTCCCACATTAGGTAGGTCAAATAAGATGCCTGTTTTCAAGGGACCATAAAACTAAACTAATTTTGGCGAATGGAAATTCCAAATAAGGCATAATTATAATAAGTTTCTAATTACTGTATTCTACTTATTGTCAAACATAGCCAAAACGGTTGTTGTCAAACATAGCCAAAGCCAAAACGGTTGTCTTTCCCATTTGACAGTGACTAATGTAGCACTCAATTAAATTAGACCAAATTTGTACTCATTACCTACTTTCAATGTTATTTAGTCCATTGTCAATGTTATTTCAGATATCCTTATTTACATCTTGAAAGCATCTCACAATTTACTTTAGTAATAGCTAGCAGTACTCTCTTAGCTTTCTATTGAAAGCTGCCAAGGCACCTGTCTTGAGTCAAATAGGTAAATTTTATAGTGAGTAAAGTACAAACTGTAATGATTATTGGTGCAAGGCTGCATTAAGTATTGGCCAGCTTATTCCTTTCAGATGAGCTGGACCAGTTAATATGAGAGATGATGATAATTTGTCACCACTGTGCTAGCTCAACACTAGTTAATTAGTCACACATGGTGCCTTTTAATATGAAAATTTTGGGGGATAAGCAAGATTGAATTATGGTGTATTTAAAAGGAATTTATAGAAAATATTACCATGATAATTAAAAGAGCAAAAATAATGCAAAATCAAATGATAGAAAGCTACTTCAACTTACTTCACATTCTTCATGTCTGAAAGCTAAATGCAATAAAAAGGTGCTTGTATGTAATTAGCCTTAACAAATGAGCATATTATAACCAGCTATTTGAATTCTGAGAAAAGTGAGCCATGATCTAGTTTCTCTTGAAAACTGCTGAGATTCATATTCCAGCTTCATAGTTATTGAAGAGAGAGGGGGAACTAGAAAATGACAAATGGAGTGGCAGGATGGGGAGAGTAATGAAGCAAACAACAATAGAGGTGTCAGATCAAGTAGTTAGGTTAATAATACTGAGAATGCAGATCTGAGTAATTAGTACATCAGCTGAAGTAGAACCCAAAATGATTTCTAAAACCTGTCATTTAGATCAAATGTTGTGAAGTATTTGTTAAAAAAGGTGTCCAAATTAATACTATGTAAATTTAGAAGCATAAGTACCATTTTTCTAAAACATAAACTTGTTAACAGCTAGTATATCAAAAAGTCTTAATTCATATACTACTGTACAATATAAATATACTTGATCATTTTAGTAACTTCTCCAGTTCTAAGAACATATTCCTTGCAATAATGTTATATGATGCTGCACAATGTTTTTGGTTTAATCACTAATAATAATTTGAATTAAATGAGCATATTATGGCAGTATCTTGAGTGCAGTTCTAGGGGCATTCCACTGAGGTGTTAGAGATGTGTATTATGGTGATAGAAGTTCACTCTCTACGTGGTTTGGAAGTCACTCAAAGCCGTTGGTCCCGTTGCTAAATAACCACTGGTTCCATGCAACGTAAAAACACCATACAATCAAACAAATAGAGGTTTGTTTGCGCCTTGTTGGCAATAACACTAGAGCTCTAGTGTTATTGCCAGCAGGGTTTAGATTTTTGGGGGCAGATATGAAAAACAGTAATATTGCACATCAGATTAATGATACACCAACCATGGGTGAATACTGAGAAGTGTAAATAACTTATGTGTTTTTTTACATGTTTTTTTTATGTATGGTAAGTGCTTATTCTTCTAAAACCATGGTTAAATTTTTTTTTGTAAGCTCTATAAGTATTTCTTTTTGGACATGCAAAATTTTATAAATGGCTCTATTTCCTGATACCCTCTGTGATAGTAATCTTTCTGGGGTTAAAAATGGTTACTCCATCCCATTAAATTCAGTATGGTTCTGATCCTTAGTAACAAAAGATTTTTACCTTTGTATTTCGCCTCTCCCCATTTTCGTGGATGAAGATACCAGGCGAGTTTTTAATGAGTTGCCAGATTATTTGGCATCAGCCTTGGATTTTGCTTTTAAATAAAGTATGTTATTTTACCGAGAAGTTGGGTTTATGAATGAGAAGCTTCTTTGTTGGCTTGCATTTATACACCATGTACAAGGGACAAAACTTCTCAAGAAAGTTGACCAGTTATAAATTAAGAACAGAATGTCTTTTTGCTACGGAATGAATAATATTTTACTGGCTCTTGCAGATCTTTTATTGGGAAATGCTACGTTTCATGCAACTACGCAATTATTTTTGCCATTAGAATGTTCTGTTCCACTTAGGAAAGCATCAAAGCATTTTATCCATCTTTTTGTATAACACTGGTCACACTAAGATACAGATATTGTTTTCTTTTAATCCTTAGTTTGGCTTTTTACCTGATAATCAAAATGGCAGATGTAAATGGCTTATTTTTAATTTTTCTATACATGCCTTGTAATTAGTATCTAGATGTAGCCTAATTGCTGTCGTATGGGATCTATACAGTAACTTGATGCTTCTGATGTTTTAGACCACAGGAAGCTCAGCCTCAGAAGATGAAATCTCAAACAGAAAATGCAATTCAGCTCCAAGAGGTCAAACAATATCCTCTCTAAATGAGGGTTCAGGAGATGGTTCTAAGGTTTGGGCTTGTCATCAATTTTTTCTTCACTGTTATAGTTATCTCAGTAAAACTTTCTTATAAGAACTTGGTAAACTTAAACTTCAACTTTATTACTTTGGAATTAATCTTAGTTGAAAATACTATAATTCATGTAATTACATACTTTGAAATGTTGAATGTTACTATTTCAGTTTGCTCGAACGCAGTCGGCAGATTTACGGTCAAGGACCCCAACGAGGCGTTCAGAAGTGCGAGGCACTATTACAAGCAATCTGAGGTCGAGCCGCAGTCAACGCGAAGTCCAGTCTTCAGCCCCTAATCTTACCGAGACTAGTTCCCCTACATCACATGTACCTAAAACTGAAAAAATAGAGCCACGTAAGCAAGTTGATGCTAGAAATGGCAATATAATTGCCCGTTCAAGAAGTGCAGTAATGGGTCGAGCAGCAAGATCACCAATGAGGGAATCTGGTCGTAATCATGGAATGATGAGTGGTAGAGGAACTAGTCCATCCTCTTCACGTACCTTGACTTCCAGTGCCACAGACCTTCGAAGTAGATCATGTAGTGTTGCAAATAAAAAAATAGATAGTACTGCTACCCCTCCAATGGTCAGCAGTCGTTCAAATACATTTTCAAAGGATGGTTCGACATCTAATAGAAAATCCATTGTTCCCTAATTAGTTGTAGTGCACTATATATAATGCCAGTCTAAGTAAGCTGTTTGGTATATTCTTAAGAAGTAAGTTGATAAAAACGAATATTGGGAAACGAGATATTCCAGTACAATCGTGTATAAATACATAAACATCTAGCTGAAATGCTTTTCTCACTACAGTATATTCTAATATTTCTGTGCCATAGCTGTATTCTGTATCATATTAGTATGAGTAGTTTCATCTCTTAGCCCCTCGGAATATGTTAATCACTCATGTTCCACTTAGTCTTAACTGCTGTTGCCAGTAGTTATCCCATGTTTTTTTCTAGTCAGCCTGGTACGGGATCTTCCTGTAAGAATTGTGTGTCCTGTGTGAATTGGGATTTCAGAGCCATATTCAGCAGACATGACAATTGTTTTTCATTTTTATGCATGGCTCTTCATTAACAGACGTAATACTTTGCTTTGTATGTATTGTATTTAGAAAATTTGTTTACTGCACTATATGAAGAAACAGTTGGTCACAGGGACTGTTGAATATTGAATTTATACAAATATACAGATTTTCATATATTTCAAAGGGCCATATATAGTTTAACTCTTTTGTAAGTACAGACTGTATAATGAATCTAGGTGCTTTGTAATTTCATATACTACTGTGTACCAAAGATGAGATTACAATCTTTGTTCTGCTGAGGTTGCTTTTCAGATGTCTGTGATATTTCCATATTAAGAATATTTTTTTGAATTACAGATAGGATAGCACAAGCACAAAAATATTATATATTTAGTTACTTTTCCATGCTTGTACATATGATCTTGCCATTGTCGGGGGTGAAGCTCAAGCTTACCTCTTTTAGAACCTTGGCTATATGCTGTTTTGGGGATCCTCATTTGGAGATAATTTTTAAGGAACTTCATCTGGAAACCCTATCCCCAAGGAAATTCATCATGATGTGTTTTTAGCTTTGCTTGCCAAGGCCAGGAAATGCAGGCTTGCCAAAATTCACTTCATGTACTTTGCACCTTTACCTATGAATATTGTTGGAATATCATACTATATCTGCTTCTACACCTTCATTAAGTTCAGCTTTTTAACATATTGAAGGTCTATTTCCTGTAAAGCCATTTTTTATAGCTGTCCCAATGGGCAGTAAGCTTCTTTCAAGTAGTTTAATGTGCGTTGGGCTGCTGTATTTTTCTAGAAATTAGTTTGCATAATGGATTGGCTTTGTTATTTTGAAGCTAATTCCTTGAAAATGCTTTCACTCCTTCCTTTCACAGGCTGTAACTTTTCAGTTTTGTTCCCAAATTATTTTGTCGTTTAAAATAATTTTTTCATATGCCTTTCGTGTGTAAGAGATGCATCATAAAAAATGTATCTTACACATTTTGTTTCTCGAGTGAATATTGGGCAGCTTAGGTAGATAAAACTAGTAATGAATTGAAATCCAGCAAGCTAGTTACTTCACCAAACTCAGATTTTGTTTAATTTTGTGTGAGAAGTGAATATTTTCAAATAGTAAATATTTACATACAGTAAGTCAACAGATTTTAATCAGGTCACAATTATCAGGAACGAAAGCCAAGTGTACTTTAATGTGGAACGTGAAGTAGCCAGCAGATGTTAACTGATATGTTTGCAAGCAGGTAAATTATTTAATTTTTCACTTATAATTTCATGTCCTTTCTGGGAATCTTCACAGAAACTGACAAATATATATCTTTTCATGATTACAGATATATAAAAATGTGATTGATATGATTACTGTACAGTATGCAAAGCAAGAAAAACAGTATTAATGAGAATTTTTATAAAGGATAAATTTTTGTGTAAAATTAGGTTTTATGATTCAGGCAGAGCATACATTACACTGTGCAGCCACATTAATATGTTGTTTTTGATTAGTGAGACCTAGAAGAGACACCATGTACCTAAAGTTTCAAACTACTTTTTTGAGATACAGTATTATGTTTACCAAGATAGCTTAACATGACAATAGTTAATACACATAAGTATGATAATGCTGAATGGCTCATTCAAACCTTGCATACCTTGTGACATTTTTACATTGTATGTATGCATGCATGCATCGGTTATTACAGTATTTACATTTAAATGTGAATGGTAAATTATTAGGATGAAATTTGTATTTTTAATTTTTTCTTTTATTTTTGTTTAACATCCTGATAAATACATATGACAACATTTATGTTCTGTTGAACTAAATTATAGAATTGAAATAATGATTTTCAAATGATTTACCTAGGATGCGTATTGAGTGTGTAATTTTATAGGCAAGGCAACCCTCATTTTGCTGCCTGCACGCGGCTGATAAATCCTCAAAAAGACCGCATTGCTTGCATGTGGTTGACAAGCTTCTTAAAAAGGTGATATGTATTCCATCATGGAAATATTTGCAAGCCAAGTCCAGAACATGTCACTTTTCATAGAGGTGATTTTGATAACTTATCAGTGATAAGTAAGATGGTGCACTGAATGTTATGATGGAAATATTGTAATAAAGTATTTGACTAATAGTTGATGGTAGGGTGAGATAAGTCATAGGATATATGAAGCAAGGAAGTAAAAAGGGGGGTGTGGAAGAGATTGGAAAGTGTCTTTATCAGTAGTTCCTCATTTGGACGAGTGGGTTACGTTCCCGCCTACCAATTTGGTAGTTGAGAGATCGAGTCCCTGCTCTGCCAACGTGGAATCAGAGGAATTAATTCCTCAATATATGTAGTGTGATTTGGATTCCTCAATAAGTCGTAGGTCCCGTTGCTAAGTAACCAGTTGGTGCCTAGCCATGTAAAAATATCTCATCCTTCAGGCCTGCCCAAGGAGAGCTGTTAATCAGCTCAGTGGTCTGGTTAAACTAAGAAATACTCGATTATCTTTATTAGTGGAAGAAAGTTCGAATGTCAAATGATGTAATAGCATAGAACTTGCAAGATTAAAGGTGATTGTTGGGATATGTGAACTGAGTTTTGCCACAGCTGATGTATGATCAATCACATTTATACCAAGACAGCTTGGACAACAATAGCAACTAAATGCACTTGCACAGAAAGCTTCAATCTAGTCCTCTGTTTAGCTCTACTTACTTTTCATTCCTAACCCTTTAAGGTGCATCCACATGGTCGAACAATGTCCGATGGACAAAAATTGTTATCGGTTAACAATTGTCTGCCGGCCTTTGCTTTGTGAGCAGAGTAAAAACAGTGTTATACAACCTCATCTGGTACCACTGTTTGTTGCCAGATCTACGTCCATCGTTTCAACGCTTATGACGTCATCCTGCTTCGCCTATGATATGGTAACAATGTTTGTCCGTAAGACATTGTTCGACCATGTGGACGCACCTTAAGAAATAAGTACTTTTTAAGTCTCGATTATCTTGATTGTAGTGTTGTAAAGGAATCTTGTTCTTGCAATAGGTACTTTTTAAGAGCCTATTATCTTTGTTGTAGTGTTGTAAAGGAATCTTGTACTTGCAAGGCTCATTCTTAAATGTAAGCTGTAAGAATGAGCCTTGGAAGAACAAGATTCCTTGACAAAACTGCAGCCAAGATAATAGGCTCTTACACATCACAATATTCACTTTAATCTTGCAAGTTCTTTGCCTTTACATCACCTACCCGAACTCTCTTCTACTGATAAAGATAAGAGTGAAATACGACCAATTTTTAAATCTATTTGTATTTTTCATAGCAAACAAACCTAAGGTCTTAACAATAGGATATTTTCCAAGTGCCAGCTGGTAAGCAGTTAAAACAATCAAAGATTGTAAAGCAAGGAATCTGTGAGGTCTGGCAATGCCTACATGTACAAGGTGAAAGCTGGTCAGAGACTGTGCGTTGGATCCTCATGACGCTTTACTCTTTCCAAACCCAGGAGAAATAGAAGATAGAGAGGGGCGGCTAGAGGTGGGCAGTACACGTTAAGACTTCTGGTTTGTTAGCTATGAAAAATAAAAATTGACCTTAAAATTTGTTCAAATGCGGAACATACCTTCGGTCTTAACAATAGGATAGACTTACACTAAACCAGCTGGGAGTTAACCAACCAGACCACCTCTAGAAAAACAAGTTCTAAAGAAGGTGGACCAATTCCCGTGAAAAGATAAACTGATATCTAACAACTCAGCTGTCTGGGTTGCAATACAATGATATATGAGGAGATTCATTGCATCTAGGAAACTAAAGAAAATTCTGACTGTTCAAATAACAAACCATATACTCACAGGGGTTTATTATTACTCCTCATTCCCCCTTGCTAGAGAACAGAGTATTTGCTATTGAATAGTGTTTGATTATTTCAAAAATACATAAAGCAAACTAACTATCAGTATGACTACCTTATTCACTTGCATCAGACCAGTCCAGCATATGATATGACAGGTCTATTCCTCAACCCCCTCGTAGGGAAAAAAAAAAAAAAAAAAGGACCCTTGCCAACTCGCTCATTCTCTCTTCCACACAAACTAGGTAAGATACAAAATTGCCCAGTGAAGGGCAATGGGTGAGTTACACAATTTGTTGGGCAGCAAATCACAGGACCCAAGGAAAATGCATCATAAGACCTGTGGGCAACATCTATGGGGTAAAATGATGTGAACGTGGATTGGCGCAACCAAGTACCAGCGTTCAAAATCCTATGAACAGCATAATTTTTCTTAAATGCCAGAAAGGACCTTATACCTCTGACATCATGTGCTCTAGCCTGCACAGACTCAAGTGACAGAACCTCAAGAGACAAATAAGCCTGCTTGATCGCCTCACTTATCTAAAAAGAAAGTGTTCCTGGAAACATTTCTTTGACCGACCAGTGCCAACAAAAAGATTATGACATCCAGGTCTGAGATGTCAAAGTCCTTTTAAGATAGCAACGTGGGGCTCTTGACAGGACATAACAAGCTCTTGTGGGTTATTGTCCACAAAGTCATTCAAAGATGGAATGGAAAGGGAAATCTGTCGTCATGCACCGAGGGATTATGGGTCTTGGCCATGAATTCCAGGACAAACTCGAAGGTCACAGACCCCCAACCCCTGGTATTATTTCACATTGTAACTTTGGCCATGAAGCTCCCCCACTCTCTTCGAAGAAGCCAAGGCCAAAAGAAAACTGTCTTGAGCGTCAAATTTCTGTCTGATGATCGGCACAAGGGCTCGAAAGGAGCTCTAGTGAAACTTCTCAGGACAAGTGAAACATCCCATGCTGGAGGCTTGAGTTCCCTTGGAGAACAGGTCTGCTTGAAACCCCTGAACAAAAAGATGATTTTCCAGGATGAAGAGATGTCTACACCTCGTGGATGTAACACCAAACTCAATGCCGCTCTGTAGCCCCTGATAGCAGAACTGAAAGGCGTTTCTCAAACCTGAGGAAGACCAAAAAATCTGCTATACGCTAATGAAAAGTTTTGAATGGAGAGAAACCCTGTCAACGACAACAATCACAGTAGATTGCCCATTTCCCCTGGTAAACTGCTGAAGAGGAGTTCCTGAGATAACTGGATATATGTCTCGTTGCTTTCTGAGAAAAACCTCTTGCTCGGAGGAGATACTTGATAGACTCCATCTGTGAAGAGAAAGGGATTCTACTGACTGGTGAAACCTTTCAACATGAGGCTGGCAAAGAAGCTGCCACCACGGTAGTGTTGTACAGGAATCTTGTTCTTCCAAGGTTCATTCTTATAGCATAAGCTGTTGCTCATCATCTTCAAAGCAAATGAAAGATAGGAATGGTACTGTCATAAAAAAGGAAGATGACAACCTGAAAAGATGGAGAGAGTACTTCGAGCAACTGCTAAATAAGGAAAATGAAAGACTTGTAAGAGAGGATGGACAAGTAAACATGGGAATGGTAGGGGATTTCTACGGACGAAGTGATACGAGCCTTAAAAAGAATGAGGAATGGGAAGGCAACAGGGCCTGACTTAATCCCAGCTGATGTTTGGAAAGCCTTAGGAGAGGAAGGGGTAAGCATCTTGTATGATCTGATGGGAAAAATATTTGAACAAGAAAAGATACCAGAAGAATGGCAGGAAAGCATATTGATACCTATATTTAAAGGTAAAGATGTCCAGGAATGCAGTAATTATAGAGGTATCAAACTAATGTCTCACACATTGTGAAGATTTTGGAAAGAATAATAGATGGCAGGCTAAGAGAGGAAGTGAGAATAGAGAAGGAACAGTTAGGATTTATGGCGGGAAAAACTGAGACCTGCATCTGGTATTCATAGACCTTGAAAAGGCCTATGACAGAGTGCCAAGGCAAGAAATATGGAGATGATTGAGGGAGAAGATGGTACCGGAAAAGTATGTCAGACTTATTCAGATGTACAGGAAAGTGTATACTAGAGTGAGAAGCAGTGTTGGAAAGAGAGTTGTATTTGAGATAGGAGTTGGATTACACCAGGGTTCGGCACTTAGCCCATTCATCTTCAACATCGTGATGGATGTAATGACCAAGGATATTTGGGAAGCAGTGCCATGGAGCATATTATATGCAGATGACATTGTATTGTGTTGAGAGGGGAGGGAGGAGTTGGAGGGGAGGTTGGAGAGGTGGAGAGCAGCCCTTTAGGAGAGAGGAATGAGAATAAGCAGATCAAAAACCCATTGTGTGTTCCAGTATTACTGAGGATGGTGGAAATAGCATAAGATTGGGTGGGGAAGAAATAGAGAGAGTACAGAAGTTCAAGTACTTAGGGTCCATATAGAGGATAGTGGAAGCATGGACCAAGAGGTGAGACATCGAATTCAGGCAGGATGGAATAACTGGAGGTCTGCATCAGGGGTCCTTTGTGACAAGAAGGTTCCTCTGAAATTGAAGGGAAAGTTTCATAGGATGTGGTCAGACCAGCAATGCTATATGGAACAGAAACAGCAAGTATGAGGAAAACGGAGGAGAAGAAAATTGATGTAGCAGAAATGCGAATGTTGAGATGGATGTCGGGAGTAACAAGGGAAGATAGGATTAGAAATGAGTATATGAGAGGATTGACAAAGGTAGTTGAAATATCAAAGAAAATACAGGAGGGAAGGCTTCGATAGTATGAACACACTGTTATGAAGAGAGGAACATTATGTTGAAAGACATGCGATGGAAATGGAAGTGTGGGGTAGAAGGAAGAAAGGACGACCAAGAGAGAGATGGCGTGATTTTGTAGGGAAAGAATTGTTTTGGAAAGGCATTACCGAGAACGATGCACAGGACAGAAATAGATTTTGAAGACTCATTCACAACGGCAACCCCATATAAAAAGCTGGGAAGAAGAAGATCCATCTTTGAATCCTTGTACACTTCACATTGTATCTGTAATATCAGATATTGCCACTTTCTCGATTCAAATCATGGCTACTGCGTTAGCATAAAAATGAAAAATTCTTAATAAATTTGTATTTTTCATAACTAACAAACCTTCGGTCTTAACATTAGGATAATCTTCTAGTGCCAGCTGGAAATCGGTAAAAAAAAAAAAAAAAAAAAATCCTTGGTAGTTCCCACAATGCCTTGGGCATCCCGTGAGCCTTCTTACCGCCTTTAAGAGAGGCCATGATTACTATCTATTTCTTTAAAGCCAGTTTAGTTTTGCCCATTTTCCTATCTTTTCTCTGGGTGTGCTTAGTGTGTGTGATCTTGTAGGTTTGTATAAATTAGAGATCATGGAGAATTTTGCCTCACCAACGAAACTTTCTTCGGGATCTCGGAAGAAACAAAGGAAATGCGCTGGAGAGAGTGGGTTTTCTTGCTCCTGATTTTTAACTTTGGTGTCTACGGATCTTCACCCAACATGCAGTAGGTGCAGAGAAATCGTATGTACAATTACTAATCCATGTTTAATTTGTCGCTGTTGGTTGGTGGAACAATGGAAAAAGTTTTGAGAAGGGTCACTACAAGAGAAAGGAGACGCCGCCATCTTTGGCTGACCAAGCGTCTTCAGCTTCTTTTGTTCCGACTATGCATCATGCTGTTGCATATGTTTCTTTACCTGGATTTGATGCTTCCCATACCCCTTCAGTTTCTTCTATGATTCATTGTTGGAAGCATCAGGAGGGGTTTTGGGCAGTTTTGTACCTAATTACGCTCCTTCCTCCCCTGCGGGGAGAGGGGGAGCATTGCCATCTTTGTTGCATGTTTCAGGCCCTGATACGCAGAGGAAGACAAATTGCCATCTTTGTCGCATGTTTCAGCCCGATACGCAGAGGAAGACAAATTTACCAAGGATTGTATCTGCTAAATAACATCTACATGTGAGCTAGGCATTTAACCATCTTAGCAAAGGTTTACAGACATGTTCACAACGAAACATTATCAGTGAGGCTGGTAATGACTTCACAACGAAACATTATCGGGGAGGCTGGTAATGACAACATTTTTACCAGTTATTTTGATACTATGGGTTTGGGGAAGTAATGTTAAAATAGCATTCCAGTGTGCCTCAGGGGTATGGAGGGTTACAAGAAAACTACCTGGATACACAAGTGACTGTTACTATCTCACGAACTATCAGTCCACCACTGATGATGAAATCTGACAAAAGATTTGAAAGTTTTATGGGTGAGGTGACTTTCTTTACCATCTTAACTAATGTTTTTAAATGGTAAACAAAATCAATTGTACGTCTCTGCTAATTCATCATAAGAGTTCTAAAAGGGGAAGAAAAAACTCAAAATGAAGAAAAACTTTAGTTGGAAACAGGTAAATAGAGCAGGTGAGGACTAAAGATTTGCTGTAGTCTACAATACTCCTTGTAGTATGCAACATACTGGAAATTGAAAGCAGTACCTATCTTATAAGAAAACACACTATTTTTTTTTATTTGTAAAGTTATCCTACTAACCTTTAAAAGAAAAACAAAAAAGCACCACAAGAATTATGAACACTCAAGTTTTGTTCACCATATATGTACCTACCAAGAAAATTCCAAGGTCTATACTAACACAAGAAAATATGTAAATCTGGATGAAACCAGTTTGTTTGTAACAAACTGCACACAATCATTTTACACAGGTAGCACACTTATAGAAACAAAGGTAGTCTTTGTAAAAGATTATGTACAATTAAAATTTAGAGACGAGAATGCTGCATAATAATCTGGCATTTCACTTATCATAGCAACTTTTTTGGCTATGAAATGAAGATTCTACAAAAAATCAAGATACTTGTATCAATAAGAAAAAGCCCACTAGCCCAGTGGCAGGCAAACTGCAGCCAGCCCTCCACAAGGTTTGTGTGGCCCGTGGAAGCCTGCAGCACATTAGACAAAAAATCAATAAATTTTTGTGAGTGAACATATACAATTTACAGGTTATAAAATAAATTTTTATGCAAGAGTTATACATCAATACTTCCCACCAGCTTTTCTCATTCCTTGTCATTGTCGTCTGCACAATAACACAATCTCTTCTACCCTACGAACAATGCCTTCTAAAAAACGTAAAATTGAAGATAAATATCGTGCATTTAATGAAGAATGGATACACAAGTACTTCTTCGCCAGTTCTAAGGATAAAGAGGTGTGTTTACGGTGCCAGGAAAAGATTGCCGTGTCAAAAGCGTACAATGTGAAATGCCACTTCCAAATAAGTCCTGGCCTTTGACTTGTCATGGCCCTTGCTCTGAAAAGTTTGCCCACCACTGCACTAGCCAATATACATACATTGTTTCCATAATAAATTCAAGCAACCATATTACAGTAATAACAGTGGGTCACAGTGCTTTACAAGAACCTAACACAATGTTGAATCCCCATGTCATATTTTCATGATAAATTTACGAGCTTAAACGAAAAAAATTCCTTAAAAAATACAACCTGGGATATACAGTACCATGAATTTCCGTCCACGTAATAAACAAAGGTCTTGACTTTCTTAAACTGTATGCAGTACTTGAAAGTACTCAGTTCTTGCAAGTTTCTAAATACTTAGTCAATGATAATTTTGGTTTATGGAAACAATTTACTTTATTGCAGACCTTGGTTCTTCTTGTCCTTGCGATGGTCATGCCTGAAAAAATAAAGTACATTAATATTGTACTTAGTAATATAAAAATTATTTCACATTACTGCTGCATTACATATATATGTTTATGAAAAAGCCTTTCATATTTTGTATTAAACAATATTCTAAACTATCACCTCTTGAAATAAAACAGTCAGATCTTTAAATTTGTGAACTTTCAAGGTACTTTACAAGTTTGCAGGAATGGTAAAAAAAAATTATGAAAATATTTTCCATTAAAACATTTATACAGCAACATCTCTCAACAAAAAACCCACTTCATTATGTATTAGTTTAAAATTGGTAAGTACCAGCTATGGAAGAGTCAATCTCAATATTTCAAATGTACACTAGTTAAGAATATGTGTTAGTTTCAACAGTTAATTATGTAATCACAAAATCTTTATATGTCTATAATAAAATTAAAATTTTCACCAACAGAATGAAATGGAAGTGTATGGGAACAATAATTGATTAACTGACACCAATTGTGTTTTCTTATCTTTCTTGAAAAATTATAAATGAGTTGTGAAATAGGTTCTGTTATATGAAATACTGTATTTCCTGGCATTGTAGGTGCACCCAACTTTTGACAAGCAAAAATTTGGAAGGAAAATGTAAATGCAAAAATAAAGATCCATGACTTCCATCTAACCTTACATACATATATTGAGGGTGGTTTATTGGACATACAGCTCCTGTTAACCACTCACAGTCTGCATTTTTTTTATACAGCATTCCATAATAGCCTACAAGTAGGTATCCATGGTACGATTTTACCTACACAGAAATATTCCAGTTCCATAGTTCACGGTTTGTCCCTTTGTGGTTGGTACCCTTACTTGAGTAAATGAATCTGTATTATGACCAAACAATGATAATTATGTGGGGTTAGAATAACAACATGATATTGATAGTATGTACATCAGTACTTGCATTGGTGATATAGCCCCCACTGTGGTTTGGTGGTTTCATTGCATTTTAGTTGTTGTGCTATTCATATTTGTTTGTCCCAACATATTTAATGGCCTTGACTTTGACTGATACAGCATTGATTATTGTAGTTTTTCATTCCATTTGCTTTAAATATATTTTGATTTATGTTTTTCCAAGGTCTTTGATTTTAATATTTAATATAAACTTTCATAATAAAATTTATTATTTGGATACTTACCTACTGTTAAAGTTAGCTGTATCTCTGTGCCGATTAGGCAAGTCAGCATTCAAACAAAAAATCGAATGGCTGCCTGAATGACTCTCTAGTTTATGTGTTCTCCACCAGGTGTGTTTTGAATGCTTTAGCTCTTGTTAGAATTCCCCTTGACAGCCCACTAAGTTGTGGGGAGGCTGGGTGGGGTCTACTTAAACAGTAGGTAAGTATCCTAATAATATATTTTATTATGAAAATTTATATTTTTTGTGATGAATCTTACCTACACCTCATTAAGAAGAGGACGGTGGGTAGTGCAGCTAGACAAAAATCTGCTCAGCTATATGGGCTAAAGGTTTCTAACATGAAACCCAAAACATTCTTACGTGATCTGCAATCCTTTCTGGATTGCACTACCACCAAAGTTGGAATCCACTCGGCCAGAATGAACTAAAATGAAACAGAAGCAGCATGAGGGGACCCCTGTGCCTGGGTCCGAAACCCTTATAAAGCAAAAGTCACTTAAAATAAATACCTTTACCATATAAAGGTACGCTCCTATACATAATTTGTACCTTCACGTTCCCCAAAATATTAAAACACAGGATTTAAACAAAAGAGCTCAAAGAATTGCTTTCTTTGGTTCAGGAAAAGACTACTCATTACTTGTAGTGGATTAAGGGCTTTACTGTTTTCAAACTCGATTCTGTATACTTAAGGTAGTGAGCTGGTAAAACCCAAATTGCACTTCTACTGCGTCACATCAATCCTACCCTGTAGCGACAAATTGACTTTACACTAACTGAAGTTACAACTGCTGCTCCCATTATGAATGTTTACCTTCAATAAAGATAGAAGATAGGGAGCTATTTCTCATGCACTAGCCTAATCAAATACGTCACAGAGGACCTCGTGTTCCTTGACAAAGATGTTTTAAGTTTCTAAGAACACAAACAAAAGGTTAACTTTGCTCCAGGCTTAACCTTCATTAATACAATTTATGTTTTCTAAAACCACAAAATAAAAAGTTAACTTTGTCTCCAAGCTTAATCATTGGCAAAGACAGCTAGGTTTTCTAAACCCACTAAACAAATGGTTATTTTGCCTCTTCCAAGCTTACCTTTGACAACATCATCTGCATTTCCTAAAACCACAATACAAAAGGTTAACTTTGCCTCTTCCAAGATTATCTTTGACAAAGATGTTCTAGGTTTCTAAAAGGATGATAAAGATGTTCTAGGTTTAACTTATCTCATCAAGTTTTATTTGCCCCAACAGGACAGAGAAGTTTCCTCTTCTTCCCCACTAAGGAGGTTACATTGGAATTCTTAAAATTCACTGTAAAATGTAGCCTTAACATCACCCTCAGCTCTAAGGCGCAGAAAGATAAAATAGCATTCCCTTTACAACAGCTTAAAGAAGGGTGCTGGCAATACATTTACTCCCTAACTGATGATAGTGCTAAAAAAAAAAGGTTTCATAGTATATAATTCAGATAAAGTTTAGATCTGCATCTAAACTCCAGAGTGAGACTGATATACAGATGGAAGGGCTTCAATCTCAACACCTTACATTGTTGATCCTCAGCGAGATCTAAAAGTACATGATGCAATACCGAGGAAAGTATGGAACGATAACTTTGGAAGCAGACAGCGAAGTCTTACTATCGCTAAACAGAAAACATTGATGTCTACAAGGTTCCAGGTGCTGAAAACTCCCCTAGAATGGCACCCTCAGCAATATACAGACCGCTGCTTCTGACCCAAGGCCACAGCTGTTTTCCACTAAGGGATATAACCTATGATAACTTGAAAATCCTCTTATTGGGAGGGGACATTCTAACATCTCCAGCAGTTACGGAGATGCATAAGTTAGTGGAAGTGTATGGAACTGTGTAGTTGAGTTGATTTCCTCTTAACAGAAGAATGAGACATCTACCAAGAGTGTTAAGAAATTCTGAAAATGCCCTAAGGCTACAAGGGCTCTCTACAGGAGACAAAAAACAATTCTTGAACTTGAAATTGCTCAATAGTATTTAGAGTAGATACAAGGAGCAGGTCTATGAGTCTAAATCCAGCCAAATTTAAGGAAACATCCACTGCTCAAGCCTGAGGGCCATCAAAGACATAGTAATCATTCGGGTGTTCCCATTCATCTACATGCTAGTAAGTCTAACCGAGCGCTCAATTGCCAAAACACTGTCCTTCCATAGAATGAATGATCAAACTACTATTATGTTTTTTATTTCACTCAAAGCAACAAATTTTCCACAATGACTTTGTTTCTAACCAGGGAAAAACCTGCTAGGCATCATGATGGTCTTTCCACTGCCCCCACATCTAAAAAGTTTTACCATGTGTAGTGTTGACCATTCTATGTTGCATGAAAGTGTAATGACACAAGTTAAAACTCTTTGTTTGCATTGCATGACAAAGGGAAAAACCAAAACCTGTACTTAGGCTTAAGAACAAAATGGGTATTCTTGGTTACAGTCTCTCCTACAACCCTGGAGACAAAGATGGTTCTGGATTACTTACAAATTTAATGAACGTAGTTGCAAGTCGTAATTTCTTACGCCGAAACTGAACATTAATTGAGCATGATTATCTGAAAAAATCCCCAGGGAGGCCATGTTTCCTAATAAAGAAGGCCCTTACTATATAGGAAACTTCCTTCAGGCCTAAAATTCTTCAAGAAGCAGGTGCCTATTCATATTTGACAGACAAGCCTGCATAATTAAGTTTCCTCCCCACATCACTAGATAAGAAAGAGGATTTAGAGAATTAAAAATGTAATGCATAAAAACTGGACCAGAAGCATCAGGTCCTTGGCCTTTGGAATACTGTTGACAGGGTTGGCCAACTTGAACCAGTGATTCAGAAGAAGAAGAAGAAAAGTCTTACTCCATCCACCAAAGGGCAACAAAGTCGTTGACAAAACTTATAGAGGCACTGTACACTAACCCAAACAAAGCGCACAGAACAGCAATATCTTCTTGTAAATACACCTTAAAGGAACTTGCGTGACTGAGGATGTACTACGTGACTGAGGTTGTACTGGTAAGTGGAATACGATTCTGCATGTGTACCACAAGTCTGACCATTCTTTGGAAAGGCACTAAAACTATACTAGAAAACCAAAAAGTAGGTGGATAGACACTTCCTGTTATTCAATCTCAAAATGTCCAAGAATGACACCTATCTCCAAATGCTTATGGAGCTACTCCCAGAGAATTACCGCCTGGTCCATTCACCTGAATTAGTGCCTCTTGAATCGCCAGAAGAAGTACCTCCCAAATCACCTCCTGAAGGTGAGGAGGTACCCTCAGAGATGTAACTCCTCTGCTTAGCTGTATAGTCTACTTTCATCGTAATTTATCAAACTGCACAGTTTATTCATCATCATCATCTTTAATCAACATTCATCACTGGTGAGTACACTATTTATGTATGCTGTGCTAGTGTATAAATTTTTTTAATGTTCATACGTAATTGTATGTATGCTGTGTTAGTGTATAAATTTTTTTTAATGTTCATACGTAATTTTGTTCTCTCTCTCTCTCTCTCTTGTGATTTTACATGCAATTGTTTCCCTTGTAAAAAGAAAACTGGATGGCTTGAACAGTAACTGTATGAAAGAAAATGTGCATGACTGAATACTTATGGGGAGACTGGATCACAAATTTTCACACATACAAAACTAGGTCATACAGTACGTATGTATATTCTTTACCATAAAATTAAGATTCACTTTGAAATAGTATTTATAATATTTCAAAGATTAACATGTACAGTAATAGGATGATATTTTAATGTATATTTGATGTAGAATGGTATTTTTAAGGATACTTTGGTGTTTATGCATTCAAGCTGGGCAGTTATAAGCATTTTTAGAGGGGGTTCTAAGTATTCGCAGATTTTAGCTTTTCACGGTGTGTGTGCGGAATGCATCCCCCGCGAATACAGGGGGTCCATAGCAAAAGGTAACCTTCCTCTGGGATTAGGATGTGACTGTGAAAAGACTTAACCTTCAGCTTCTTGAAAGCATGGTAAATTTCTGACTTGTTTTAGGAAAAACTAGCACCTTCAATGCCATGAAATGTGATATACAGTAACAGTCCATGCATCAAAATGATATTTTACATAACTTACTTTTAGATTTCAGCCTATTATACTGACAAAGGCCATGCAGTAATAGCCTTTCATAGCTACTAAGTTCTGGACTTATGTACACAGCAGACGGATCTCCTGTGAAAGTACTGACAACTTCTTCTTCAAGGTATGACAAAATCCCCTGTGTAGGATAAAAACAATGGAAATTCAAAGAAAATCATTTTTTCAAAAGCAATGATAAATATTAGTTGGAAGTACCAATGATAAGAATAACTTTGGAGTCAATGTATTCATTATCAATTAAACAGACACACTGAAGACACTGCAACAGCTGCTGATACTATTTCTACTCAATTTCATGCAGCAACAGTCCTCTTGAACTTACCAAAGACAGATGCTTCTTCTTGAAGGCAGAACGAAGTTGAGGGTCTATAAAACCAAAGCACTGTTCTGCGGAGTAGGCTGGGTGTACTTCTCGGCAATCACTTATATCTGGCACCATTACAAAACCTGCAAAAAAAATAAGACCAATGAGATACAATTGAGATACAATAAGCTGTGTTTCTCCTGAAGGTTGAATTCCCAGTCAAAAAGTACTGCTCTTTTCTAAATCCTGTAAGCTAGCCTACAATTGTGATCTGTTACTACAATGTGCAGAAGTACCAGAATTAATATAAACAGGTTTCATTTAAATACCAAGAAATACTTTTGCAAAATAAACTATCATACAAAACCAATTCCACACAATTTGTATAAGGTACTGTCACACAAAGCCTTCTGCCATCACTACATACAAGAGCAAAATAAAAAACCATGACACAGCATTAACTTCCTTGTAAAAGTAACAACAATAATAGTACTCATATTAAAAAAAATCATAAACGCTACAGCTCCATTAATGTATAAGGTTTTTTCCTTGCTACCATCACCTCTCTGAATGCTATTTCCTTTATGACACTTGTTAACTGACACATGGATTTGCTATCTAATTTTGTTACTTGAGAGACTCTTGTAAACTACAATCTTCAGTCCTATTGATTTATTCAGTATATCAGTCCTATTGATTTATTCAGTATATATTACTCTTCCTTGTATATCCAGGCACTCACTTTGCCCACTGAGGCAGACATAGATTGATTATCTTTAAATAACCTTTCATAATACATATCCTAAAACCATTATATCTACGAAGGGAAAGGTCTCACCACTGCTTCTTCCCACAAAATAAATTCACTACCACAATCCTCAACTGTTCTGTGGGAAAATTCTTATATCTCTTCAGCCAAAAAACAGACAAATCCTTATGGAAACATAAAACGACCTTACGTGAAACCAATGCAGCTACTCTGAAGGAAGTTATCCTTTTATTATGATAATACTACATATCAATAACACATGATGTTATAAGGATAGAGGTGCTTCCAAGGCTTAAAAGTCCATATAGAAAAAAAAAAAAAAAGGTCTTCAAAAAGAGATAAATTCAAATAAATAAATAAATAACAATATGTAAAAATAAATAAATAACAATATGTAATGTCAATCACTTGACCTTATCTATTCCTAAACAGGCTGGTAGTGGTCCACTCCCCAAAATAACTCATGTAAGGTGTTTTCAATGACTTTTGGTCAGGATCAAATTTGTTAAAATAAAAATCAATGTTGCAAACCTCACATGATCTGAAACAATTAGCACCGAGTGATAAATTTACAATTCTATTTCAGAATTGTAAATATGCCTGGCTCTGTACATTCTAGCAGTGCTACACTTATGGCACACCAAAATTTGCACAAAATGTTACTGTATCTCCCCATCTCAGTAAATCTCGTAAATATTTTACAACAAACATATGTACTCAATTTGTTACTGATTTTGATTCTTATCTGCTTTGATATTGTGTCAGCTGTAATTATAATTTTACAAAATAAAATATGACAAATTTCTAATCAATTTGTATTTTTCATAGCTTACAAACCTTGTCTTAACAATTGGATAATCTTTTTGTGTCAGCTGGAAACCAGTTAAAAACAATCAAGATTGTAAAGCAAGGAATCTGTGGTATCTGTAACTCATGTGTATATGAGGTGAAAGCAGGTCACCGACAAGGCATAGAAACCTGTGATACATCAGTCTTTCTTTAACTGCCTTGGAGAGTAGTCGCTAGCGCTCTCCTCCCAAGCCGATTGCTTTGTTTGCCATTGATTTCTGTGGTAAAATTAGCATATTTATGCTAGTCTTGGAAAAGAGATCCTGCACAAGGTTATAACTGTTCACTTTCAACTTCCTGTGGAAGGTACAGAAAAAAAAAAAATTAAAATTTTCTTACACCATGTGCATTTGCATATCTTCCTCTTTCCATTGATGTGTTTTTTTCTTACATTAGCCTACCTTAAATTTTGCCCGGTCTGGGGGTGTGCTTAACCTCTTCTTTACCTAGAAACTTGACAAACGTGAACACTGCATACGCTACAGAACCAATTTTCTTGGTAATGAAATAAAAAAAAATAAAAAGTAAATGGGTCATACTTTATGTGGCTAGTATAATAATTCCTCCTCACGTATAAACTTTTTACTGAAGTATTTCCAGAGAAAGAAGACAGAAGAGAAGCACAGAAACACAAAATTACATATGGTTTTACACTTGCGTAAATTTTTTACATTTTCACACTTGTATGTCTAAAAAATTAAACATATGTTTATTTTTTTCACTTATCTTTGTAATAAACAACAGTGTTTGAGCCTAGAACGTATTCCAAGAATACTGGATCTTCCAAGGTTTGCCACACTTGATACCAGAGTGAGTGTTGCCATATAACTCTTTTTCATCTGTTTCAGAGATTATACTTGTTTCCAAATTGTTCTAAAGTTTTTAATATCTACATATATGTGTATGTTTGTGTGTATGTATACACAGCATATATCCAACTGTCTGAATTTAGATAGCCAACAATAATGTTTATTTTGCTTCAACATACGCCTGGCAGTGCTTACCACCTTCCCGTGCACATCCAATACTATTTGTTTTGCTCCAAACCCTTTAAACTGAATCATAAGAGGTCTAGAGCTGAAAAGAGGAAGGCTGGGAATTTTGGTGGTATATGCATACCATTTCATGTACCTGGTACTATGCCATATTCTTGAATGGTGGTACTCTACTCTGTGTACCCACAAAACAAAACTCAGTATAGAAGGGGTTAACATATATCTAGCCTGTCCTTAGATGGTTAAAACTTTTTAAATAATTTTGTCAAAAACAATTATCACCGAATATTCTTAAAAAAAAAGTGTTTCCTCCATATACAGTTCAGTAATTTATACATAGGTCTATACATAGAATGCACAGCCATTTGCTACATCGGTTTGATTGCTCTTGCATGTGCAACTTCTGTTCGTTTGCTTATTATTTTTTTGTTTTTACCTAAATGGGGGTCTTATAGGTCTTATTTACTGCACTGTATATATAATGCACAAGATTAGTGATGACACCATCCCACCCCCTCCTTGCTGTAAACTGCCACATAATATCTATGCTTGTACGTACCAGTATTTTCTGAACTTTCTTTATAACTTCTCTTTATAACTTCTTTACACTGCTCAAAAGTTTGTAAGTCACTGGTAATAATGAACCAAAGACCTTGCTCTTGATGACAATTCTATCTCCTTACCAAAGAGGTGACACCTGGCATTTTTTTATTTTTATTTTATTTTAAGCCGAATATAAAAATAATGAGAGAGAGAGAGAGAGAGAGAGAGAGAGAGAGAGAGAGAGAGAGAGAGAGAGAGAGAGAGAGAGAGAGAGAGAGAGAGAGAGAGAGAGAGAGAGAGCACTGGACACTTCCTTCCCCAACCACATTCAACAAGGGAACAAAAGAATAAAACAAAGCACAAATAAAAAATGTAAAAAAAAAAAAAATGTAAGTGTATATACTTTTATCCCAAAAATATGACAGCAGAAATAAATCTGTGAGGTGCAACAATACATTCAAGAAACTGCATTAGTATTATGATGAATAACAACTTTCCAGACATTAGCCAAGCAACAGAAAATACAGAATTAATATAAAAACCTAAGAAAGAACCACCAACTGACCTCTGAAGTTCTCAACATCCAAACTACAGTAATCTACACCAAAACCACACAAATCAACAGGAGAGAATCCTATGAAAAACCAAAGCAACTGATATTTGAACCATAGTTACTGAATCAAAAAAGACAATGAATTCTAAATCACAGTCATATTACAGGAAAGATAAAATTTAACAGATTCTCACACTCAAGACATGTATTGCCTGTGATGACTCCAGACTCCAGATTTTGGCGCCATTTTTCTGCATCTACCCTATATTTCCGCGTATAAGACGACCTTTATATAAGACTAGGTAAAAAATCATGGCAAATTTTTATGAATTTATCTCATATCTGTAGTATAGGACGACTTTTAAATTACAAAAGTGAAATTTTTTTTCTGGAGGAAAGTGATTATTAGCAAAAATTAAACAGTACAACTATAATGATAATGATGATGACTTAAAAGGTTTTTTTGCTTGTAGTATCCAATAACAGTATTACTATTATCATATTGTTAATGTATTACAGAATATAAACATTGTCATGTACATCATTTGCATTTGATTATGTTTACATTCTCAAAACCTCGGCTGATTTGAGTATTATCAATATCTTCATTGCCATTATTTGTTAGAAGATACCTTTTACCATAAATTAAAGAAGTTTGGTTGAAAAGTGCACATATTACTTTACTTCATTGTATAAGCATTAAGTAGGTGTGATTTCTCCAGTTCTAAATATCACTGCCGCCTGCCCGCTATTCGTTTTATTCAGTCTCGGGTATAACCTGAAGCTTTAATTTTCCTGGTATTCTTTCTTGAGATCTCCATTGCATGAGAGATGAATAAAAATGTATTTTATTATTACTTATGGAAGCCACCATTGAGAATCGGCAAAGTTTAACAATTTTAACGGAGCTCTTAAAAAACGCTCGATAGTTACAGTAAACAACGTCAGCAGTCAGTTGTTTCTCAATTCGGTTGTTTATGCCAATACGTACATGCTTACAATAAATACTTCATTCAGAATTCTAAAATCTGGAATTTTTTAGTGGAGAATGGAGGAGTATCATTACAACCGATGATAGAGAGAGAGAGAGAGAGAGAGAGAGAGAGAGAGAGAGAGAGAGAGAGAGAGAGAGAGAGAGAGAGAGAGAGAGAGAGAGAGAGAGAATTTTCCTCGGTCAGGTTGTTACACTGATAGATATCCTGTAAAAGTTGAATAGTAGTTGTATTGAGAATAATGATAATTTAAATAAACATGTTTTGCTGTAATCATATTGCATGTATTATTGTATTACATTATTATAAGAACAAAGCAATGATGTGCCATTTGCATTCTAGGTTTGTTACAGTCTCAGCTGATTGCGTTTTACAGAACTTAATTCAGAGATACATACATTCCTTTCGTAAATTATCAAAATTGGATTTAACAAAGCCGAGTCTATATGTTTTTCATACAGAAGGTCACGGTAAAGGGAAACCATTGTTTTGTTTATGTTTCGTTGCCATTCTCAAACAACTGCTAATAATAATAATACAATAATGAACGATACACAATTATTGTTCATATAACTGAATTGTTGAAAACAGTTACGAACAGCTTTACGTGCTGCCTCACTTGATGTTCACTGTGTTTTGTTATATAAGCATTGGGGAATGTGAAAATAGGAAGTGTCATAGACATTTGAAAAATGATGACTTGTAAGATATCAAATATGAAGCCGAAGTCGACTCGCCAGAACTAGACTGGAATCCCTGTGATGGTGGGCACATGTGACCAATCTTGTGATATGTATGAGAAACTTTTAATGAAAAATGAATATTATGTCATCCTAAATCTTATTACTACTGTAATTACACTACCATTGAAATTTCTAAAAGGTTACCGAGAGATGAAGGTTGCTGTGAGCCAACCGTAACTCGATATTTACATTTTCTCAGCTGGGATCGCATTGATTTAGAATTATTCCTCAAATAGACTATTTGTCATGAAGATATGCCAATAATATATAAGGTAAAAATGGTTTTATTACCTTTATTAACACTTTATTTCATAAAGTGAATCTTTATGTATGTTGGTGGTTAGGCTATAGCACTGAGGCCAAGGCTAGCCTACGATCACATCTTGGAATTCAAGGTTTGAACTTTGGTATTGCAGTATAAGACAACCCCTAATTTTCAGGAGTGAATTTTAGGATTTAAAGGTCGTCTTATATGCTGAAATACACAATAATAATCATCTTCATTTTCACATATCTTTCTCCCTCATCCTTTAAAATGATCCCACTAACATATTCAAAATCATAACTTTCATCCATACTTAATGCAAAAACGGTGATAATTTTCAAAATTACTAAATGTACTAGACTAGCCTCGTCCCCACAACTACAACCACCAGCACGTAATGTAGGGAAACTGCTCCCTCTTCCTTGCTTACCATCTGCATTTTTGGAGTAAAATGAAAGTTACTTCAAGTAAAGTATAGGGCATTTAAGGAATTTTTTTGGGTTTTTGTTTTACATGAAGAATAGCACATTCTGATAAAATATAAAAATTAAGGTCTTAGGTTAGCTGTAGATAATGTGAGGTAAGCAAATAACAGAGGTTGATTTATGAATATTTATCATTTCCATAATATCAAAATTCCCTCCATTTACTTCACCACAAAGAATAGCATATGGCTTAGTCCACTTACCATCAACCTCGGGCAGGTCACTGTCCTTCTCTTCCTTGGGCATAGATTTCATCTGAGTAAAACTAACACCCTGTCTGGGACACACTCCATTCACTTTCTGCTTTGGAGATATGGCTTCTAAATATGCCATCTGCTCAATTTCACTGCAAGATATGAAATACTGCCACACCTGAAAAAAGTATCTTCTTAAAACTCATGTGTAGTAGATAAAACTAATGCACTATTTAAATCCATCTTTTTAGCAACAAGAAGTTGGCCTAGCTCTCTTACATAGTGGTAGTCTCCCTTATGTGTGGGAAACCTGCCATCTTTCAAAACTCTTATTCAGAATAATCTATGTTATCTCACTCATGTCTGCAGCCAATCAGCGGTATAGGTGTAAAAACAATGGCATGGCTTATATTTAGGAAACAAAATCTGTTTGCAAAATTGCTTGATCATACATTACAAACCATTGCCTTACTGGAGTTCCGTACCTTACGCAGGATTAAATGATTGTGGTTCAAATATCAGTTGTTTTGGTTCTTCATCATTGTACCTAAATTGGTCATTTGTCAGTCTTCTCAAGGATACAGGAAAGTTTAAATCAACTGGGCCAAGATGCAATGGTCCCAAAATGGAATGATGGAAGATGTAAGAGGAGTGGACCAAAAAAATGAAAGGATAATATAAACATGATCATAGAAATGATGGTAATGCACATGTTCTCAGGATGGGTTGTGCAACAACTGAGTCCAGAAGAAAAACAAATTTTGGGAAAGGTTATCAGAGGCATTGATAGAAGTGCCACTGTCACACAGAGTACTTGTACAAAGAGGCTTAAGCAAGCATGGAAATACATAAATGTTTAGTTCTGAATAAATGATGAAAAGAGAGTAAGAAAATGAGGAGGAGTCAATACCGGAACTTTTAAGACATCAAGCAATAAAGGTGACAGTTCCGTTCTCGTAAATAAGTCCCATGTTTTATGTTTTAAAAACAGATCGAACATTCCTTAAATTCAGCATGACGGTTAAGCCTGCAACTGATCCATCTTAGGATAGTGTAGGTACAGTATGTGGAATACTTTTTGATTCATCAACTCTCTTACTGATTGCAATTTAGTACTTTTGACAAAAGGATATATACTACCCATTACTGTACTAAATTGTATTCTTAAGAAGAAACACCTCGAAGATAGACAAAGCCAATTGTAAAAGTTCTGACCTGCTTCCTGGTCCTCGGTCAAGGTATACACGTATTCCAGATTTACAGACAGCTTTCATTTTCTTAAGAGTAATATCCTTTTATTGATTTAATAAATGTAATATTTCTTATTCCTTATCTCTTGTTTCTTTCTGTTTCACCCATATTACTTATGTTTATAAATAGATACTTAGTAGTACTAGTACCATACTGCATGTAATGGTGATGAGGTTGTAGGAACTTAAAGGATTGTATAAGAATTATAAAAAGTCTGACCACTGGGCAACTGACTTTTGAATAATTATCATTCATCTCAGGAAAATAAGTGTATATTTTAGTGGCCCATTTTATCATAATATATATTTTATTTGAGAGGCATCGTTGAATCTTTTCCATACTTTTTCTAAGTATATTGTAAGCGTCAAACTATTTTTGTGTTCCAAGATGAGTCTCTATTATAATGGTAAGCATAACGGGGGCAAGGGAGCACCTTCAAAAGTTACTGCCAATCCGATGTTCCAAGATGGTCTATACTATGGTGGTAAGCATACTGAGGACATGGGAGCCCTTCATAGGTTACTGCCAGTCTTCCTGAAAGAAGTAAGATGCAGGCATTGACAGGGAAGCCTTGATGGAAGAGTAAAAGAGCAGTTTCTATAAATTTTATATCTGAATCCATAGAGAACACTTATTTGCAGTCATGATTCAAGGGAATTTCTGCCACAACTCAGCGGTAAGCCATGAAAGAAGCAAACTTTGCTGAGCTGGACCAAGTGTTTTATTACTGTTTACTGCATTATACGCTGGAAGAAAACCCACAAAAGAAACACAATGTTCAAGCAAGAAATAAAACCACAGAGCTGTGTGTACCTTCTTAGATGGGTATGTTTGTTGTTTGTATGGTGTTTTTACGTTACATGGAACAAGTGGTTATTCAGCAACGGGACCAACAGCTTTACATGACTTCCAAACCACGTCGAGAGTGAACTTCTATCACCAGATATGTACATCTCTAACCCCTCAGTGGAATGCTCTAGAATCGAACTCGCAGCCACCCAGGTGGCAGGTCAAGACCATACTGATCACGCCACTGAATGTCATGGATTTATGCAATTGGACTCCGGTAGCAAATCTATGTCTGCTAATTCTAATGTAGCTGAATACGTACTATGGAATACCACACATATATACTTGGGCAAGATCTGTGTCTCAGCCAGATGTATGGTGGTGGCGAGACAAGCCATTTCATAGGGGCTGCTACAAGCCTCAGGAGGAACAAAGAACATGAGACAGTGTGTGCAAATCCTTTAGGAACTTATAAATTAGAATTCATTATTGTTGGAGGATTTTCAAAATGGAATTTATTTTGACAAAGACACCACTGATTTCATCTGCTCCTGACATTATTGAAGTTCCTAATAAAAAAATCTGTACCTTGCTTTTCAATATTCAATTATCTATTTAAGTGGATAGTTGAAGAGATAACTATTGTAAATTTTGACTGTAAACCTGATGTTCATTGCAGAATACTGTGTACATTAAAAATCATATGTACTCCACAACTGTTTAAGTGGGGTTAACTGTACATAAAACTTAAGAGCTGTACACAAGTTGTCATACTATACAGCAATCTGTTAGGTAACAACTACTTTTGGCTATATTAGCAGACCCATATTTTCTGAGAGATTACTGTGCTTTAAATATACACTTATAAACTGACATACATTATACGGAAAGTAATCCACAACAAAAAAAATGAGATAATGTACTTTGCTTAAAATGTTAACTTAAAGGCTGGCATATAAGGAAAACTATTCCACAACAAGAAAATGTACTTACAATATTATTTCTAAATAAAATGAACTGCACTGTCAAAGTATGTATACTTACCTAACTTTTAAAATATGTTAAGAAAGCCAAGGCTTTTTTAATGACAAACATTGTGTAAAAACACAAAACACTCATGGGAATGTTCCTTTCTACTCCATTTGTACTTTCCTTAAAATATCTTGGGAATGCAAGGGATAAGTTACCCGCATATTATCACAGTTGTTCAGGAGTCGAGAAAATGCATTTTCATTCTTGGGTTGAAGGTCAGCAATACTAGGTTCTCCGGTCTCTTCAAAATCATCTTCTATTAGAGTTTGAAGGGCTCGAGCTAAAAATAAAAAAAATTATGATAAAATTCAAAATAACAATCATAATGAAAGAGATAAATAATAATAATTATACTATTAAATTATGCATATATACCAAATCAAGGTTAAACAAACTGAATACCAATTAGTAGTCCATACAGCATGCTATGTAAAATTCATCATTATTCTGATTATCCTTAGCATTCAAATCTCCCAGTACATAGGACAAGCTATTATTTCTATCAGTCTTGCTTTTATTTTTATTTCTAAGTTAATGCAGTGCTTCAAAAGGACCACCAGTGAGAATCTAAATAAGCAACTCTTCTCCCATATATCTAAATTGGAGGGGCACATTATAATAAGGTACATTAAACCATTTACGAGATAGGGAAATGAAGAATAATGCAGTATAGGCTGAAAAAGTAAAAAAGACAACACTAATTTAGGAAAAGTGAAAACTGCTCAAGTTCATAGGAGCAGAGTCTACAGGCTTGCTAAGACTGACAAAAAAACTTGATATGATCATTTTCTGCTGCTGAAGGGATTTGGAATCCCTGATTATTTCTCTCTCTTTTTTTTTTTTTTTTTTTTTTTTTTAGCAGACTTAAAGTGATGGATTTTTCATCTCATAAAAAATTTCAGATGCATTAAAACTAAAAATTTGTGTCATATTAAGAGAATAAACTCACACTAATGAAAACAGACAAAATTGAATGCAAAAAATTACAATGCAGGTATTGCATAGTTATGAAAATAAGAATGGTTACACTAATAGTAGTATACAGCTTCTCGACAAGTATCTTATACAAAATTTTAATGCAAACAAAAGCTCATGAAAACAATGAATAGAGAAGGGAACATAATGTCAATTTAAAGACCATGATGATGAGACCATTAAGAGAAGAAAAAGTGATAGTTGTGAGGAACACTTGTACATGAATTTATATCAATGATATGAGAAGCTGACTGCATTTGAGACATGATTCAGATGCTCCCCTTTTGACAAGGTTTTACTCATTGACACCATCTTCCCTAATTCGAACTCCTTTAAAGCACTAGGTTTACCTGGGAATGGCTTTAGCATAATGAAAAGATTCATCGTTCATAAGGACAATAATTTATCTAAAAAGAAATGAAAGGCCACGGCGGACTGACAATACAGGAAACAAAATTTGAATCCTGATTTACAGTATTGCTAAAGCTAAGGAAGTGAACCATACCATTCAATGCAAAAGTTACAAATTCATATTAGGGATAAAAGAACGAACACAATCCTTATATCTGTGCCATAAAATAACAATGTAATCTCTTACTGTTATTGGCTCGTCTTGTCTTTCTTGCTCCAGCACGAGGGCGGTGATTCTCTAATCTCTCAATAAGGAGGCTTGGCATGCGAACTTGTGCAACAGCTGCAGTTCCTGCTCTTTGTGAATTGGTACTTGACACCACGGGCTCTACAGGAGGGGTTGGTGGTTGAGTTGAAGGCTGACTTATCCCTAATCTGTTCAACATAAAACAAAGACTTAAATCCTAAAAGATAGGAATGAAAGACAAAGTTAGTGTTACAACAGCTTTTGACATGCTACCACAGCAACTATCTCTGTTATTGTAGAAAAAAAAAAGTCTGAAATTAATGCTTAAAAAGTTGAAAATATGATTTTCCTAAGTTTTAAATGTGTGCTTTGATCATCTTTGTGTATAATTTCATTAGTGAACTAGTAGTTTTATGAATAGCCTATTGGTTCCTCTTTGTATCCTTCAATTCAGGGGACCACAGTGAGAAAGCAGGGTTTTTGGAGGTGGGAAAGCACAACCTAACCTAGGAGGCTCGGTCCTTATCTAGTGATGGTGCTTCATTAAACTGGACTCCTATCTAACCTAACCTAGGGTGCTGAAGCCTTACCTACCCAGGGAGCTTTAACAATCCAGGATCTCCCTCATCTTGCCTGTAAATTAAATTAATACAATTATGACCTAACCTAACCTATCCTAGGGCATCACGACCTTACCTAGCTCCATGAACAGTCCCAACTTAAAACTTGAGAGTGCTGTAAATTAATATACAGTTGTGATGTAACATATCCTAGCACGGCCAGTTATAAAGGAGGCCTGGCCACTGAACCTAAGAAGATTAACTATGTCATCAAGGTGAGGTGATCGTCCAGGTCTCATCACTGAGATGAATCAGTAGTCCACTAACCTCGGACTAGGTCACTATACAAATTTTTCTCAAGTTATATTTCCTTTCTGCACTATTTTATTATGCCAAACAAGTGCTGTGTGCCTCGTTGTCGAGGGAATTACGATAATAATGCAAAAGTTTGTGCATCTTCCTTGCTTAAGGACAAAAAAACTTACAATGAAGTGGTTGCACATGGTTAAGAGAGAAGAAGGATATACACCAACAAAGAACAGCAGGGTAAGTGGCTCATTTTTGTACCTTGATTTTCAAACATATTGATTTGAACTCCAATAACCATTGTATGTATTAATTTCTTGATGATATTTTGTATTTCCGGTTATACAAAATTATCAACAAGAAATGAATAATATATAATTGACGCAGGAATTCAACTCTGCATGTTTGAAAGAAAATATCCTGCTATATATGTCTCGTTCTTTGTATGTTCATATCTTTTATCTATATTTGTATGAATACAAAATACCTTTCAGTTTTCATATAAGATATAAACTAGCAATATACAGAACATCTGCTGAAATGTAGTTCATTTCATTGCAGATGTGCAAGTTACATTTTTGTCCCGAAGATGTTGTATGGGGAGTTTTGCACTTTGACGAAGAGTGGAAAAAAGATCACTGCACAACATGCAAAACCCTGACTCCATAATGAGACTGTTCCATCTCTAATGCCAAAATGCCCATCTTACCTTTCTTCTACCTAAAATTTAAGAAAGCAAGAAGGCAAGGCTTGAGGGAAAAGCTTTGCAACCTGCAATGGCAGACAGCATTGCGGCTCACAAAGCCTATAAGAAAGATAGGCAATTTTTTAATTTGAATGGCCTTAGTGATAAGCTAAATTTCATTGATACATAATATTAGACTATCATAAGAAAAGAGAAATATACATATATTTATAGGATTTTGGAGGCTCCCCTAGATTACATACCCATGTCTTTGGTTGAGAATGACAATTGTTCAATCAGCGCATTTGTTCACAATGTATAAGTTAAATAAACTAGGACACCATAGAATTCCCGCTAAGATCAGTGATATAAATGAACTGGAAATGATATTGAATAATGTTAGAAATACAGGTACAGTATATAGCAAGTTTCAAAAAAATGTAATAGTAGAATTCTTATTTTGCAGCTGGTAATAGTAGAATTCTTATTTTGCAGCTAGTCATTTCTTTATTGACAGCCATACTTGACGAAGATTTTAAATATCTCTCACCAATTAAGTTTGTATGTGAGCAGCTACGTCTGATGACTCAAAAACATAGAATACTCCTCAGAATTCATAGTTTTTTCATCTTTGTACAAATGTTCCCCTCAAGGTTACAGACTTTTGAGAGTGAGTGGTTATGTTATTTTCCCAAGTTTTTCAACAGTTAAGTGTTTTAATTTCTAAAGATATTAGTCCTTACCTTGAACAGTATGATGAAAACTTCCTTGCATACATCAAACAAAAGTTCAGATCTCTAGCAGATGGTGACAAAAATGTGAATCTATTGATAGATGAAATTCACTTAAAGGCTTACTTAGATTATAAAGGTGGTAATACTGTAGGTTCCGCATTTGACAGTTGTGTTGCAGCAACCAGCGCATTTGTTTTCCTGTTGAATAGCATTAGCTCAACATTTAAAGATGTTGTTCATATCATCCCCACGAAATGCAAGAAAGCTGAGATGTTGTATTCTATAATTAAGAAAGTTAAAATGGGATTAGAAAAGATTGGCTTCACCATACTTTGCATTATAACTGACAATAATGCCATCAATGGGAAAGCAATGTTATATTTTGCTAACCCTCCAAAGTTATCTATAGTTTATGAGCATCCTTGCCAAAAAAATAAACCTCTTTTTTTTTAAGTTTGATTTGGTCCTTTTGTTAAAATGCATCAGGAATAATTAGGTTGCACAAAAAGATACAGAAAAACCAATGAGGTTTCCAATATTTTCTTACAGTGGTGAGTACTTTGAAAACAGAACTGAATTAAATTATGCTCCACTAAATACGTTGCAAAAGGCTCACTCTTTGGAAAAAAATTATCTTTTAAGTCATTCTTACAATTTGACACAAATAGCGTTGTGGCCATCAAGCCTTGAAAAGCAAAATGTAAACCTAGTATTAAAGATTTTCAATGAGTATGTCATTGAAGCACTATTAACTTTTGGAACGAAACACTGCTTGCCATTCTCCAAGTAGCAGATTACATTAAGGTAATTCCCATATGGTGGACCATAATGAATGTAAAATCTAAGTTAAAAGGTAAACGACTCAATAATCAATATGCAACACCTATAACCAATGATACCGGAGATATAAAATATGAGTTTCTCAACCATTTCCATTTATGGTTACAAGTCTGTTATGAAAAGAAGTCAACTAAGGGAAATTTGACACAAGAAATGTTTACAGCTTTGAAACACAATGATAAGAGCTTACAAATTACTGTATTTCAGAACTGAAAATGGATTACATTCTCACTGGCAAATTCCAAACTGAAAAATTGGAAGAAAGATTTAGTAAATACCGTCAGCTCTCGGGTGGAATTAAAACATATCACTACACTAGGTTTTCGAATCAGAGAAAACACTAAGAATGATATCTATTCTCAGATACAATTGACCTCTTAATGGCAAGTCTGTTGACCTAGCTGAATTCAAGGAAATTAAGTGGGAAGAAATGAATTATAATGAGCACGTAAATTTAAGGGACTTTGTTTTAAATATCGAGCAGAAAGATTTTGCTGAATGTGAAGAAGTTATTCCAATTATAGTCTATTTACCTGGTTACTGCTGTTTCTCTGTTGACAAGAAAATAAAATGTTCATTCTGCAAAGAGCTTACGACGCATTCGAGTGATGAAGACCTTCCCCAAACTTTTATAAATGGTGTCAGCAGAGGTTCCTTATAATCCCCAAGTGCTAAGTTAAATTACTAAATAGAAAATTTTTCTAGGGGCAATGAAATCACTTACAGACAATGACAGTGGATTTTCCACTGATGTGGTATGTGGTGCAGGTCATAGCACAGAAAAAAATAGAAAAAAAAACTTGTTTGGGCATCAATAAATTCATTATTGAACAATTTTTGTAGGAAAGAAAAAGACTCATTGGCCCATGGTTGAATGGAAAGAAAAAAGAAAGCTACAAACTTTTAACTTCCAATGTCCATTAATATATTTTTTCAACTGTTATTTTTATATTCATGATTTTTGTTATTATTATTTCATTACTTTCTTCTATAACAACACTAGGATTAGTTTTTCCGTTGTACATTTTTTGCTGCATGAATGTCCTAATATAGAAACCATTTTCCATTCCCTGTTTTGATTAGCACAGATATGAGAAAACTTCAAACATTTCATAAATAAAATGCTATTAGCAATAAGTAAGTTATTGAAGAATAGAAAGACAATGATAATAAGACAACTTTTACAATGGGATTTCATTGACCTTATGGAAAACAAACAGTAGCAATTACCATGGTGAAGGTTGCGCATAGCTGCAGCCATGGCCTCAAGCTGCCTACGTCACAATCCAGTGACCAGGCCTCCTCTATATTTGGCCGTGATCCTAGGGTGCTGGTGCTCCTAGGTTAACTAAGATTAATCTATCCTTGTATTTTATTTAGAGTACTACATGGAATATAGATGTTACGCAAAAGACCTAGTACTGGAACCTATGAAGTCATTAGCAATTGAAGGGAAATTACCAGAAGAAGGTTTGAAAGGTGTAACAGGAGGAAAATGTCGCAGTTGCAATTGAAACAATTGTGAGCAGAGGGTGGAAAATCAGATGAATGGAGTTACAGTGAAAGGAATGATACAGAATGATACAGTAAAAGGAATGCTTACAGTGCACCACATGCAGTACACTGACAACTCTAGGGGCACGTGTAAAATGACGGGACAAGTTCTGCAGACGTAAACATTTCTAACCTTTCCTAGAATGTCAGGTCCTGACCCAACCAGAACTTACCTACCTAACCTTACTTGGGATGCCGTGCCCCAAACCTGGGCCTGGAGGGGGGGCAGCTTGGCACCCTGAACCCCCACCCCAAAAAGGTAACACTAAACAGCAGAGACAATGGGCTTAACTTCCATTCAGAGGTTGTCCTGTGGTTCTGCACACTACTAGCTACTACCTAACCAGCATTACCATCCTAGGGTACTGTAACTACTACTATTTTTTTTTCTCAACCATAATAATCGACTTCCCTACTAAGTACGCACTAGGTAAGCGATTTACCCTATGTCTTGGCAATCAACAAACATTGTTAGTCCTACTAGGTACTAGGCTACTAGGCTATACCTATAAAGCGTCTGGTGAAAAATGTCCACTTTTAGCTAATCATATGGGTTAGGTGATTAAAAAATTGGTTAGATCTACCAAAAAGTTTATCATAGTTAACTGTTAGCATACCCATGCTTACTTTTAGGGTATGGTTGCATTGCAGAAGTTTCCTGACGTTGTGTAATTGCAGTTGTTTTGGTTTTATAGCTAGGTTCCTACTACTATAACTGGTTCACTTAAGGTAGATTCTTGGGTGATCCCTATGCCTACGAGACGTTAGTTTGGCGGCCGCTGATTGGCTGGGAGCTGCCTACCTCCCGGTACCAGCCAATCAGCGGCCACCAAACAAACGTCTCGTAAGAATAAGGCTCATCCGAGAATCTACCTTAAGTGAATCAGTTATAGGTACTACTATAGCTGGTTCACTTAAGGTAGATTCTTGGATGAGCCCAATTCTCACGAGACGTTTGTTTCGCGGCCGCTGATTGGCTGGTACCGGGAGGTAGGCAGCTCCCAGCCAATCAGCGGCCGCCAAACTAACGTCTCGTGAGAATAGGGCTCATCCAAGAATCTACCTTAAGTGAACCAGTTATAGTAGTTGGGGGAATAAGAGCCTAACCTAGTCGAGACTCGTTCCTTGTCGTTTGAATCAAGTGTCAGACAAATAATTTTACCTCAATAACCTACTGCAAGAGCACAAGAAAGTCGCATTACCCAAACACCTAAAACTGACACCATTTAGGTAGGTACATTGACAATTACGTAGGTGGGTGGGTGTAGATTACGTCAACATAAGTAACCCTTTACCTTAAGTCTACGGTACATTACTCTAGCTACTTACGAATTTAAGGACTCCTGGCTGAAACTAACAACGGCCGTCTTATTACGAAGTTTCCTGATGACACCCATCTTCAAGAAGTTACAGGGCCTCGCGAAAAACGAAGTAAATTCTTGGGATACTTCGATGACAGATAGAGCGTAGGTTTCTTCCTTCTGTTGTTCTTATTAGTTTAAGGATTTGCCGCTAGATGGCCATTGGAGTTATTGGCTGTCCTTGGGATTCAGTCTCGATGCAGTCACCTGATACTCGGTCATTTAAGGTCACTGAAGTAACCATATCGCGTCCTGTCAAATCATCACCATCAATTCAATGCTCATTTTCTTTCTTATTTTAGTCTTATTAGAACTTTGTTGATCTTGTCCGCGAAAAATCTCTCCTAATTTCCCGTTTATAAGGAAAGGAGCCCCTTCACCCACACAGGGAAAATATTATAGCCATATGAAAATTAATGTATTTTTCACATGCATTTATTTTAGGTGAAATAAGGACTGAAACGGTGAGAAATGTCGACATTGTGGAAGGACGACAACTGAAGACATGCAGCATACCAGGAATTTTTTTCAGGCGTGGGTGGGGCGGGCGACGGGGAATTGATGACCGATGTGTACTACGAGTTGGGGCTGCAGTTCTAAATGAATTGCATAGCGAATATAGTACTATGATATAAGAAACCAGAAATGACGAGTTGTGGAAGTTTTCTGAATAGGGGGTTCATTTACGATTCAGCATTTAACTGTGATTGTTGACGTTTCCACCCCCAGGGAAAACGAGTCATTTTAAAAAAAGGAGTAAAAAGTGCTTACACCAGCAAAACCATTATTTGATTCCCGAATCAGAAAAGTTTAAATTCCCCCGTAGTAGATTTATTCAATAACTCCACAAGGGCATAAATTTTTCCTCGTCTCCCGATAGAAACTTTGTCGTCTGCTTTAATAAGATCTGGTAGTTTGTATCTCTCAAAATTACCATATGCTCCCATCGGACTGAAACTTTGTACAGTTCCTCTCCAAACTGCATCAGTTCTGCAATATTCTATTACATCTCACTTTTATTAGTTGTGCCGGGTATGATTCTTATTTTCGTGCAATTCACACGATTAATTTTACGTTTTGATTCAACGTTGTATTTACTGTCTATAAGCAAATATTCAACATTTGGAACTATTATTTTGTAATGTTTACATTCATGCATGTGACTCCATTGTAAGAAGTTCATCTGGGTAAACATATGCACGAAACTCTTATTTATGATAATACAGCGTCTTTGATATTTACTGATTTCTTCGTATGTGCAGGTACTCTGTGTCATTTCTCTAATGATAATATTTGATTTTGTATGTCAGCAGAGGCAATAGTATTTTATTTTGACGAATGCGCAGCATGTTCTGGTTCTTAAATGTAACAAATTTTACTTGAATTTCTTTTCCCTCGTGTATTTCATTACTTATAAACCTGTTCTTCTACATAAGAGACAGGCCTAACTCATTGCCTCCACCGATACTTGCGGATCCTCCCTTAGCTTGACTATTAACATTAGTAAAATTCTGTAAATGTTTAATAAAAAAAAAAAAAATTTTCATGGGAATTATTAAGTGCTCCTTTCTAAAAGCTTTCTTGAGAACACTTTGTGTACTGAGTAAACACTGATGGGTCGAGACCTGAAGCTGGGGTAGCGTTTGATTTTCACTGGGTAGCCTACCTACCAGCACGTATTGTTGTACAGTAAAATGGAAGAGCAGGTCACTTGGAAAAATCATGGCACTACGCAAGATGAGAAGTTTTTTTCCCATTCTAAAGCATAAATAAGAAAGTAAAGGAGGCTCGGCAAATCTCACGGATGAGTTTCGTTGGTATCAACCCCCCACAAAAAAAAAAAAAAAAAAAAAAAAAAAAAAAAAAAAAAAAAAAAAAAAAAAAAAAAAACAAGATAAAACATGTGCGCTCTAACAATGTGGAGAGCCCAGCTTTTTAAATATCTCTTTGAAAAGTAAAGCTGATGGAAAACATTTAGGTATAAATATTCACACAAAATGCAAGTTCACTGTAGTTTTACTTATTATCGCCATCCCTTCCAGGCAACTATCGATTGTAAAAACGAACAAAATAAGCTTATTAAGTCTATCAAAACCATTAATACATGTTACTAAATGTAAAAATGAATATAGTACGCACCATTCTACAGAAATCCTTCAATAGATGGGATTTCTCTTCACCCTACAAGCAACCTGTCCTCAAGACAATTAAATAATCGACAACATAAAATACCGTCAAAACCAACACGGACATAATGAAAACTTCAACGGGAAGCTGAAAAGGCTGCTCTGTGCCTCAGCCTCATTTTGATCCTAGAAATCGCTTGAACCTTTGCTCTGAAGGTGCCTCCCCCTCCTCCACTATGGGTATGACCGTGAGAATGACCTCCATGGCGTTCTCGAAACTCTGCTTCCAATCTATAGTAGCATCCAGCATCTGGTCCATTGGCTGTTTCCCGTCGGCGGTCAGGTTTCCCTTTGTGCCCTTTGTGATGCCCAGTCTCTGGGGCAGTGAGAGTAAGCCACGAGGTCAAGTCGCGCAGAAGTCGTCCTTCTCTGTCCCTCTGAGCATCTTGGTTGTGGCGCGTTGACCGGCCAGCATCCCATCTCCAGCTTGGTTCAGCCATTACCCTGTTTTCAAATAATCACGATCAATTTGAGAAAAACCTTTATCGGAAGTAATGAAGAATATAATAACGCTCTCTAATTCAGCGATGTGCTGGTTTTATGTTCACTGAATTCAGGAATCTGTAGTAGTACTACTCACTCGCAGGCCAGAGTCCTCCGGGCTCGATTTGCCCGTTTCATCAAATTTGCTCGCATTCTTGAGGTGAGTCCCGGGCGGCCGCCGCCCTCCTCTTCATCCGATGAACTTTCACTACTGGTTCCAGTACCAATGGCACTCACAGCAGCAGCCGTAGTTGTTGTAGTAGTGCTAGTTTCGTTTGCCCCTTGACGATTATGTGGTAATCCATCCCGTTCTCCTGGGGAAATCATTGTTGAATGAGTATTGGAATGGGCTGAGTGAAATAGCCTGTTTTCTATATAATCGGCAAATGCTCAGTCATTTAACAGACAACAAATGGATTATCATCGTAATGACCGTAAGATGGAATCACTGTCAGTGATACAGTGATATGAAAGAATGACCATAAATAAACATTTCACCATACGTTCCTCCTGACATAATAAGTGAAAATATTTGAAGGAAATCTCACCATATAAAAAGTGTGCTTGCCATGATCGATCAAGAAGGCTTCTCTCTCCTTTGCTTGGCGGAACGAGAGGTACTCCAGACCATAAGACATTCTGCAGAATTAATTGGTGATGGTTACATATTTAAAGTATACCAGAATTGCTATTCTTTTAGGTGCTGAGTTCTTAATGTGGGTTGTCAAGCATGTTATTTATTCGTTGATACACTATTACCTAGTTGTCTCACGGATTTTATCATAAAAATGTATTTAACTCAGATTTTCCTCTGAAGAAGTCTCCTCGTGGATGTAAAATGCAATTCCAGGTTATTTTATGTCATGCATCCATAAAAATTTTCAAGTATGACCCTTTTGAACATTTCCTATGCCTAAATGTCACCTAATGCATCAAAATTTAGACTTTCCACGTTGAATTTTATATTTGAAACGGGAGAAAGTGCCAGCGGGAGGTGGGGGGGGGGGGGATTGGAACTACCAATGTATGGGAAGGTGTATTGTCCACGGCGGAGAACCGGTTTGCTGTTCCACTCGTTTTTCAGCTCATGACTTCCACAAAACACGACTGTCACTCTTCACTCCCCTACTGGCATTGCTGTATAAATGTCCAAAAATACTGTTACAAGGACAGGTGGAAAACTGTTTTAAATGGTCTAATTTTGGTTTTTCACTCCCCAGCACAACTTATCGTTTCAGTCAAAAGATGTGACTCCTTTACTGAAAATTCACCTATACTATAGGCCTACCTATGTTGCAAGGTTTGGTTTGGGAGAGCAAGAGCAATGAGGAACAGCCACCATTTTATGAAGAAGTAATGACATATTTAGGGTGTGAAATTAAGTTGCAGTTTGAATAAAAAATCTTTTAGGGAGGGACTCTGTGTTGTGAAATTAACAAACAAACAGTTACATTTGAACGCAAAGACAGCTCCTGGTTGGATTTTGGTGAAAGTTCTCCAACGAGAATTTCCATATGGAAGGAAATATTTTAAAAAAAGAACTGCTGTTACTGACATTCTTGTGTCGAAATTGAAAGAAAAAATTACATTAGATATAAAAAATTACTATAGCAGCCAAAACAGATAATGGCCTTAGCACTCATTTTCACACCTAGTCATTTGAATAACTTTCATAACAAAGTCTTCTGGAGGGAAGAGTACTTAGATAGAAGCTCAGGTTCACCTGTCAATCAATTAACTCCATTTTCTCAGAACTTAAGCAATAACCAACATTAAATTTACAGTTCCGATTCTGTCATTAAATGGAAGGGAATGAAAACCCAAAATATATACCAACATGGCATGGCCACAGATTGCAAATACAGACCTTCTGTTCAACGTCCATCGTCCGAGGGGGATCAACACATACTAGTATTTGGAATGTGAGGAGGTCATCATAGATCAGTGGAATAGGTCCCCACGTTTCTTCTTCACTCTGGGTTAGCTGGACTGTGTGGTCAGCTACCTGGCATCCCTGAGAGTAAACATTGATACGATTAGAAAAACAGGAGTAATTGCTTTGATAAACGTCTACTCAAACTAGAACTCCGAACTAACCGTTTTTCAGCATTAAGTTTTTCACAATTCAGTTGTAGAGAGGCAACATAAAATATAGATCTTACGTTCCTAACTGGTAGGGGTGAGAATCTAAGGGCTCTGGCTCCACAACACGGGAAAGAGTCCGTGGACAGCAAGACATCCAGATCACAAGAAGAAGAAGCGTCCAGGCGATGGTGGCGGCACAGTTTCAGCTCACTGGCAGGGAAGACTGACCCGCACGTTGAACATGGCAAGAAGTGGACCTTGGAGGGTTGGATGAAAAAAAAAGGTAAATATAATCAGAATATTGAAACCAAATCACCTACTTCTAAAACAAAATTTTTGAAGTCAGAATAGGCATATTGCTTATAAAACTGCTAGTCTTCCTAGCTTTGATTTTAAATTACGTAGGTGCTTACTTGTCCCCACAGCCTCCAGTAAACTAGTCGCCAAGTTTTAAGGTCTGTCTTCAGTTGTCGAACATGTTCTGTTAAACTCCAGGTGCTATCTCTGAGGAAAGAGAAATGAACTTGCATATACTATATCCTTTGAGCAAAAGTTATTTAAAATTCTTAATATACCTTATATGACATTTTATGCTAATTCTCTCGTTATGTAAGAACTTGTCATGACTTATATGGTTTGCAGAAATCTAAAACTTAGAGTATTTTTCAAGTTGAACCTAATTGAAAGGCCTTTCAAATACTCTTCAGTGTCACCTAGAATGTGTATAGAAGACCTGGCCAGTTGTGGTGACGATGGTATTGGAAGGGTCGCAAGTTATGAACCTTTCAACCGCTCTGCTCACTAGTTGCTCACAATCAGTGCATCTGTAGAGAATATGAGAATGCATATAGACAGCGATAGAGGAGAAGGCTGACTAGAAACAGCGACCCCATATAGAAATGGAAAAAATCTGAAGGAGAAGAAGAAGAAGAATAGACAGCGATAGAGGAGAGTACTTTATGCTCAAACCTACGTAATGTTTCACTGTTTGGAAAATAGAAAGCAACACAAATTTCGCCGTTACATCCTACAATATTATCATCTTTAGTCAGAGACAAACATTATTGTTCTTATTGACAAAATGTTCACAAAAATGAAGAATTGATCATTATAGTGTTTGGAAATTCAGTTGGATCTTTTGAAGCTCATCAAGAAGCATCAGTCATATCACGGAAAAATTCTTTTGAACAGAAGATTCTAAAAAATGGGGTTGCCAAGAGATACACACAAGCGCAGCTGGAATAGGAGAGAGAGAGAGAGAGAGAGAGAGAGAGAGAGAGAGAGAGAGAGAGAGAGAGAGAGAGAGAGAGAGGGCTTTAATCCTTATGTATAAAATTTCTGTTTAATTACCCCTTATCTTCAAACAACACAATTTTGAAAGACAATGGAGAGAGAGAGAGAGAGAGAGAGAGAGAGAGAGAGAGAGAGAGAGAGAGAGAGAGAGAGAGAGAGAGAGAGATGACAGGTATATGAAAAAAAGACACCAGACTAAACTGAAATCGTACTAAGTTGGTATTAACCACAATATAGAAACATATCGTGGGTAGTACTATGGAAAGAGTGCACAAGGCAGTGGTCAGACCAGCAATGACATATGGATTGGAAGTAGCACCACTCAAGAAAACAGAGGGCAGAAAGTTGGACGTAACCAAGATGAGGATACTTAGGTGGATGAGTGGAGTAACAAAATAGGACAGGGTTAGAAATGAACATATTAGGGGTACAGTACAGGTCACTGAAGCATCAAAGAAAGTGCAAGAGGCAAGGTTAAGATGGTATGGCCACCTGATGAGAAGAGAAGAGCAACACATGGCAAGAGAAGTGATGGACGTGGAGGTGGATGGAACACGAAGGAGAGGAAGATCTAAGACCAGGTGGAGAGATTGCATAAAAATGATATGAGGGAGAAGGGAGTACGGGAGGAAATGACACAGGACAGAGGTAGATGGAAGAGACTCATTAAAAACGGCGACCCCGAATAGGGATAAAGCTGGGAAGAAGACTATGTACACAGTAACCAGCATTACCTTTTACATACCCAACTCAGAATCTTCAGAAAATCTTACCTGTACAGAGTGGAGGCTGTTTTAAAGATACCCCTGAGAGGAGCCGGAGTATTGTCACACAGCGTCTGCAAGAACCTTGCGTAGAGTTTATTCTGGATTCGATCTCTTCGGTCTCGCAGATTCTCGAGCTCCCAGTGAGTGAATAGGCGAGAGAGTCTGAGATTGTTTTCGTGCGTTCCAGTCGGGTACAAATTGGGGAGAAGAAGAAGAAGAAGACGAACACCAGAATAATTACTCTGACATTCAATTATTTCCTGAGACTGGACTGTGTCATTTCCTCAGTGGTTTCACGACCAGTTTATGATTCTAAAATCAAATTACGGCATGATTCTTGACATAATGAAATAAAATGTGTAATTTCCGTAGAGATTCTATTACTGGTTCACAGGTCTAAAAGCAACTTACAGCCTGATTCTTGAATGAATGAAGAAAAGTGTCGACAATGTTTCCCTATGATTAAAAGATATCGTATGCCCTCTAACGCAACCATATTTGAAGAGCTGCGAGGCAGAACTAATCATTTATGAAAGAAGTGAATATTTACCTAATCAAATACTCCTTACCTGGTAAGTATAGTGTCAGATAAGCAATTGAGGTTAACCTGAGCTTCGAGGATGAGGTTGATGTTGTCATGAACATACTGAAGGACCTCCTCTACTAGGGGTGTCATCTTCAGGAAGTCGGCCGATATCAAAATGGACACAGCAGTCTTGGGTTCTGGTAAATTAGAAGGTCAATATAGCCTGCTTGAGTAATAGGAATGTCAAAGCTGAAGTTTTATTTTTTATTTTTTTATTTTTTTTTTCAGCGCTGAAAGGGAAATTGAGAGTAAAAAGGTTTTTAAGTTGTAACAGGAGGAAAAGCTCGTACGTATTTGCACTGTGAAACATTTGTAACTTGTTAGGAGAGGGTGGAAAGTAAGATGCAAGTAAGAGAATATGAAGGGAGGTACAGTTAAAGGACTGAAAGGGGTTACAGCTTAGGGGCCGAAGGGATACTGCAGAGAACCTTGAGTAGTGCCTATAGTGCACCGCGTGAGGTGTACTGACGGCACCATCCCCTAGGAAAATATATTAACAGTGTTAATTAGCATTTCCTTGCGCGTAAATTTCAAATGTGCAAAGACCATCCACAAGAGTGTCAAGATAACACATCACAAATCCTATCTTTTTTTTTTTATTTTAAAGTGACAGGCACTATCTTTTAAGAGCCTTAAATATTAACAGAGCCGCAGGCAAATTTAATTTTCTCTTTACATATAATTATTCTTATTGTTTTTCCGAAGATAAAACCTCTGTATAGGGAACAAACCCACAGGGAGCATTGACTTGAAATTGAAGCTTCCAAAGAATATGGTATGCATTTGAAAGGAGTAACAGAAAGTAATAGGGGATAAAAAAATATGTTAGCAGAAAATAAGATAAATTAATAAATAAATCAACGTGGTTTCAGTAACAGAACATTTGGCAATGTTTTTACCTAATGTTGGTGGATGATGATCCTCAGTCAAGCCTTTCTTGACCCATCTCAAAAGCCATTCAAAGATGCTGACGTCACAGTGCACAGATATATCCACATCTTCCAGGCGCTGACCTGGAAATATTCAGGTAAGTTCCTAGTCGTACTAAGAGTATTGTGTAAACGTTAATATGTCTTTTTCAGAGTTCTAGTTTTATTTATTCAATCAATGATCTTTTGCTAAAATGGGTAAGAAAGAATTCCAAGTCGGCTTTATTTTTTTTAAAGGTACACATTCCTTACTTATATAGATAGCTACGATCACCGAAATAGACTGTATTATTAAAGATACCATTTGGACCTTTTGATTATTTATAAGAACATCGTAAAATCGACTAACATCAAAGGGGTTGCAAAAGTTAGGCTCAGAGCATCTTAGCCCTTTATTGTGATACATCACAATTTGCGTCAACCTGTACCTGGGGCTACTTACCAGCAGTGACATCAGCAAAATAGCCTATGTGGTGAATAAGGTGGTCTCTGGGGCACGTGAAGTCTTGACGTAGACCTCTGGCTTCATCACACACGTGAATGATGATTCCAGGGCTGCAAGAAAAAAATTCTTGAAAGATACTTGATGATTCCAGGGCTGCAAGAAAAAAATTCTTGAAAGATACTTGAAAAATCAACAACGGCCTTCGAATCTACGAAGACTTCGTTAAAGGAACTTTCATAAAACTCACATAGAATTTTGTTGATTGCAAGAATTCCTCATTCCCATGATTATGAAAATATATGCATATGAGTTTTTTGATACACTAATGAGTAATGGGTAAGCTCATATGGGTTTCAGTCACTCCAGCAGCTTGGGATCTTACGAATAAGGTGAGACCTGGCTCAAGATAGCTGGTATCAGGATGAAGAGCATCAAATGAAGACCGTTTAGTCATAAGGAGATTAGGAAATAGCTATGGTTGATAGCTTCCCAGCATTAGCCAATCGAGATTTAATAACGATTCTTTAATTGACAGTAAGAGCATGTGTTGCCTTAAGGTAAGCTTAATCGATCAGCATTTGAAGGAGTTACAGAAGTTTTCTAATACGTCCTGTATGATTAAGAAATATTCTGGCAGAACTATGCACTTGCCTTTTGTCAGGCATACCCCTTATAGGGAGGGAAACGGGTGGTGTTGAACGAACATCTTCTTTACTGGGTCGAGGAAGGGATGCAGAGGTCATGTAAGATGATGGAAGGGTATTGCTGTGATTGGCGGAAGAACTACTTGCTGCTGTGACACTGGGGGAACTTTGTATTATAGCTGTGTTACTGCAGGGGCTGGTAGGCGCAGAAGGGGGAGTAACGGAGGAAATTGTAGGTGGCGCTGGTGTTGGTGTTGGCGTCGGCGACCTCTTTGGGAGTTCCTTTGTTAGAACGTCCCTGGTGGGCGACCTTCAGGAAGAAGAAATTTGAAGTCCTATTTTACACCAAAGTCTAACTGAGAATGCTTTGTTTCTTTTTTATCTTTGTCTCTAAGTGTGTTCCGTACTTTTGCACGTCTGTAACAATTTTCTTCTAATCGGAAATGTCTTACATATAGATATACTCAAATTAAATTAGACTGAGAATCAATTACTTATTAGAAAGGCCAATCTCGAGATGGATCAACGGACAAAGTTACGTTCATAAATCATTTATCATACTGCAATCAAAAGTAATCTATTTACAATGCAACATTAAAAACAAGCCCACTTGAGTCTTCTCTGCAATTCCTAAAATGTAAGTACATTATTAAGCATGACTTTTTAAATAAACAATGACTCTTTCAAGCCTTTAAAGAGTTATGTCGCCACAACTATATTAAAATTATAGCAGTACAGAATCATAAAGTGAGGGAAACCATAACGCTGCTTACTTTGGTATACTAGATGATGAGACAACAGAGCTTTTGGTTGAATTAGGACCCTTGTTTGTAGGTGTTGGAGTTCGCGATCTCCCACCTCCTCCCCCTACCGCAGCTGCACTCCCTCCAACTAAGGTGTTCATGGTCGATGCTGATGTGAGGGACTGGGATGGCGTGAGGGATGTGGTTAGGCCGATATTCAAGGACGAGACCATGTAGGGCAATATTGAATCCAGAAGACCATCCTGTTCATCGAGAAAAAGAGTAAATGTGTAAGTTACTTCGTATGAAAATAAGGTTTAGAAGCGAAAAGAAGTTTTACTGAATTAGTCTCCATTCAGAAAAAGTTACAACATGCAGCGAATAGCGAGTCACAAGCCTGCCTGTAGAGCCATTTGCAGAAGAGCCAGAGTTTGCTCCTGCGCAGCTGCAGCAGGATTACCAAGCAATTTCGCCCAAGTCTGCGAGGCCGAGGGAAGCAGAGCAGCTGCCGCTGCAGCAGCCGTGCTTGTCGAAGGTGTTCCCGAAGGTGTTCTCCCACCCTGAGAGTCGGAGTCTGAGGATCCTGTGCCGTTTACGAGGTGGCCACCCGCTCGCACCTGGAAGTTTGGGAAGTCAGTGATGCCAACTGTAGGGTAATTGCCCTACGCGTAGGGTAATCTGGGCAAAATCTCAGACAGCAGCGCAATATTTTCAAGTGTAACTGTAACAAGGTAGGTTTAGATCAATATGCTTATTAGTAGTCATGATATTGCATATAAACATAATCTAAAGATCTATTTATTATCATAGCAGCAGAATGTTGGGTCATTTACAGTTATGTAGGCTAATTTCTCGTCTCCTGTAGGGGGCGTAGGGTTAGAGGGGTTGGCGTCACTGTTGAACTCGCTCACTGAAGGGCATAAAACCTGAAGTAGTTCAAGAGTAAATCTAACCTGGGCCAGGCCCGTACCCAGTTTTTTTTTGGGGGGTTGGACCTTTTCTTCTATAAATGTCATAGCATATATACTAGATATATACAAGATGAAATACTTGAAAATGTTATTTTAATTGCATGGGCGCCAGCAGCATATTTTCTAAGATGGGGCAAACTTTACACACACACACACACACACACACACACACACACACACACACACACACACACATATATATATATATATATATATATATATATATTATATATATATATATATATAGAACGGCATAGACAGCATATCCAATTTTTCTTCTTAATACAACTAAACATCACTTTGTTTTCTTTCCATTTTACAATGTATTCTTTCAGTTTAAGCAAATGAAAGGTATCATTATGTACTGTATAATATTTGTATACAGTATATAACTGTGTTGTTCTTTCCAGAAATATTTTAATTCAGCTGAACAGTATATTGAACTATTGAAATAAAATCAGTGTAACATTGCATTTTTCTTTATCGCATCTTGCTTTACTTGAATTATTGACATCGCAGCTCCATTGCATATGTATATGTATATATATATATATATATATATATATATTATATATCTATATATATATACACAAAGCAAGATGCGATAAAGAAAAATGCAATGTTACACTGATTTTATTTCAATAGTTCAATATACTGTTCAGCTGAATTAAAATATTTCTGGAAAAAACAACACAGTTATATTACTGTATACAAATATTATACAGTACATAATGATACCTTTCACTTGCTTAAACTGAAAGAATATATTGTAAAATGGAAAGAAAAACAAAGTGATGTAGTTACATGTAATAAATGTAATATATATATATATATATATATATATATATATATATATATATATATATATATGTATGTATGTATGTATAACTGAATCACGAAGTTAGGAACGTGATAAATCCATAAATAAAGTTATATACCATGAAGGGAAAATAAACAACGGAGTTTCCACGAGATCTTTCGACGTTCAAACGTCCTTTACTTAGCAGATGAACTCAGCTCATCTGCTAAGTAAACGACGTTTGAACGTCGAAAAATCTTGCGGAAACTCCGTTGTTTATTTTCCCTTCGTGGTATATAACTTTGTGTATATATATATATATATATATATATATATATATATATATATATATATCTATATATATATATATATATGGATATATATATATATATATATATATATATATATATATATATATATATATATATATATATAATGTATGTAATTTTTCCAGGATTGGGGGTGGGAGGCAAGTGGCCCCTCTTGCCCCTATGTGCGGGTATGCTGTTTATGCCCTTTTACCCGATTAGATGTTATTCAAAGTACTGACCTTGGTTAACTTAAAATCACTTACAAATATGGTGGCCTATATCATATTGCTATCATCGCTCTTGTATTTCATACTATTAAAGAATGATGTTAATGTTTAATAAAGAAAAAAACTTGCTAAAAAAAGATTGTTATTTATTACTTTGTAAGTACAGGCCAATAAAAGGATAGTCACAGAAAATATGAACTTCCAGAAATTGGGGAGGGGTGGGGGGCCGGTCGTTCGACCCCCCGACAACGCCCCCTCCCCACCCCCTAGGTACAGGCCTGTGGGGATTGGGGGAATGGTCGAACCAATAAGAATCACAGGGCATGCAAACTGCTGCTAATGTGTTGCATATATTTTTCCCTAAACATGAGGTGTTCATATCTTAGTAATACATTGATTTGAACAATTTTCATAATTTATGTAAATAGTACTAAAGAGGTCTATCCAAGGCCGGGTATTCACGCACAGGTTTACCTGTCAGTTCATCGAAACTGACGTTAAAACGTACGTGTGGACGGCAGTTTGCAGTCCACTCACCAAAACTGATGAACTGATGGAATTACCAAAAGTTATTTCGACCGACTGCCAGGTGATCGCACGTGTGGACTTCTGGGTAACCAACGATTTTATGACAGTTCGCCGCCGGATTTCGTCTGGGAAGGATCACAGGCGCTCGGACTAGAATATGAATAAACTATGTATATAGGCCTAATTCATTTCATTGTTAGCCCATGCGGTGCTATTTGTAGACCGTTACCAATCCAAAACTTATGAAAAATATACGAGAAAAAAAGTTCCATGTGATAGACAATTTGGTATAAGCCTAACCAGTGTCTTGCCTTTTTATGAAAGGTGTTACTAGTGAAAGTAGGCTTCACGGTCTATTTCATAAATAACTGAACCAGCCCCCAAGGTCTAATTTAGCCTGATTTATTAATATTGAGAATAGACATCTCTCTTTAATAGGTAATATTTAGACCATACTCTGTTATGCCTTTTTGCTTCTTTCCTATTTTGAAGTGAATTGGCGCAGCAGTCAGTCTCTGCAGCTCTGCATCCTTATCACCCAGCGGAGTTTCCATCGCTGCCATATAGTTGTTGCCACGACGAAGGTTGGGCGAGAAATGAGGTTAATGACGTCGAGTTGACTGTCCGACCGACAGTTCTACTCTTTACTTGTGGACGCTCATCCGTCAAACGGTCGTGAACATGTTCATCGTTCGTTCTATTTTAGCCTTTTTAGCCTTTCTGGGGGCCGTTGTAGTCTCAAAGTAGTTGTTGTTTTTATTATTTTATTATTATTATTATTATTATTATTATTATTATTATTATTCAGAAGATGACCCTGTCCTAATGGAAGAAGCCCACCACAGGGGAGATTGACTGGAAATTCAAACTTCCAAAGAATATTCTGCCATTCATTGGAAAGAAGTAATAACAGAAGGTAATGGGAAATACAGAATGAAAAAATCGCTAATCAGAGAGAGAGAGAGAGAGAGAGAGAGAGAGAGAGAGAGAGAGAGAGAGAGAGAGAGAGAGAGAGAGAGAGAGAGAGAGAGTTTCATTAACGTCTTGCGTTTGTGATGGTTAATTTTTCAAAATCATTTTCACATACAATTTACAATTGTTAACAAATGTCCCCCTACTCAAATCATTCTTCAATTGAATGCCTGCAGACGGGTTCGTTTGAAACAAGTATGCAGACACAAATACAAACACAAGCAAATCATTATACCATTCTACCATCTTTCTTCGTAACTAGAATGAATGTCACTTTCAAATTATCACAGGAAATAGCAACGCTGTCAGCTCATACCGAAAAAACGAAATCAAGTTGAAAACCAAGTGTTCATTAGGCAGACATCTTATTTTGAGAGAGAGAGAGAGAGAGAGAGAGAGAGAGAGAGAGAGAGAGAGAGAGAGAGCAAGATACGAACTGCAAAAAATCCTTAATGTTCTTACAAACTTGAGAAAAAATATCCCGTACAAAAGAGAGAGAGAGAGAGAGAGAGAGAGAGAGAGAGAGAGAGAGAGAGAGAGAGAGAGAGAGCAGAAAAAAAGCAAGATACGAACTGCAAAAAATCCCTAATGTTCTTACAAACTTGAGAAAAAATATCCCGTACAAAAGAGACCTTACCTTACAGACCTTACATCTTGTTCGGGTTGCCCCAGGTCCCTCAGTGTGAGGCACCTCTAATGTCTACCAAAGTTGCTAGTGCATCTTCCGGTATATTTTGCATCTTCCAATCTCGGATGGTCTGGGATGTAGCTTAGATATTTGTCGAGCTTATTCTTAAACACATCTACGCTCACTCCTGATATATTCCTCAGATAAGCTGGCAACGCATTGAATGGATGCTGCATTGTCGATGCTGGTGCGTAGTGGATTAATGTCATATGTGCTTTCCTTATTTTTCCTGGTATAGTTTTGGGCACTATTAATCTACCTCTGCTTGCTCTTTCTGATATTTTTAGCTCCATGATGTTTTCGGCAATTCCTTCTATCTGTTTCCATGCCTGAATTATCATATAGCGTTCTCTTCTCTATTCTAGACTATATAATTTTAAGGACTGTAGTCTTTCCCAGTAATCAAGATCCTTAACTTCTTCTATTCTAGCTGTAAAGGACCTTTGTACACTCTATTTGTGCAATATCCTTTTGATAGTGTGGGTACCATATCATATTGCAATATTCAAGTGGACTACGAACATACTTTTTATAAAGCATAATCATGTGTTCAGCTTTTCTTGTTTTGAAGTGCCGTTACAACATTTCCATTTTTGCTTTACATTTTGCCAATAGAATTGCTATTTGATCATTGCATAACATGTTCCTATTCAACATCACACCAATGTCTTTAACTGCTTCCTTATTTGTGATTGTCTCATTATTAGGTCCCCTATGTGCATATAGCTTTCCTTCTCTGTCTCCATAATTTATTGATTCAAATTTATCAGTTAAATACCATCGTATTTACCTCTGCCCAATCATATACTTTGTTAAGGTCTCTTTGTAGCGCGTTCCTATCTTCATCACAAGTAATTTCTCTACTTATTCTTGTGTCATCGGCGAAACTACTCACTACCAAGTCCTTAACATTACTGTCTATGTCTGCAATCATAATAACAAACAGTAATGCAGTTAACACAGTACCTTGTGGCACACCAAATATTACCTTAGCTTCATCCGATTTCTCATTGTTTGCAATAACTATCTGTTTTCTGTTGTGTAAAAAATTCTTTTAGCCATCTTCCTACTTTATCCACTATATTATGTTTTCTAATTTTCTTCGCTAATATATTATGATCTAACTTGTCAAAAGCTTTTGCAAAGTCTAGATAAATAAACCACATCTGTTTCATTTCCGTTTTTCATATTTTTGTATATGTTCTCACGGTGGACTAACAGTTGGGTTTGTGTACTTTTTCTGGGTACGAAACCATGTTGTCCTATATTAAACAAATTATTTTTTACTAAATGTTTCATAATATTTTTCTTTATTACCCTTTCACACACTTTCATAATATGTGATGTTACACTCATAGGCCTATAATTAATTGCCTCTAGTCTTGATCCACTTTTGAAAGTAGGAGTAATATAGCTAATTTGTGCTCATCATAAATCTTGCCTGTATCTACACTTTGTTTTAATAATATTGCAAGTGGCTTTGAGATAGAATGAACTACTTTCTTTAACAAAATAGCAGGTACACCATCAGGCCCAGCTGCAGCTCCATTTTTAATTTCATTAATAGCCTGCACAATATCAGCTGCATTAATATCTATGTCTGATAAATATTCACTATTTTCATCCCTTATTTCTGTATCATTATCAATTCTTGGGGTGAATTCTCTCTTATATCTTTCTGCCAATATGTTGCATATTTCCTTTTTTCATTCGTTAATCTCCCTTCAATTCTCAGAGGGCCTATTTCTATTCTTCTTTTATTCATCTTTTTTGCATACGAGTACAATAGTTTGGGGTTTTGCTTGATATTTACTAGGGTTTTTCTTCCAAGTCCCGTTTTTCATTTTCTTTTGATTGTATAATCTTTTCTTCTACATTTTCTATCTTACTTTTTAGTTCCATCACTTTCCATGCATTTTTTTCTTTTGTAAGACCTTTTTTCCACTTTCTGATTTTCTGGAACAAGATCTTTCTGTCTCTTGGTATGCATGACTGACGTTTACTTTTCTTCTTCGGTATATATTTATCCACTATTTTCTCTAATATTTTATATAATATTTCTGTATTTACCATTATATCATCACTTACGAAAATGTTATCCCAATCTTTGTTTAATTCTTCATTTATTTCTGACCATTTTATATTTTTACCGTAGAAGTTGTATTTTCCATATCCTTCCCACTTTTTCATTTCTTGCTTATCTCTGTTTTCACTTGCTTTGGAATGGACTGTTAATTCTATGACATTATGGTCTGAAATACTCGCATTATAAACTATTATTTCTTTAACATAATTCACCTCGTTCAGAAATACTAGGTCTAAAGTATTTACCTTTCTTGTTGGCAGGTGATTTACCTGTTGAATGTTGTATTCTAGTAGCATATCTAATAGCTTTTCGAATTGCCTCTTATCTTCTGCACTACTATTACTCTCTTTTTAATATGTATAAATACAACCACAATCTCCTATTCGTTCTTTCCAGGCTACGAAAGGAAAGTTAAAGTCTCCGGATAGGAGAATAGTCCATTCCTTGTGATTTCTACATAATTTATCCAATTTTTTTTTATTATTGTGTCAAACTCTTTAGTATTACGGGGTCTATATATTACTATGTTCATTAATTTTTCAGATTCAAATTCAACTGCTATTAGTTCACATTCTGAGTTACTATATTTCTCATATATTTTTCCTTGTTTTTTGTCTTTCCTATATATTGCGGTTCCCCCTTGATTCCTAATTTTTTTTTATCTGATCTATAAGTTTGGAACCCTTTTATTTGATCATCATTACCAGTCTCTTGGGAATACCAGGTTTCACTTATATTCATTACATCTATTTTCTTTTCAATTTGGGTTAGTTCTTCTAAGTACTCTATTTTCCTTTTTGAGTTACTCGTAACTAAACCCTGCACATTCATCACTATGATGGTTTGTGTGACATCTCCTTCATTTAATATGGGTAATAATAAGGATTTTCCCATGTCTCTTTCCTTTTCTGGTATGTTGTTCTTTTCTTCATTTCCAGAAATTCTGACATTAAAAAATCCAACTTTTCCAAAATATTTGATCTTATTTCATCATAATTATTCATTTTGTGTCTGAATCTGCAATTTTCTCTGTATCTGCAACATCCCCTAGCATCATAAATACAGTATTTATCTCTTGAGCTGTAGTATCTTGGAGCTGATGCTTGGAAATTCTTTGCTGACACTCCATATTGCAGTGATGACTTGCTTTTTTCCTTCACCGCATGTTCTTAGTTCCTCTCTTTATTTGTTTCTTTTCTATTTTGGATTTTATTATTTAATTGATTTTGATTCATGGCTACAGGGTGCATATATTTACATTTTTTGTGGAACTTACATCCTTTTCCTTCTTTTAGGTTTTTGCATATTTTTGAATGTAGATCTCTGCAATCATCCTCATAGCCGTCTAGGTATGCACATTTACCATAGATTTCATAGTTGTGACATACCTTGGGATGTTTGTAGTAACATCTTTCACCGAATCTGCAATTCCCTCTTTTCAAAAGGGTGCAGACTTTGTCTTTCTTGTCTATTTTTTCCTCTTTCCCATCAGAGTACAGATCTGGATAGAGCCTCTTCGGGATTTTATTTTGTGTTGAGAGAGAGAGAGAGAGAAGAGAGAGAGAGAGAGAGAGAGAGAGAGATACGAACTGCGAAAAATCCCTAATGTTCTTACAAACTTGAGAAAAAATATCCCGTACAAAGAGAGAGAGAGAGAGAGAGAGAGAGAGAGAGAGAGAGAGAGAGAGAGAGAGAGAGAGGTACGAACTGCAAAAAATCCCTAATGTTCTTACAAACTTGAGAAAAAATATCCCGTACAAAAGAGAGAGAGAGAGAGAGAGAGAGAGAGAGAGAGAGAGAGAGAGAGAGAGAGAGAGAGAGAGATATTTCAGCAATTTATAACACCAAGAGACAAGACACAATTAAAAATCTTTCAAAATCTTTCCTGCTATATTTTGATAAATCAAAGTATCTCTTGTGGAATATAGAAGATCAACGACAAATCGAGAGAGAGAGAGAGAGAGAGAGAGAGAGAGAGAGAGAGAGAGAGAGAGAGAGAGAGAGAGAGAGAGAGAGAGAGGAGAGTATAAATTATGAACTGGGTATGGCCTCTGTAGGTAACATACGGATTCAAGTTTGAAGAAAATGTGGCGTTACCTGGCCTTGGCAGCATCTGTAGTTGGGACGTTGTTTGGAATAGTCATCTTGTTTGCTGTGGCTGAATATTCGCTGCTGAGGTTTCTCCTGACTGATGATGGAGCTGAACAACCCAAGGAAAAGGAACTGAACGAGAGAATTGCGGCCTTGCGAGACACCATCCAGTGCCAGAGAGAGCAGCATGCGAACTTGGACAGGACAATTCTTCAGCTGTATGACGAGATTCAGAAGGCGGGTGGAAGGGAAGAACGCACTTGTGTAATCCAAATCACTCAGGTGTTGCAACAGGGCCACTCACTCGAAGCTAAAATGTTGTTTCTGAAAATGGAGAACGATCAAGAGAAGAGGGAGAAACGGCAGCTGGAGGACAAGGTCCTCAAGATGGCAGAAAAAAATCATCAGCTGAAGGACAACATGAAGAAAATAGGGTAGAGAAACGATGCCCTATGTGAGAGGATAAGGGAACTGACAGCGTAATTGGCACTGGCAGAGGCAGACTGCCTGCTTGAGAGGCTTGAGAAACTCAACCTCCTACGACAGAAGTAGAAAGAAACAGCGCGGATGGCGAGGCTCATCCAGGAACAAAAAGACGCGACTGAAAAGCGAGAATCCGAAAAGAAAGACCTCGAGCTGAGGTTCCAGCGCATGCAGAAGGAAGTGGAAGACCTCTGGAAGGAAAAGTGTGGACTCCAGTCACCAGTGTGAAGCTCAGGCGGCGAAACTCAAGAGGAACGAAATCGTCGCCTGGAGTCGCTGGGAGGAAGGCCAGTGTCCGGGGCGAACAGAACGACCAGCTGGAAGATGAGGTTCGACAGCTGCGAGGAGCGAAGGAGAAATTAGTGTGCGACCTGAAGAACCTCCAGGAGAAATGCAGACGTGTGGAGAAGGACAACTGGAAACTGCAGAAGCTTCTGTCGATCTTCAAGGAATAACGCAATCAAGTGTGTGTTGGCCTCGCTCAGACGGATCAGAAGTGAAAAATTTGAGGAGAATGTTTATTGTATGGAAAGTCTGATGTTTATTTTTAATAAGTTTGCTTTGTTAACCTTGAAAGAAATTGAGCTTGAACGGAAATAAATATGTTAAAATGTTTTCTTAGAGTTTTATTGATTCCTGGAGGGAAAGGAAAATGAAAATGGGAGCATTATAGAAACCGTGAAGAAAATAAGAGGATTCGTGGAGGTGCCAAGAGAAGAAGCAGAGGATTCAGAGAAGTCACAGGAAAATTGAGAGGATTGAGTAGGATTTGTGGAGGTACCAGAAGAAGAAGCCGAGGATTCAGAAAAAGCTACAGGAGAATTGAGAGGATTGAGTAGGATTCGTGGAGGTACCAGAAGAAGAAGCAGAGGATTCAGAAGAAGCTACAGGAGAATTGAGAGGATTGAGTAGGATTCGTGGAGGTGCCAAGAGAAGAAGCAGAGGATTCAGAGAAGCCCCTAGAGAATTAAAAGGATTCAGTGGCATATTCTGGTTCTAAGGCTAAGCATAGGTGTTGCAATCAGTCGGGGCTGGCGGGCAAGGCCTACCACGGGTCCCGGAACGGGCAGGCGAGGTCCGCCACGTGTCCCAGGACAGGCCGGCTAGGCCTGTCACGGATCCCGGGACAGGTGGGCGGGGCCCGCCACGGATCCTGGGACGGGCGGGCGAGGTCCACCACGTGTCCCAAGACGGGCAGGCAAGGTCCGCCACATGCCCTAATAACGGGTCCAGGGACAGGTGGGCAAGGCCCGCCACGGGTCTCGGGACGGGCGGGTGAGGTCTGACATGGGTCTCGGGATGGGCGCCCACCACGGGTACCGGGACGGTCAAGCGAGGTCTGCCACGGGTCCTGGGACGGGCGGGCGAGGTCCGCCACGTGACCCGGGATGGGCTAGTGAGGGCCGACATGGGTCCTGGCACGGGCTGGCAAGGACCAACACAGGTCCTGGAACGGGCGAGTGAGGCCCACTACGGGTCCCCAAAGGGCGAGCGAGGCCTGCTACAGGTCCCGGAATGGGTGAGCAAGGCCTGCTACGGGTCCCAGGACAGGCAGGGCACCCGGCAGGGGGCGACTGGATAGGGCCACTAAGTCTGGGGCCACTGGCAGGGTGGCGACTGGGTCGTGCTGCCATGGGTGGGCCCCCTGCCAGGGAGGTGACTGTGTCAGGCTGCTGGAGGTGAGGACCTCAGCAGGGAGGCACTTAGTATATATATATATATATATATATATATATTATATATAATATATATATAGATATATATATATATAATAATATATTATTATATATATGCAAACCGATTTTTAGATCTCCGCCATTGCCATACCATCTCAATTGTGACTCTCTTATCACTTCTGTAATCTTTACTAAGCCTTCCCTTTGTCTTATTTTATCTTTTTCTAATCTCTCAAGTAGCAATATTCCCATCATCCACTCAGCATTCTCATCTCTGTTCTCTCAAGCTTTACTTCCTCTTTTCTTCTTAGGGACTATGTTTCTGTTTCATACATTAATACTGTTCTTATCATTGTGTTACATATCTTGACTTTTAGCTTGATTGGCATTTTCTTATCACACACTACTCCAGGTACCTTTCTCCACTTCCCCCATGCAGTTTTTATCCTACTGTCAACTTCAGCCTCACATCCTCCCTCTTGGCTTGAAGTAGGTCCTAAGTATTTAAACTTTTCTGCCTCTTTTATAATTGAGCCTCTTCTTTCTGGTATTACTATTCTGTCTCTATCCTCCCTACTGCTGAACAACACCTCTGTTTCATCCACATTCACCTTTAAAAACTACTGACGATAATTTCCTAATAAGGGAGAACAGGCTACGTCTGTACCCCTTTTCATGCCTCAGCCTTGTAGGGTAATAATCCAAGTCATTGTCATTATACGCTTAACCATCTAGTTCTCCTCCAAGCAGAGTCTATTCACCATCATCTACCTTTAACAGTGATCTGGAAGTCAACGTAACATTTCTGTCTAATGAACACTTAGTTTTCAACTTGATTTCGTTGTTTCGGTATGAGCTGACAGCGTTGCTATTTCCTGTGATAATTTGAAAGTGACATTCATTCTAGGTACGAAGAAAGATGGTAGAATGGTATAATGATTCACTTGTGTGTGTATGCGTGCATGTGTTTGTATTTGTGTGTGCATTCTTGTTTCAAACGAATTGTCTGCAGGCATTCAATTGAAGAATGATTTGAGTAGGGGGACATTTGATGACAATTGTAAATTGTATGTAAAAATGATTTTGAAAAATTAACCATCTCAAACACAAGACGCTAATAAATAATAAATAATAATAATAATAATAAATAATAATAATAATAATAATAATAATAATAATAATAATAATAATAATAATAATAATAATAATAATGATTATAATAATAATAATAATATTAACAACAACAACTTTGAGACTACAATGGTCCCCCAGAAAGGCTAAAAAGGCTAAAATAGAACGAACGATGAACTAGTTCACGACCGTTTGACGGATGAGTGTCCACAAGTAAAGAGTAGAACTGTCAGTCGGACATTCAACTCGACGTCATTGACCTCATTTCTCGCCCAGTCTTCATCGTGGCAACAACTATATGGCAGCAATAGAAACTCCGCTGGGTGATAAGGATGCAGAGCTGCAAAGACTGACTGCTGCAGCAATTCACTTCAAAATAGGAAAGAAGCAAAAAGGCATAACAGAGTATGGTCTAAATATTGCCTATTAAAGAGAGATGTCTATTCTCATACAATATTAATAAATCAGGCTAAATTAGACCTGGGGGCTGGTTCAGTTATTTATGAAATAGACCGTGAAGCCTACTTTCACTAGTAACACCTTTCATAAAAAGGCAGGACACTGGTCTAGGCCTATACCAAATTGTCTATCACATGGAACTTTTTTTTCTCTTATATTTATCTTAAGATTTGGATTGGTAACGGTCTACAAATAGCACCGCATGGTCTAACAATGAAATGAATTAGACCTACATACATAGTTTATTCTTATTCTGGTCCGAGTGGCTGAAATCCTTCCCAGATGAAATCTGGCGGTGAACTGTCCAAATTGTTGGTTACGCGTCCATAAGTGTTATCACCTGGAAGTCGGTTGAAATAACTTTTGGTAATTCCATCAGTTCATCAGTTTTGGTGAGCGGACTGACTCCGCCCACAAACTGTTGTTCACACGTACGTTTTAACGTCAGTTTCGATGAACTGACAAGGAGACTGACATGTAAACCTGTGCGTGAATACCTGGCCTAATGCTAAGGTCACACATTCACGTATCAACGCACGCACGCCCACGCATGAGCAGATATTGGTAGTTGGCAACAGCTTACGCCAGTAAACCGTAAATGTAACGTAAAACATACGTAAAATCATAGACATACGGTAACGGGTCGTCCAGGCTCTAAGCTCCGCCCACTAGGGCGCCGTAGCCCACTCCAGTTTTGAAATGTTCAAAACAAGTCGTGGGTGGTTATGCCAAATGTCACCTGACATAGCTCCAGGCATTGCACGTGGGACCCACGGTGACTACTGCAGGGTAGGCACTAGGGTCACCTGCATTGTTCGCCGTCATTCTTGTCTTTCCGCCACAAAGTACGGGGGCCCCCTAACTGTGCTGTAGCATACGGGGAAACCAATTCGCACATTTACAACCCTGTATGACATGGCTACACTGTAGCATGGTATAAAAGGTCAGGTCAGTGCCCCGAGACCACCAGTTTCCTCCAAGTACTCTCCACAACGCCCTTCAAGATGCCGAACCTCCTAAAACGACCAAGGAAGGGACCATCAACGTCACATCTTCTTGCAGGACCTTCTTTCGTCCTGGAGAATGTTATCTTCCACCTACGGGAGTCGGAGTTGGATGAGGCACAGAGTGATGACAGTGACACGGAAGATGACTGACGAACAGGGAGAAGTGGATATTGAACATATTCTACTTCCTCAAGCCCCACATTGTCTGTCAGAAGAAGCCCAAGATGTTGGGACTACCAATGGTATGTATATTATAATGTCTGACTTAATTTTTTTTTTATTTGTTGAAAATATACAATGTTTTACAGTACATGCAGGATTCTACCAAAGTGAATTTACAACCTGGATTTTCAGAATGCAATATTTTTACATTCTCTCATACATGTTCCATCACTTTACAGTTTGTTCTGTTTACAGGCCGGCCATTTTGTACCCTACAGCCCCACAACGGTGGGCGTGGTAACGACGTGAAGTTGACGTACATAGAACATTACACTATTGGTGTAAGTTCCAGGTAGACGTCCGACCTTGCTTTCTTTGCCCGTACATTTGCAGCACAATTTATGGTGCTGGGTTTACGTCCGTTAGCCCGTGTCCTGTTTACCAGCTGTTCAAGGTCATTTCACCGCGATGATGCCCACGATCCACATACGTGGGCATACGCCGTCGTGATATGTGAATGTGTGACCCCAGCCTAAGTCCCAAGCACTTTAGGTTTAAAAAAGACAGAGAGCTAAGGCTCCTGAAAGGCCCCCATACACTGAACGATTGTCTGAATGACTGTCTATATCGTTCACAAAAACACTTGTATGGGCTTGTCTGAATGCAAAAGTGGGCGGAGCTTCGTGTCTGAACGATCTCAGTGGAATATGTCATGACCAGGTTGCTGGCTTGTGACTTAAGTCTTGTCATGCACAGATCGTTCAATGTATGGGTTTGTCTGCCAATATAACGCCATCACGTGTGTCTCTTCTGGAGACGATGCCGTGTTTTGTCGAGGCAAAATCTTTGTTCAGACTGAAATCGGTGCGGAGATCATTCATACTGTATGAATAGTGTGTCTGGGTTGATAACGACAATCGTTCAGACAGTCATTCAGACAATCCTTCAGTGTATGGGGGCCTTAAGAGTTGCTAAAATTTAAGAGACACTTTACTCATTTAGAAGTGAATAAAACCACCCTAGTCACAGTATTTGGAGGAAGACTCTTCTGTCGTAGGTCAACGCACCTTGTCATAATTATGTCACAACAAATGTAACTTAAGTCTAGTATTGTTTACCTTCTCTGTGGTGGCTGCAGCCACGCGATGTAGCTGGGCGGCTGTGAACAGGAAGTCGAGAACGTTGCCCATGGTGACTGTGCTCATGTTCATGGGCAAAGTGCAGCCGCTAGTGACACTCCCAGACGACTTCGGCCCGTTACCTGAAACCGCCCACGCCATGCCTATCCCATTCTTGAGGGTGCCTGATGTTGCTGAGCTGTTGCTGAAAGTTGAGTTGCTTGTGGTTGTACTTGGTGTCCCGGGAGACGACGAGGAAGCCCCAGGGGAATTGGCGTTGTCGGCGACCATCTTTGTTCGGATGAGAACTCTGAAAGAAATGTCGGTTGTAGAGATACTTTTCTTCCATTTAACCTTGGCATTTAAATAACTGTCGATAGGGAGTTCAAAAGCAGGTATCCCAGGGATGCGGGTGATGGAAAAATAGTTTAAAATGTATCTTAAGTTTAAGATACATCTTAAGATGAGGTAATTTACTCGAGTAAATCTATTTATCCAGTGTAACATGAGAACCTTTCAGTTACGAAAATGCTTCACTGAGAATATCGGGAGCAGTTGATAATTGCCGGAGAATTTACACCGAACTAATTTGAGAAATACGCAACAAAAAGAGGAAGAGAGAGTATTTAAAAATGTATCCAATTATAATCAGACATTCTGTAGCGCTGGCATATTCATAAATATTTTTAATAATTCCAATAAGATAACAAGAGAATTTGCTCGCCACCAAGCACTATATGAATTCAGAATTCCAAAATGTTCTCTAAACAGATGCTCCTCCATAATATCTATAAAGTGTTTTGTATAGAAATAGTCCAAGCTACACATTTCAGTTCTGTGATGTCATATTATATTATTACTTACAGGTATATGACCAAGGTGTAAACTAAGTTAAGCATTCAGAGATCGTCATGATAGTAGATAGTATATCATCAGTAACTGAAGATAGAAAATTAATGTATCTAGCATTGCCAAGTCCATTTCATCAAAACTCTCTCTCTCTCCTAGGCAAACAAATGGAAGGCCAGTATGGGGCCATGCCAAATATAGCGATACTGTTTTCCTGATACAGCTTTATAACAGCTTTGAAGATGAAATTGCAGAACACGATTAATAATGAAGTAGGTGACAAATGAGGAGGAGAGCTTTCATACATAATTATGCTTATCTGCAAATATAAGGCCTAAAGGGTCAGTCTTAGAGAAATATATATATTATATATATATATATATATATATATATATATAATCCATAAAGGGTCAGTCTTATATATAATTATAGGCCTAAAGGGTCAGTCTATATATAATATATATATATATATATATATATATAATCTCTAAGACTGACCCTTTAGCCTTACATTTGCAGATAAGCATAATCATGTATGAAAGTTCTCCTCGTCATTTGTCACCTACTTCATTATTAATCGTGTTCTGCAATTTCATCTCAAAGCTGTTATAAAAACTGTGTCAGGAAAACAGTATCGCTATATTTGGCATGGCCCCATACTGGCCTTCCATTTGTTTGCCTAGGAGCTTTGATTGGCAAACTTCACGTCTTGAAAAATTGACAGGTTCATTACCTTATATATATATATATATATATATATATATATATATATATATATATATATATATATATTATATATAAGGTAATGAACCTGTCAATTTATAAGCTCCTTACCTCTAAAGAGCTTTGTTCCACCTAGCATATGAAACATCCGCCCAAATCTACGAACTGCTATCTTCTGCTGAGATTATTACTCATACAGGAAGCTAAGTAATTGTTGCACTAGATAACACTTCGTCAGAATCCATTACGAATTCAGTTTTTATCCAGCTGCTACGAGAAACTCACACTTATTTACAAACGTTGCCATGGTAACCATCTGGCTACGCTGTGCCTGTTTTCTATATTCGTAGTTTCCTACTCAAAGAAAACGTATACTACTTTTATGCACAACTTCTTTCAACAGTACATTTTGTTTATTTCTTGTGGCGATGTACTTGACATGAACAAATTAAATTTGTTATGGACCGGAATGGCCCAAAAGGGATGTTGCTAATATCCTTAATCTATTTTGGAGATTGAAGACATACGAATCATCTTGAGGTTGTGGAATGGACTATATACTGAACTTTTGTATACCCTGACTGTTAAACAGCACAGTTAACCGGCTTTACATTCATAACGTAAGTGGCATTTTAACTTAAAATTTGACATAAAAAAAACCACCCGTGGAAGAATATCGTACATCTTAGCCTGCGTATGGTGGTACAATTGCAACTACCTGCATACTCAACATATGGCACAACCTTCGTAATATTTACCATACCAATTCATGGTGCTTTGTTGCTACAGCAGTGTAGAAATACAAAAGGACAGTATCAAGAGTTATGGCAACATGCTCAAGCACTACAACAAGTGCATATCTCTTACAGGGGAGAAATATTACTTTCTTTTCCCTTTCTCGCGTCACTAATAGTTTATTTTGCGTTTACTTAACTAGCGCACTACTTAAACTTATATGATATCAATCTAGACTGAGTTAGCCTTGCGTCGCACGGGCTCTGTTTTTCAGCAGCCCGTAAGACACAAGCTTGCACACTCGATCAAAGACAATCTCAGCTTTGATTGAAAAAATTCACGTCTTGAAAAAATGAAAACAAATTCGTATTTCCAGTGCCCCACTTAGGAAGGGTATTGCCATTAACTTTAAAGGTCATTACAGTCGTCTATTTCTGTTTAAGCCTTTGAAATGATACAGGGAATTGTCAGAAGAAGACTAACATAAAGTAATTCTGACTAATTTGGAATAAGACTTTTTTTAATTTAATTTCTTTTTTTTACAAAACAATGACAAAAGGAATAAAAATTTAAATATCTGCCAAATCAGTAGAGACATAAGCTCTAGCATTTGCATAACCAAGATTACCATCCTTATAGGCTTTTTTTTTTCATGGCATAATGATTCGATAACTTTGACCACATAGAAATTACTCTCATTTTTTCTGATTACCTTGTAATAAGAATCAGTATTAAACGATATAACATCTTGCCAATTAAGTTGTTTGAGGGCATAGGTCCATCTTAAGGTACCAAATCGTCGGAAATTTTCCCTCCGACTGGGATTGGTTCTGCCCATAGATGGCACTATAGGTCTTTGATAGCCTGGCCTTAAGGGCTCAATCAACAGACATCTAAGCCAAAGGCTGGTAAGATCAGGTTTTTTTTATTTCTTTTTACACTTTCATAACAAAAAGGAACTATTAAAAGTTAACAAATATGCGAAGTGAAAGGCGAACTCGCACCAACTGGCATCTTATAAATGAAATCAATTCTTGAAATATAATCATGGACCACGAGGCCCCAGCAATGCACATAAAGGCAATGAGAAAATTCTTACAAAAAAAATCTCGAAATTCTGTTGACATTGGCCTAAAAAAATTTGCAATTTTACATGAATCTTACTCTGAATCATCAGACTACATACCGACTGAAAATCAACTAAGCCAAACCTCGGTCGAACACTTCACAAGAGCTCTCTACAACAAAACAGGCTCTTGGCTGAGAGAGAGAGAGAGAGAGAGAGAGAGAGAGAGAGAGAGAGAGAGAGAGAGAGTCTACCTCTATTCTACGTGCAAAATATGCAAATTTGGTAAAAGTGGATAATTTCCAGATAAATAGGTCTACAGGATCATTCTGCATTCTACTGTTAGACACAACATGATATCAAAAACCAACAACAGTACCTAGTTATGAATCCCTCAAGTCTCCAACCAGGGAAAGAATACGCAAAGAAAATGTTGAGAAAAAGCAAGAAATAAGACACATGAAGAGGAAACGCTAGAGGAAGAGGAAGCAATTAAGTCATTGCTCGCCATTTTCGTTTCATTAACCTACAAACCTTCTTTTACAACTTTCCCGATCCGCTGTTCAGTCATAGGGTGGGTGCTCTGCAACGGCTCATCTTGTTTCCCATCTCGTACGTCATTAGTCAGCCACCTCGACTTTCATCTTTACTCTTTACTTCTTCCTGTCAAACTTCTGCTGTTTTAGGTCTATAGTGAGCTGGGAAAAGCGTCTTTGTTTTGATTATTTTAGCCTTTGTGCTTACCATCATGAATGATCAATTCTTTTCGTAATACTAATCAATCGTTTCAACTTCATTTCCTAATATCTTCTGGGATTTTGCGTTCTCAATCTCTTTGTTTACCACCTTGTCATTCCATACCTCCCAGGGTGAGGTTTCAACAAGTCTTCCCAGTGACGCCCCGCCTTTCACCGTCCCAAATCAGCCCTCTGACCCCATGACCTGCTGCCGCCGGAGCTTTACTCTCATTCTCTTCCACTTCCCGACTTATATTTGTTTTGTGTGGCAGATACCCATTGAGTCTTTTCTTTCCAATTGTTAAGCAAGCTAAAACTCAACTGTTTCTCCTTTATATCCGAGTCTTCCGAGAAGAAGACTGAAAGAGATTATATTTATCACTTGATACTTAAAGGAATTCTAGGAGATCGCAGTTTCCATCTGTTTACACTCGACCTTAATTCCACGTTGACAACACAGAAGGGAAAACTGTGAGATGCCGTTGATAGAAAGACCTTTAGATACCATTGCGAGTCAGTGAACGCGAGGTACGTGTAGTGGCACGTTCAGCTGTCATTGATAACTCCAGAAGTGTATGTGAATAGGTAATCTTTTCTGTGAAATATTCGTATATATGAATTTAAATATTTTAAGATTATTTATCAGTGACAAATCCTAACAGGGGATTGCGTTACCTGTAGTTAACTGAAAATTAACTGAATTGGAAACGCTTTCAAAGACTGCATTCTGGACAGTTCCCGTACATTGAGACAAAATGAAAACGGAACAAACGACAATAATACCAATCCTAACACTATTACTGGCACAGAATAGGCCATCGGTGGCACAATTCGTGCCGGGATTCCTAGTGGAATCTGGCACTGACTTGCAAGAATGGCCGAGAAACCTCTCGTCTTTATTCCCGGAGAATCCCTCGCCCGAAGAACAGCAGGTATGTCTGTGGGTAGTTATGGGTATATCTGTGAGTTTGTGCGTCTGTGTGTGAATGTATGAGAATGAATGTGTCCAGTGATGAAAGGAGTTATCCATTCACCCTTGAGATGTCTATTCTGTTAGGCATAATGTTTCTGAATTAGATAGAGTCTCATTTACTAGGTTCAGAATTGCATCTCACTCTCTGGCCGTGGAAGTAGGTAGGTGGAGTAGGAGTGGGAGAGGCCGTCTGCCTTCGGAGGAGCGGTTGCGTACCTGTGGGGCCATTCAAACAGAAGTACATATAACACAAATATGCTCAAGGACACAACATATCAGAGATACCTATAATTTATCTAACATGAGGGATATATTTTCAAATCGGCGAACCCTGGCAGAGCAATGTAAGATTATTAGCTTAATCCTTTATGAGTGTTTATGAATATTTGTGAGGTGGAAAAAAAAGAAAAAAAATGAGAATAAAAATAGCTTTTTGGAGTATGATTTTTGTATATAAATGTCAAATTTTGTCCTTAATTTTGTTTGCCATATGATAACTCTTAGTTTTTGTTTTATTGTTGTATAAGATAGAAACCTGTTACTCTTACTTTTGTGTATATAATATTTTGTATTGCCAAGTGTAGTGTTTTGCCTTTTGTTGGACCAAATGTAGATAATTACTGTAAATGTGAGCTATGTATAATTGTTGTGGTCAATAAAATATCTATCTATCTATCTGGACCTTTATAAAGGACACATTCACGACTAAAATCTCTCCTAGTTCCATTAATAAATCAAGCCGTTTTTCTGCAGATATACTGGAAAAGCCATAGAAAGAACTTTGTAGTATATGTATATAGTTCAAAGACTGATGTCTTTGTAACGATAAGCTTGATTATCAACTTCAGTACATGAAGGAGGATAAATCAAATGCCGAATAGCTCGCAAGTGTTCAGACCATAATTAGTTTCTTAAGGGGACATTGAAATCAAATCAGCTCAGAGAATCAGAAACTAGAATTAGAATTTTATCGATGAAAAAAAGGAATAACACAGACAAAATTATAGTTATGACCTTATTCGGTAAAATAATCTTCCAGAGAAAAATGGATATGTTTACATTACTTTTTATTCGTTAAGATCCCGAATACTAATTTAACCAGGTGTTCAGTTTCAGAGTAGTTCTTCTTCTCTCTGAAAACAGGACTACTACGCCAACGCAGTCGCTAGTCTGGTCGGCGCAGGGACAATCGCAGCGCCTCTCCCTGATCACAATCCCGTGGAGGACGCGCTCAAGGGGCAGGTGAAGCCCAACGACCTCCATTCCCCAGAATACCCAGGCCAAGGGGTTTATCCAAACGGCACGGCGATCCCGAGAGAGGAAGCAGTGAACCTACACTCCGGTAAGTGGGGGATAAGACTAAAAAATTTTCCACCTGTAAAATGTTTTTTTATCGTCGATTTTTTTAGTACTATGTCATCTTGAAATATCAGGAAACTGAAAACATGGAAATATTAATCATGTAAGAGGTTTCATATATAAATACATCAATATTCAACTGGTAACATTACTCTAAATGCCCCCATACACAACGATTATCTGGACGACTGTCTATATCGCTCGCAAAAACATTGTGTATGGGCTTGTCTGAATGCAAAAGTGGGCGGAGCTTCGTGTCTGAACGATCTCAAAGGGAATCTGTCACGACCAGGTTGCTGGCTTGCGATATAAGCCTGTCATACACAGATCGTTCAATGTATATATGTGTTTGTCTGCCGATATAACGCTATCGCGCGCGTCTCTTCTAGAGACAAAATCTTTGTTCAGACTGAAATCGGTGAGGAGATCGTTCATACTGTATGAATAGTGTGTGTGTGGGTCGATAACGACAATCGTCCGGTGTATGGGGGCTTAACACCAGTTAATTATTATGAGCAGTAGACAAAACGAAACGGTTTCAAACTGAAAGCTTCCTTTCCAGATCCCGGTGGGGAAGATGAATGCAGATTTGTGGCGTTTTCTGTGGCTCGCGCCCACTACAAGCACAGGAAAGCTGGCACTGAAGGCGTCCAAGTTCTCTTTGATAAGGTAATGTGAGACCAAGTATGGTGTTATTTTTCAATGGATTGTTTCACAGTAAACACTTGATCATTCTCTTTCTTGTGAAATCCCCGCAATTGTTCTCCTGATATTTTTTTCTTGTTTACTCTTTTAGTGAAATTCTACCGTACTCCTTCCCATGTATACCAAAATTCTTACATTCACATATATCATCCTTCAGTCATCACCTTTCTAAAGCTCCCCACTTGTATCTTTTCAACTCATTTTGAGTCCTTCGTCTCTGAGTAAATTAGCATTTTTTTTTTACTTCAGCAAGAAAGTAAATATATAGATCAAAGTATTTAGATGTAGCAATAATAAAAAAAAAATATCTTCCCATCGTATTACACCATTTTACTTCTCATTATTCAGTATGAAAAATATTCCCGAAGCATTTCATGAATTTATGAGTAGTAGCGAATCTAAAAAAGAATTATGCAATGCAGTTTGGGAAACGAGGTGTCTTTAGCACGGTTTATGATCTTCCTTCTTATGCCCGACAGGTTCTAACCAGCGTAGGTCCCGGATTTAATCACACCGGAGGCTACTTCCGTTGTGAATGCCCAGGGTACTACTTGTTCTCGATTCATGGGGTTTCACCACTCCAAGGACGCGCCAGGTTAGTTGTGTTACTGTTGCTTCAGTTGTTGTGTGCTTACATAATTGTCAAGAGTAGAAGTTTTTTTTTTTTCCACATGGAAACGAGAGCGAAAGAATGACATGGTAGTTATCAGGCCACCCTCCACAACCCCTCCCCCAACAAGAAAATGGTAGAAGTGGAGAGAGAGAGAGAGAGAGAGAGAGAGAGAGAGAGAGAGAGAGAGAGAGAGAGAGAGAGAGAGAGAGAGCCTTTAAAATTGATCTTTTAACTGGACTCTTTCAAGAGAGCATATGGATTCTGAAGATAAGCAGTGCGAACACAATAATGGTAGATCAACTGTTAGTGTACAGGAAGGTAAAAATACAGGCTAAAAGACGCGATTAACAGAGGATATGTAAACTGTAAACACGAAACCGATCTAGAA